>NC_087498.1:2992395-3292395 GCF_036417665.1 Passer domesticus
CCCTCGGGCCCCTTCCCACGCAGGGAGGATGAATCTGTCCTGCAGAGCCCCGGCAGCAGCAGCGCAGCGCGGATCCCCCGTCAGGAACATCGGCACCTGAGCCGGGCTTTGGGCAGAGCTCCGGGCACAAATTCGAGAGGACTTTACCCCTCGCTGTGAAGCTTCACCGAGGCGAACCCTCCCTGCTCGGATGCCAACCCCGCCCATGAGCCGATCATCCTCTCCTCTTTCCTGGAAAAGCTGCATTTTCCAAACCCGCCCGGCAGCACCGCGCCCGCACACCCCGGCCCGGTCCCTCCCGGGTAGAGGGGGGACCCGGCGGGTCCAAACCGGGCCCGAGGGTGCAGAGAGGGGCGAGGGGAGCGAGAGGGTCCGGGGGGAGAGTCCGGGCAGGGTAAGGGATGCGGGGAGGGCAGGGGTGCGGGACAGCGAGGGACAGGCAGGGGACAGAGAGAGACAGGCAGCGACAGGCAGGGATAGGCAGGGGACAGAGAGGGGCAGACAGGGGACAGAGAGGGGCAGGCAGGAGACAGAGAGGGGCAGGCAGGGGACAGAGAGGGACAGGCAGGGGACAGAGAGAGGCAGGCAGGGGACAGAGAGGGACAAGCAGGAGACAGAGAGGGGCAGGCAGGGGACAGAGAGGGGCAGGCAGGAGACAGAGAGGGGCAGGCAGGGGACAGAGAGGGACAGGCAGGGGACAGAGAGAGGCAGGCAGGGGACAGAGAGGGACAAGCAGGAGACAGAGAGGGGCAGGCAGGGGACAGCGGGGGCCAGGCAGGGCCAGCACTCACAGTCGCAGCGCAGGGCGCGCTCCCGCACCGCCTCCCCGCACAGGTCGCACCATCCCCGGCGCGGCAGGCGCGGGGCGAAGCGGTGGCCGCGGCCGCGCTCGGGGAGCTCCCGCGGGGCCGCGAAGATGCTCCGCACGTCGGGCAGCAGCCGCGGGGCTGCCCCGCGCCGCCGCAGCCTCCGCGCAGCCCTGGCCCCGCCGGGGCTCCCCTCGGGCGCGGGGGGCGCGGCGGGGCCCGGCGGCCGGCGGCGCATGGAGCCGGGCACGGAGCCGGGCACGGAGCCGGGCACGGGGGACAGCAGCGGGCGGGGACGCGGCCCCACGGCCGGCGAGGCCATGGGCTCGGAGCGGCGGGCGCGGGGCAGCGCAGGCGCCTGGGACCGGCCGGGAGGGAGGAGACACGGCGGGGGTGGCACCGGCAGCGGCCCCGCGGGGCGCCCCTCCCGTGGGGACCCCCCCGAGCGGCGGCAGGCTTGGCAGCCGCAGCCCCCGCGGGGCTTGCCCGTGGCATTCCCCGTGCGCGCCCCCGGAATGTCCCCGCTGCTCTCTCGCCGGGAATCCCCGCTCCGGGGGCTCCGGGGACAGTCACCCCGCGGGGCTGGGGTTCCCCTGGGGTCTGTGCATCCCCCGGGGGGGTCACACGAACCACAGGCAGCGTTTTTCCCCAGCGCCTCCTGGGCAGCGCAGCCCGTCCAGGCGCTGTGTCCCCGCAGAGCAGCACGGGGAAAAGCCCCTGTCCCCTCCGCGGGGACAGCCGCCAGCCGAGGGCTGCGACACGCAGGAACTGCCTCCCCACGGAGCCGAGGCTCCCGTGCTTGTGGGGACCGTGAAAGGGAAAATACCGCGGCCAAACCTGGAGCAGCAGCTCGGGGACAGCGGTGTCAGGGACAGCGGTGACAGGGGGATAGCGGTGGTTGGGGACAGCGGTGTTGGGGGACAGCGGTGACCGGGGGACAGCGGTGTTGGGGGACAGCGGTGTTGGGGGACAGCGGTGACCGGGAGACAGCGGTGTTGGGGGACAGCGGTGACCGGGGGACAGCGGTGACCGGGGGACAGCGGTGGTTGGGGACAGCGGTGACCGGGGGACAGCGGTGACAGGGGACAGCGGTGACAGGGGACAGCGGTGACCGGGGACAGCGGAGCTCGGGGACAGCGGTGTTGGGGGATAGCGGTGACCGGGGGACAGCGGTGACCGGGGGACAGCGGTGATTGGGGACAGCGGTGACGGGGGACAGCGGAGCTCGGGGACAGCGGTGTTGGGGGATAGCGGTGACCGGGGGACAGCGGTGCCCGCGGCGCTGCTGGCACACCTTCCCCCGGGCACGGCTGGCGGTGGCCGCAGCTGGCGCTGCGTGTCCCCTGCCACTGGCAGTGACCCTCCTTCCAGCGCCGGGGGTGTCACAGGGCGTGGGGAGGTCCCTGTCCCCCGTCCCTGCTGGCCCGAGGGCGATCGCTCCTTTGGCGTGCGTGGCTGCAGGGTGACACAGCCCTGAGCCACGCAGGGGTGACACCACCGGCCCTGCTCTGCTCTCTCACTCCTCCCGGTTTGAAACACGCTCATTCCGGCAGAATCATCCCCGAATTTCGGCCGGGGATGTCCTCCACGGACTGTGAATTGTATCAGGAACCACCCACAATAAAGGACATTTCTGAGGGTGAAGGTCTACCTGGCACCTGGCTGGGAACCGCCTAAAACCATTCTGGACTTTCATTTTCCCGGTATCATCCCAGGAGACAGCTCCATGAAAATCAGGACCAGCATTTTAAAGAAGAGGGAGAGTGACTTTTTAGTGACAGGACAAGGGGGATGGCTTTAAAGTAAAAGAGGAGAGATTTAGATGAGATTTTGGGAAGGAATTGTGCATATTCCCATTGTCCATCTGCATTCAGGTTTTTGGAAGAGAAGGGAGGGGAGGGCAGAGCTGGGCTGGGTGAATCCGGGCTTGTGGGAAGCTGAATTTGACATCCCCGTGTACTCCTGAGGACAGGATAAGCTGAGGATATCTAAATCCTTTTCAAGGATTCTAATTTGAAGGATGGATTAAAACACTGGCTCTGAATCACAGCAGCCTAGTCACCCCCTAATAACAGCTTCAAACCGAAAGAGGAATAATGCAGCTGGGAAAAATCAGAGTTTTGTTCTGTGCTAAGCAGCCAGATTAATTTTTGGAAGGTCTTTTCCTTCCCAATTCAGGATCCTGCTTTGCTTTCATATTTCTTTTACTTCTGCTTCAAAACAGCAGCAGATTTATTCCTCAGTAAATTGTTCCACAAAAGTTTGGTGGTTTGTCCTACGTCCTCCACAAACTGTTAATTGTATCAGAAATCACCCACAATGAAGGAAATTTCTGGCTGGGAACCTCCTAAAATCATTCTGGGCTTTCATTTTCCCAACACCATCCCAGGAGACAGCTCCAGTCCCTGTTCTGCAGCCTCAGGACACAAAAATACGAAATAAATGTAGTATTTTCTGTCCCCACAGCAAGCTGTGGCCCAGCCTGCACGAGGCTCATGACAGTCATTATCCTTCCTTTCAGGTATTCAGAGCTGACAGCACAGGGAGCTCTTTTAGGCCACAGGTTAAAATATTTTTGGGGAAAAAGAAAACTCCGAGTAATTAACATTGGCAGGAAAATTCTTGTTTCATTTGGATTCCAGAAGTCCCCTCTGCAGCTGCTGTGTAACAGCAGTTAAAGCATGACAAGGGCTATTAGCAAAAACTCTTTTTTCTGTTTGCCAAGAAATAAATCCCTTTTAGTTGAAGCCAAACATGTTCCAGGTCAAATGCTCAGCTGGTGCGAGGCAGTGCAGCTCCTGTGAGTGCCAGGAGGTGCAGCAGGGACCCTGCCTGGGCTCCCTGCCCTGCTCCTTTGGGAACAGCAGAGAATTCTGCCTGCATTCAAAATAACGTCCCTCAGAAAACCCAGCGAGCACCAGGAAATCATTCTTGGGAGAAAAGCTTTGAGGGGATGGATTAGCTCCACCTCTGCACAGCAAACAGTTGGGTCTGACATTCAGGATGTTGGTTTTTATAATTAAAATGAATGGGGAGCTCTGCTGCCAAATTCCACTGGGGAAAGGTTTCCTGGGCGGGGGAGGCTCCTGGGCACCCCTGGCATGTTCCTACAAGAAAGTCAGGCTGGGCACAGCCCTGCAGCTGCTGCTCCTCCCTCCTCCTGCTGCCTTTGCAGGGAGGGATGGATGTGCCCTGGCACACTGGGATGTGCCAGGATGGGTGGGGTGGGCCCAGCAGGGTGGGATTTGTCACTCTGCCCTGCTTGGGGGTGTGGGATGAGCCCAGCAGGGTGAGATCAGTCACCCTGCCCTGCTGCTCCCTGGGATGGAGGTGTTGGATGGGCCCAGCAGGGTGGGATTTGTCACCCTGCTGCTCCCTGGGATGGGGAGGTGGATGATCCCAGTAGGGTGAGATTCGTCACCCTGCCCAGCTTTGGATGCTGCTCCCTGGGGTGGAGGTGTGGGATGAGCCCAGCAGGGTGGGATTTGTCACCCTGCCCAGCTTTGGATGCTGCTCCCTGGGATGGGGAGGTGGGATAATCCCAGCAGGGTGGGATCTGTCACCCTGCTGCTCCCCGGGATGGGGTGTGGGATGTGGGGACAGCCCATAAATCACTCTGGGGACAGTCAGGCTGAGGGGCAGTGTGGCTGAGCCTTCCCACAACCATCTCCTGCTCCCATCTCCCACTCCCAGCCCCTGGCACTCCCTGTGGCTGCCCTGGCTGACAATCAGGGAATTACAGCTCCTCATCAACCCTGAGGTCAAAAACCAGTCAGGACACCGAGCAGAACGATTGTCCCCAACAAAGGCTGGGCCGGCAGGGCCCTCCCGCAGCTCTCTGTGCCATTCCCGAGGGACTGCAAGGTTCAGGGATGTGTTCCCCCTCCATCCTGTCCCTCTGGAGCAGGGAAGGGCTGGGAATGCCTTCCCAGGGCAGCTCTCAGCCATCAGCACCCCCAGCCCACTCCAGGACATTAAAAGTGGGAACAATTCCTAAATAAGTAAGAGGATGAAAGATTAAAGCTCTTCTTCTTCCTCATCTGACACAGTGATGCAGAGAAACCATGAAACACCAAGTCCTTCAAGCATTTTTTTTTTAAAGAAAAATATAAAACCCCACTCGGTTTTCTGGCCAAACTTCCAGAGGCTCAGGACACTCGGGGCTGAGGGGGGAGAACGTGCAAAGTGCTGGGGCACAGAGGTAGGACACGGAGAGCTCCCAGGGCACGGAAATGCAGCAGCTCTGTGGCTCCAGGTGCTGTGAATCCCCTCTGCTGGGAAGTTTTGCTTCAGCAGCTGCACCCTCACCATGTCCCTCAAACGCTGGGAGCAGGAGCAGCCCCACCCAACCTGCAGGGACAAAAGGATTTAGGGCAGATGAGGTCCTAAAAACAGGGCTCAATTCCCAACTCCTTGGGTTTTGTCGTTTAAAACTCCTGGATGTGCTGATCCATGAAAATCAGGATTTTAAAGAAAAGGGAGAGTGACTTTTTAGTGACAGGACAAGGGGGATGGCTTTAGAGTAAAAGAGCAGAGATCTAGATGAGATGTTGGGAAGGAATTGTACACATTCCCATTGTCCATCTGCATTCAGAGCCTCAAGGAAAGGGTGCAGAGGAGGAAAATCACGGGGGTGATTCCCAGCTTTTCTTAGCCTGAATAAAGGGACAACCACACCAACATGTCTTCTGTCTGCAAACCCAGAGGTTTTCTTTCATTTGTGGGCTGGAAAATTTGTCCTGTGAGGAGCAACTGAAGGAGCTGGAGGTGTTCACCCTGGAGAAAAGGATGTGGTATTCCCATTCTCTGAACAGAGAGAGACATCATTCTCTCTCCCAGGATTTTTCCTGGGGAAGGCAGTGAGAAAGCAAACAGAGATAAGAAATGTTTTCTCTGCTCTCTCTCAGCTTTTCTGTTCAGAGAATGGGAATACCACAAAAGAAGGCTCAGGAGGAACCTTACTGCTCCCTACAACTCCCTGGAAGGAGGCTGAGGTGAGGTGGGGTTGGTCTCTTCTCCCAGGTAACAGTGACAGAATAAGAGGCCTCAAATTGCACCAGGGGAGGTTTAAATTGGATATTAGGGCAAAAAAAAAAATCACAGACTCTGGGTTTTGCAGAGATTTTCATACAGAAAAATCTGCATCTAGTTCCCCATGGCAGTGAGCAGCAGTCAGTGCTGGGCAGCACAGGGAAAAGGCAGGAAAGAGGGGGATGAAATGATGGGGAAGCTCTTGGCTAAAACTCCAAGAAAGAGAAAATCCGCTGCTGCCAGCCCATGATGCAAGCACGGGGAGGTTAAAAACCCCACGGGGAGGTGACTGTGGCCGTGCTGGTGGCTCCCAGGGAGGAGCAGGGTCTGTGCTGGCAGCAGCTCGGGGCGCTCTCACTCACCGCTCGATGATGCTGTTGTTGAGCTGCAGATCGCAGGAGACCGACCTCATCTGCTGCAGCAGCTCCTGCATCCTGCAGGGAACAGCACAGCCTTTAGGGCAAATCCAGACCTAACTCCTGCATCCTGCAGGGAACAGCACAGCCTTTAGGGCAAATCCAGCCCCAATTCCTGCATCCTGCAGGGAACAGCACAGCCTTTAGGGCAAATCCAGCCCCAATTCCTGCATCCTTTAGGGGAAAACCCAGCCCTCATTCCTGCATCCTGCAGGGAACAGGCACAGCCTTTAGGGCAAATCCAGCCCCAATTCCTGCATCCTGCAGGGAACAGCACAGCCTTTAGGGCAAATCCAGCCCCAATTCCTGCATCCTGCAGGGAACAGCACAGCCTTTAGGGCAAATCCAGCCCCAATTCCTGCATCCTGCAGGGAACAGCACAGCCTTTAGGGCAAATCCAGCCCCAATTCCTGCATCCTGCAGGGAACAGCACAGCCTTTAGGGCAAATCCAGCCCCAATTCCTGCATCCTCCAGAGGAAAATCCAGCCCTCATTCCTGCATCCTGCAGGGAACAGGCACAGCCTTTAGGGCAAATCCAGCCCCAATTCC
Source organism: Passer domesticus (assembly GCF_036417665.1). Lineage (NCBI taxonomy): Eukaryota > Metazoa > Chordata > Aves > Passeriformes > Passeridae > Passer > Passer domesticus. The sequence continues at coordinate 2,999,199 of NC_087498.1, forward strand.
TGCATCCTCCAGGGGAAAATCCAGCCCTAATTCCTGTATCCTTTAGAGGCAGATCCAGCCCTAATCCCTGCATCCTGCAGGGACAAATTCAGCCCTCACTCCTGCAGGGGCAGATCCAGCCCTAATTCTTGCATCCTTTAGGGGAAAATCCAGCCCTAATTCCTGCATCCTTTAAGGGAAAATCCAGCCCTAATTCCTGCAAGGACACAGCCAGCCCTAATTCCTGCATCCTTCAGGGGAAAATCCAGCCCTAATTCCTGTATCCTTTAGGGGCAGATCCAGTCCTCACTCCTGCATCCTTTAAGGCAAAATCCAGCCCCAATCCCTGCATCCTTAGGGGCAAATCCAGCCCTAATTCCTGCATACTTTAGGGGCAGATCCAGCCCTAATTCCTGCATCTTTAGGGGCAAATCCAGCCCTAATTCCTGCATCCTGCAGGGACACAGCCACAGCCTTTAGGGCAGATCCAGTCCTAATTCCTGCATCCTGCAGGGGCAAATTCAGCCCTCACTCTTGCATCCTTAGGGGCAAATCCAGCCCGAATTCCTGCATCCTTTAAGGGAAAATCCAGCCCGAATTCCTGCATCCTTTAAGGGAAAATCCAGCCCTAATTCCTGCATCCTTTAAGGGAAAATCCAGCCCTAATTCCTGCACCTTTAGGGGCAAATCCAGCCCTAACTCCTGCACCTTTTAGGGGCAAATCCAGCCCGAATTCCTGCAAGGACAGAGCCAGCCCTAATTCCTGCAGGGGCAGATCCAGCCCTAAATCCTGCAGGGACACTGTCAGCCCTAATTCCTGCATCCTTTAGGGGAAAATCCAGCCCTCACTCCTGCATCCTTTAGGGCAAAATCTAGCCCTAATTCCTGCATCCTGGAGGGGCAAATCCAGCCCTAACCCCTGCAGGGGCAGATCCAGCCCTAATTGAAGTGAGACTGAAAATGGAATAGAAGTTTTAAACTCAGTTACCCCACCTCTGAGCCAGTAAAAGGTGTTATCCAGCACCAGGGACTCACCGCAGAGCCATCTCCTGGCAGGCCTGGCTCAGGGGCACGGGGGAAGGCACAGGAGGGGCCAAATTCCATTGCTCCACCTGGAGAAGCCTGTCCAGAGCCTGTGGAGATGAGATGGAGATGGAGAGTGCAGGCAGTGCCCACAGCAGGGGCTGTCCATGGGCTGACCTGGGGCCAAACACTCAGCAGCACCCAGGGGGTCACACCAGCACTGCTCCAGGACAAATGGAATAAAAAAATAAAATAACCCAAGCACACTGCCAGGGGGTTGCTGTGGCAGCTGGAGGTGAAGCAGCACTTTCCTCCTGCTGCAATTCCCATTTTTTGGGCACACACCCCCCCTGTGCCTGGCAATCCTTGGCACCTTTGCCAAAGGTTTCCCCACTCCCTGCTCACACAGTGGGACAAAGCAGCACCTCCAGCCTGGATCACCCACAAAAACCTGCAGCAAGGGGTGAAAAAACCCTGCAGGGCTCCCCTGAGGAGGCCAGGAGGAGCTGCAGCCCCGGACACCCACGCCCTGCAGGCAGTCCTGGCACTCCATCATCTCCACGCTGCAGGCACTGATGCGGTTGCTGAGCCTCTTCAGCTGCTTCTTGATCTCACAAACTTTCCTGGAAAGAGAAAATGATGTCAAAACTCCCGGGCAACGCTTGGCATCGTTAATTTTTATTATATTTTTTTGTGTTTTAATTGCACGCTGCTTTCTGCAGAGCTGGCTGGGTTCAAAATCCTGAAGGGAAGCAAATGAGTCAGGGCATGTTGTAATTGCAGCTGCAGCAGCCACCATAGGCCAGGTTGTCCAAACAGCACTAACAGCTAATTAATCAGGGAAAGTTGATTGTAAATGAGGCAGCTCAGGCCTGTCACTTCACCCAGCACAGGCTGGGCCTCTTGTTCCTACCCTAAAAAGGCTCCTCACACCCAGCAGGCAGATCAGGAGTTGTATAAAAAAAATTAAAATGTTTGGTTTGGGTTTAAAAAAACAAAGGAAAGAATATTTCAGGTGAATGATCCACCTCAAGTCCCCAGGAAAAACAACCACCACCCCACAAACCCTGGCAGGAAACAAAACAGGACAATTAAAACTGAAGTAATGAGAAATTAAAAATATCCAGCTGTGACTCATGGGGCTCTCTCCTTAGGGACAGGAAAACAGGTACAAAAATACCCCAGGAAAAGGTGGAGAAGGATTTTGCCTCCCTGTCAGCAGAGGTAAAACCCTGCTTTGTGTCCTGCACTGCACGGATTCTGTGGGGCTCCTGTGAAAAATGTGTGTTTTATGATTGCCTTTCACAAATACTAAAATTAATATTTTATGTGTTATGTTAGAAAGTTATGCTGTGTTAATTTTCTTAAGTCGTGTGTTAAATATAGTTTTAGGTTATGACATAATGTTAAAATAGAAACTATGCTATGTAAGATACTTTCTGAAAAGACTCACACTGAGACAGCAGCCACAGGCACCTAAATCTTTCAGAAAAAGAATTTATTGCTCTCTTATCAAGTTCTTCCCACCTCGCTCAGCCCTGAAGATGCCGTCAGGATTCAGAGGAAGAAGCTGACACTGACCAGACAGAATCCTTTGTTTAAATGGAATTTATGCATCATGTGTGAGGTGTATGAATATGCAACAGGCTGGTGCTTTTAAGGGTTAATCCTCTGTTAACGTGGTCCTTTTTTGGGCTTATTTTGCCCAGAAAGAGGTACCTGGACTGTCTGTAACTCTTTGTTTTTGTTGTCTCGTATTGTCCTAAATCCTAATTGTCCAAATTTTTATTACTCTAATTATATTGCTATTTTTATAACTATTTTATTTTCATTAAACTTTTAAAATTTAAAAAACGAGTGATTGGCATTTTTCACACTCCACATCCAGGGTGGAATGCCAATCCAAGAGAGAATTCCCACAGAACCTGAGGGAAAATTCCTTGCCTGTGTGTGATGAGGGGACTGAGGGACACAGTTCTTGTCCCCAGAGTGGAATCTGCCTCTGGGTGAGGCTGGCAGCACAGAAACCCCTGCTGGGACAAGCAGGGAATGGGAGAAGGATGGGAAAGGCTGGGAAAAATCTGGGATAGGGCAGGGAAAAGGCAAGGAGAGCACACACTGCCCTCAGCTCCTGGAGAAATCCAGAGCATCCAAATCAAACTTCCAGCCTAAAAATCCTCTCCACTCATAAATCCAGCCCAGGGCTACCCCCCACCAGAAACAGGATCAAAAATTGGGTTTAATAGTCAGGAATTCCAGAAACTCCTCCTCCCTCCAGCCACGGGGGGGCTGCTCCTCCCCTTGCCATGAAAATCCAATTTTTGCACCACCCTGTCCCCCTCCCTCCCTGCTGCCACAGGCCGTGGGTCGCCCTCAATCCCGGGGGTATTTCCTCTGGAATAATTTCCTCTGGGGATAATTTGCTCTGGGGGTAATTTATTTGCTCTTTGCATTACTCCCCAAGCGCCGTTTAGCAGAAAATCATTCCCAGCAGTAAATCCCTGTCTCAATGGCAATTCTGTGCTGATAAAATCACCTCTCTGCCCTCGCCAGAGCTGCTTCCACTCCAGCTGCAAGTTCAGGGGCTTTGGGGGCTTTTTAAATACAAACTTAAAACAGCAGGGCGGAATTACGGGATAGGAGGCAGCTGGGGTGTCCAGTGGGGTCACAGAGGGTTTGTCACCCCTCAGCCCCTCAGCACTTCCCGAAATCCCCATTTCCATCTCCATGTTCAATGCAGAGCAGAGAGCACTTGGAAGGCCAGATCCTTGGTGGAGGGCTATCAGATATTATTATTATTATTATTATTATTATTATTATTATTATTATCATCATCATCACCATCATAAAATCAATATATTGATATATTAAATATAAAGATAGATTATATATATATATAATATATATTGATATATCAATATCAAGATCTATATTATATATTATAATATAATAATATAGAATATAATAATATAGAATATAATAAATATAACATAATATAACATATATATTATGATATTCTATATTATATTATAATAGTATAATTATAATATAATAGTATAATATTTTTATACTATTATCATATTACAATTTTTATTATTATTAATAATATATAATAATATATTGTAAATATAATATATACTCTATTATATATTACTATATTCTATATTATTATATATATTGATATATTATATATAAAGATAGATTATATATATAATATATATTGATATATCAATATCAAGATCTATATTATATATTATAATATAATATAATATAATATAATATAATATAATATATGATATGATATGATATGATATGATATGATATGATATGATATATGATATTCTATATTATATTATATTATAATTATAATATAATATAATAGTATAATATTTTTATACTATTATCATATTACAATTTTTATTATTATTAATAATATATTGTAAATATAATATATAATATATTATATATTATTATATTCTATATTATTATATTATATTATAATTTTAAATTATACTGTACTATTCTATACTACTATTACAGTATATTATAATATTATACTATTATTATATTGAATAATATTAAATAATGTTAAATAATAATAAAAATAATAGTAATGATGAAATAATAATAATATTAATAATAATAATAATAATAATTATTATTATTATTATTATTATTATTATTATTATTATTATTATTATTATTATTGTTATTATTATTATTATTATTAATTATTGTCTTTTCCACTACAAAGTGCCCTGTCCCAAATCCCTGTGGGGGGTGGTACCTCATCCTGCTGCTGTGCAGGGCCAGGGCCTCCTGGTACTGCTGGACACAGTCGTTCTGGAAAATGGACAGAACCTTCCTGGCCAGGTTCCCCAAATTCAGCCTGAACCCGGGAATAAGAGAGAAAACAGCATTATTTCCTTCAGGGTGTGAAAAGGAACATCACAGGAGGCCTGAAGCTGCCTCCTGGATGGAGGAAGAGGGGCTGGAGTTTCAGAAAGGAGTTACAGGGAAAACAAACCCTGGAGGGAGGTTTGGGGGATACAAAAATACAAAAAAAAAAAAGAGCATTTTGGGTTTGGAGCTTTTGAGGGATACAAAAATATAAAATATAAAGAGCATTTTTGTTTTGCAGGTTTAGGGGTTTTTGGGGGATGCAAAAATAGAAAATACAAAGAGCATTTCCCAAAATCCCCATTTCCATCTCCACACCTCATCCACAGCAGAGAGCACCTGGAAGCCCTGGGTGCTCAGAAATGAGTTACAGAGAAGACAAAATACCCCTGGAGAGCCTGTTGCAGGCTGAAGTGAATTTCATTTCTTGCCTGTGCTGAATTCCCCTGCTTTGGGTGGAAACTGAAAGGAGGAATCTCAAAGGCACCAGACGCATCAGCGCTTGCAGCAGACAGGGAGGCAGGGAGGGACACTTCCTAAATCAGCACCTCAGGGCAAAAATCGGCTCCAGACCCAGTCCTGTGTGAGCAGCAGCCTGGAACGGGTTTGTGCCCTCCTCCGGCAGGGGAGGTGGCCCCAGAGCAGCTCCCTGTCCCTGTCCCTGTCCCTGTCCCTGTCCCTGTCCCTGTCCCTGTCCCTGTCCCCACAGCTTCTCCCTGTCCCTCTCCCTGTCCCTGTCCCTGTCCCTGTCCCTGTCCCTGTCCCCAGAGCAGCTCCCTGTCCCTGTCCCTAGAGCTGCTCCCTGTCCCTGTCCCCACAGCTTCTCCCTGTCCCTGTCCCTGTCCCTGTCCCCAAAGCAGCTCCCTGTCCCTGTCCCTGTCCCTGTCCCTGTCCCTGTCCCTGTCCCCACAGCTTCTCCCTGTCCCTCTCCCTGTCCCTGTCCCTGTCCCTGTCCCTGTCCCTGTCCCTGTCCCTGTCCCTGTCCCCAAAGCAGCTCCCTGTCCCTGTCCCTGTCCCCAAAGCAGCTCCTGTCCCTGTCCCTGTCCCTGTCCCTGTCCCTGTCCCTCTCCCTGTCCCTGTCCCTGTCCCTCTCCCTGTCCCTGTCCCCAAAGCAGCTCCTGTCCCTGTCCCTGTCCCTGTCCCTGTCCCTGTCCCTGTCCCTGTCCCTGTCCCCAGCTCTGCAGATCTCTCCCACAGCCTCATCTGAAGGAGCTCATGGCTTGAAACCTTCCCTGGGAGAGCTCCTGCAAGGAGGAACCACACGGGAGCCTCCAGCTGCTCCCTGACAGCACCAGGGACGATTTTTAACCCTTTGGGACCCAGTCAGAGCCAGCAAGCACCGCCTGGCCCCAGCGAGGGGCAGCTCCTGGGGAGGGGACAGGGCGGGACTCACTTATCCAGCTTGTGGATTTGTTCCTCGTTGTAGCTCAGCCCTGGGGAGGAAAAACAGAGTCACCACACGTTTCCTGCTGACAGCCCCAGAAATGGGCAGTTTCACATCCCGAGGGGGATTTTCCTGGCTCAGCCCCCGGGGCACTGTCAGGACACAGAAACAGAAACTCTGCGAGGTCCCTTCCAGCCCAAACCCTTCTGTGGGTTCCATGAAGTCACTGCTGGTGCAGCAAACCCAAATCACCCATTTTCCCACGGGGACAGTGCAGGGACATTGCTGCCCAGTGTCCCCAGCACTCACTCAGACTCGTCCTGGCCTTCTTGAACTGCTTGTGGATCACCTGCATCTTCTCCAGGCAGCACTCCATCTGCTGGATGCTGCAAAGGGGCAGGGGAGGGGGTGAGGCTGGGCTGAAATCAGCATTTTGGAGTCAGGCTGTCCCTCTGGGAATGGTGGAATGTGAACCTGATGCCCGTGCCTGTGAGCAGGGACACCAGGGGTGGCACCAGGGGCTGTGCCTGGCACGGGAACTGCTCCATGCCCTGGGTGGGGACAGCCAGGTGGCACCAGGGATTGCCCCACACACCTTTTGTCCTCGTGCACTTGCTGCCTGTCCTTCACCAGCTCGGCCAGAATCCCATCCAGTGCCCCCTGGAAGTCAAAGATGCTGTGGGAGCACTGGGAGAGCTCCTCTTCCACCTGCAGAGGAGGGGAGAGGTTGGGAGCAGCTGCCCTGAGAGCCCTGGGGGCTCCTGGGGCTGGGGATGCTCCTCACCCTCTGCAGCCTTGCCTTCACCACATCCACCCCAGCCGGGCCCCTGCTGCCTGCAGGAACGGCCTCGAACCTGGGGGGAGACAGAAAATGAATATTCCTGAAGGAGACTACTGCTGGCAAACAGCTGGCACAGGAATCCGCCTCGTGCTGGGGTCCTGGGGGGCTGCAAAGTGATTTCCTTGGGCAGCAACCCAGATTTTCACAGAGCCACAAAGTGCTGATCTGGTAAAAACTCGCCCTGTTGCGTCCAATTTGTTCCAAAATTGTTGGTTTTGCACCCACTGGCTTCAGGCCAGCGGGGAGGGTGGCTGTGTGCCTGCAGCTGGCACGGGAGCGCCAGGCTGAGCGTGGCACGGGGGCAAAGTCAGCAGAAATATTCCTGATGCAGAGCTGGAAGGGCTGGGAGAGCCAGAGCACCCAGCTGCAGCTCTGCTGCTCCTGGCACTCCAGCCCTGAGGGCTGCACTCAATGGGAACCATGTGTCCCTATTTTTATTTTTTTTTCAGATGAAATGGAAATTAAGCGATTTTGCTAAATTGCAAAGAATGAAAGAACAGCAACCCAGCGGCAAAGAATTTTCCACTACAACAACAACAAGAAAAAAGCAGTAGAAAAGCAAAATATCCGTGGGTTGCTTGAAATAAAATGGGTTCAGCTTGGCCCAGGGCAAGGTGGGAAGGAGGGAGTGGGGAAGGGGAAGGCTGAGGGCAGCCCAGGGTTTCTCCATAATTCAGTGGAGACCCTTAGAAGGAAATGGGATCTCTCCCCGTGGCTGGTGGGATGCTGGATCCCTGGGAATGCAGCCCAGCTCTCCAGGGTTGGTGACAGGGGCCAGACCCCCATGGGGTCGTGCAGCTGGTGCCATCCTGCTCTTTATTTTAGCCCAATTTTCTCAGTTTTCCTTTCCCTGGAGCTGGCAGCAGCCTTGGCTCCTTCCTGCTCAGGGGCTGTAACAGAAAACCCCAGAGCAGGAGGCAGTCAGGACTGACCCTGGCCTCCTGTGAAATCATCAAAAACTGAGGCAAAGAGTGAGGAACAACCAGAGTGGCTCGTTTCCCAGACAGTGAAAGATCCTCCCACCTCCACAATATCAGCTTATTCCTGGCATTTTCCTTATTCCTGCTTATCCAGGCACCTTTGAGAGCCCCAAATCTCACCAGGCACAGCCCAGCTCACTTACAGCACATGTGTCTTCCCCTGGGTGAGCTGCAGGCAGGTGAGCACGGAGTGAGCCCCCCTCCTCTGCTCCAAAATCCTGCAGCACTCTGTCCTCAGGTTCCCACTGCCAAGAGAGAAAAGAGCCCCTGCAAGCACAGCTCCATCCCGGGGTGGGCATGGAGCTGGGGGCTTCTCTCAGGCTGCTCTGAGACTGGGGGGGCTGGATGAACCAAAAATTGGGTGTGGCTGCTGCTTTTAGGGTCTCTCACCCTCTGTCCTGCCCCAAAAGGAGTGGGTAGGGCAGTGAAATTCATTGTGGAATGGTTTGGGTTGGAAGGGACATTAAAGCTTAAATTCCAAATCCCTGCCCTGGGCAGGAACACTTCCAATAGATGCACACAGTGATAATAACAATAATAATAATAATACAAATATTCTGCTTTTTTCCTCAGCCTCTCCTAAACTGAAGAAAGTGACCCAAAAGGAACAAAAGAGGACAGCAGCATCCTCCCAGCACTGTTTCTCCTCCAGGTGCAGCCCCATGGGGACACAGTGCCCCTCCTGCCCTGCTCCCTCCAAGTCCCCCAGGACCCTACCCCACCATCCCACCGGTCTGCACTAGCAGGGAGAGGCTGCAAACCCTTAACCCAACCGATGCCAGGGTGCTGGGCAGGCTGTGTGCCCGCTGTGCCCTGCCCAGCCGTGGCCCTGGCACTCACATCACCCAGTGGAGGCCCCTGGCCAGCAGCTCCCGGCCCCTCCGCAGCGCCTGCCCCACGCGCAGCGTCTGGTGAGCAGCACCCACGGCACTCTGCAAGGCAAAGGGCACTGCCAGGGCCCGTGCCAGGCACAGGGCGCTGCCAGCACGCTGCCCTGGCACACACACCCACCTTGGCTGCACTGCAGTCGGCCACCACGTCCACCCTGGGCACGAACTTGGGGAACTCCAGCGCCGCTGCAAAGACAGGCAGGGTCGCGGTGTTTGTCACCAGCTGGTGGCTGTGGGCAGCTGCCACCCACCAGATAAACCCCGTGGCCACTCAGCATTTCAGCCTCAGTGTTGGAGGCTCAGTGCAGCCCTACAAGATACTTTGGGAGCATGGAAGAAGGCAGGAATTCCCTGCAAAGCCCAGAGTGGCGTGTGCCCATGGAGCAGCAGCACATGGCAGGGGAAAACTGACCCTGAGATCCCCTAATCCTGCCCCAGGGACCAGAAACAGGATTGGGAACTGGCACTGGGAACTGGCATCAGGATTGGGAATTGGCACTGGGAACCTGTACTCCTGCTGCTGGGAATGGGGTCACTGCTGGGAATGGGGACTGCACAACCTGGCAGTGGGAAAAGCGACCAGTCTGGAGAACTGGGAACCCCAGTGGGAACTGGGATCCAGGTCAAACAGTGCCCAGGCCCCAAGAGCTGGGATCATGCAGGAAATGGGAGACCTCTCAGGATAATAACTGGAACAAATCCCTCTTCCAGCAGCCTCTCTCCTGCCGTGGCACATCTCCAGCCACCCACACTCACGGTCGCGGTACCGGACCCCCACCACGTCCTCGGGCTGCTCTGAGGTGCTCAGCAAGGTCAGGGGGCTGCTCTCTGTGGTTCTGCAGAAATGATGAGCTTGTAGGTTGGGATCCAGCTCATACAGGTGTCCTTCAAAATAATATTCTTGATGGTGAGGGACTATATTGGTCTGTTTGAAGACGGCATCTAAAAACTTGGTGGTACTGAAATGGAGAAAGAAGGGAAAGGATGGGGATCAGCAATGAGGTGAGCACACAGATTTCCATCCCTTTACAGCCTGCTGCCCTTAAAATACCAAGATGTTGATGCTTTCTCTTAGCAAAATATCAGACAAGGTCTCTGTGTGCCCACAGCTCCATTATTTCACCCCCAGCAAAGGCTGATTTGAGCCTGGTGTGTTTTAACCTGGTCTGGGAGCAGTGCAAAGGGCACGGTGGTGCCCCCAGGCTCCCCTGCTGAAGGGAGGGGAACTCACAGCTCCATTCCCACACGGATCTCTGACCCAGCCTTACGTGTTGTAGGAGTGGATGTAGATGCGATGGGAGGACGCCTGCTGCAGGGAGAACACGTCCACCACGATCCTGTGCAAAATGTCGTTGGTTCCTGCGAAAAACTGGTCGAATCCCCAGCACTTCTCCTGGTCCACCTCCAGGATGTTCGCCAAGATGGGGATCAGCTGGTCCTTCAGCCCCCTGCAGCAGCAAGGGAAGTATTGTATAGGGGCTGCTCCCAGACAAAGGAAGGAATGGTGAATCTGACTCCATGTTCTCAGAAGGCTCATTTATTATTTTATGATCTATATTATATTAAAGAATACTAAACTAAACTATACTAAAGAATACAGAAAGGATACAGACAGAAGGCTAAAAAGGTAATAATGAAAACTGGTGACTCTTTCCAGAGTCCCAACACAGCTTGGCCCCAGTTGGCCAAGGAGTCAAAACAACTCACATGAAACCAATGAAACAATCACCTGTGGGTGAACCATCCACAACCACATTCCAAAGGAGCAAAACACAGGAGAAGCACATCAGATAATTATTGTTTTCCATTTTCTCTGAGGCTTCTCAGCTTCCCAGGAGAAAAATCCTGGGCAAAGGGATTTTCCCAGAAAATATGAATGCCACAGAGAAGAAGAGAGCTTTGCATGGGCTGGTGTAACCCTGAGCCACAAACACTGCCCTGCACCCCCTTTTCCTGTCTGGAAAGCAAAGATCAGGTCTGAGAGCTGTGACATCTGAAGATGAAAAGTTTATCTGCCTGGTTAACCCCTCCTGTGCTGTCTGAGCACACGGGAGCTGCAGCCCCAGCAAGGGACACTCACGTGGAGAGGCGGCAGGTGATGGGCAGCTCGTAGCTCCACTCAATGTTCCCGTTCTCCTGCCTCTGGATCCCTGCAATGGCCCCACGAGGCTTCTCCGTGGTGATTTTGTACCTGTGGGAAGGGAATTGTTTGCTGCTGGCTCGAGCCAAGCGAGTTCTGTTTGGGCACTGTGTCCCTTGGGTGGCTGTGCTGGGAAAAACGTGATTCACTGAGGGAAAAGGAAGTGCCCAGAGGGAAAATACTTGCAAGGAACAGTCCAAACCTTCCAAGTGAGCATTAACCCTGCCTCCCCTTCCAGCTGTTTATCCAGGAAGTCATGCATTTAGAATCCTAGAATTATCTGGGTTGGAAGGAACCCCAAAGATCAGCTGGTTCCAACCCCCTGCTATGGGCAGGGATGCCACCCATGCTCAGTGCCCCACCCAAGCATCCCATCTGGAGGGAAAACGTGGCAAACGGGACATGGATTCTCCCCCACACTGCACACACCCCCCCCACAGGCCCCTTGGCAGGGCTTTGGGGCCACGTGGGGTTAAACCAGAGCGAGCCAGCCCCAGCAGAGTCCCAGCTCCCCACCCCAGCTGGGCACGGCACCCACATGATCTCCTTGTTCCTGCGGGGTCCCCCGAAGGGCACGAAGGGCAGGCTGCCCGTGGCAGCGTGGTAGAAGGTGACACCAATGCTCCAGAGGTCCACGGTGACACCAAAGGCCTTCTGCTGCGGCTTGCGCAGCACGGCTCGCTCGTACACGTCAGGGTGCTGGGGGGAGAGAGAAATGGGCCTGCCTGGAAAACGTCACCTGGAACACAGCTCTGGGCCCTCCCAAAAACATCCAACACAGCTCTGGGTCCTGCCTGGAAAATGTCACCTGGAACACAGCTCTGGGTCATTCCAAAAACATCCAACACAGCTCTGGGTCCTCACAAAAACATCACCTGGAACACAGCTCTGGGCCCTCCCAAAAACATCCAACACAGCTCTGGGCCCTCCCAAAAACCTCTAACAGAGCTCTGAGCCCTCCCAAAAACACCTAACACAGCTCTGGGCCCTCCCAAAAACATCCAACACAGCTCTGGGTCCTGCCTGGAAAACGTCACCTGGAACACAGCTCTGGGTCTATCCAAAAACACCTAACACAGCTCTGGGTCCTCACAAAAACATCACCTGGAACACAGCTCTGGGCCCTCCCAAAAACATCCAACACAGCTCTGGGTCCTGCCTGGAAAATGTCACCTGGAACACAGCTCTGGGCCCTCCCAAAAACATCCAACACAGCTCTGGGTCCTCACAAAAACATCACCTGGAACACAGCTCTGGGTCCTCCCAGAAACATCTAACACAGCTCTGGGCCCTCCCAAAAACATCCAACACAGCTCTGGGTCCTCCCAGAAACATCTAACACAGCTCTGGGTCCTCCCTAAAAACCTCTAATAGAGCTTTGGGTCCTCCCCAAAAATCAGCATCTGGAACACAGCTCTGGGTCCTCTCCAAAAATCTCTAACACAGCTCTGGGTCCTCCCAAAAACGTCTAACACAGCTCTGGATCCTGACTGTAAAACATCACCTGGAACAGAGCTCTGGTTCCTGCCCAAAAACTTCTAGCAGAGCCCTGGGTCCTTCCCAAAAATCAGCACCTGGAACACAGCTCTGGGTCCTCTCCAAAATCATCACTGGTAACAGAGCTTTGGGTCCTCCCCCCGCAAAATAAAAAAATCACCTCTGACAGAGCTGTGGGTCCTTCAAAAAAAATTATCACCTAGAATAGAGCTATGTGTCCCGCCCAAAAACCATCACCTCGAACAGAGCTCTGGGTCCTCCCATAAAAACATCACCTGTAACAGCTCGGGTTCCTTCCAAAAACCTCTAACAGAGCTCTGGGTCCTCCCAAAAACCATCACCAGCAACCCTGCCGCAAAGCCCTGAGCCCCTCCCCTCCCAAAAACAGGATCAGGCTCTCCAAGTGCCTCAGCTCAGGACTGAGAGACAGGGCCCAGCCTCCCCCAGGACGTGCCCCACTCACGAGGTACTCCTCTGTCCCATAGACAGACACAAACTTCTCATCATCCTCCAGCTCTCGGGCGGCTCCGAAATCCGTCAGCTTGTAGATGCTCTGCCCGTCCTCTCCCACCAGCCTCATGATGTTGCCGGGTTTGATGTCCCTGTGCACGACGCCGTTCTCTCGGAGGTGGTTCATCCCTGCCACTGGCACAAGGAGAGGCGGAATTCCTGCGTGGGGCTGGGCCACTGGGCTCCAGGGGGGCAGTTTGAGTTGAAAAACTCAAACCAGAAAACTGCTGTCACCCAGCTTGACTGGCTTGTCACCTCTGCTAACAAGTCATCCCCCCTTTTGTTCACTCAGTAAGAGCTGCTCGTAAGTAGCTCACTTGGGTTTCGGGATGGCAAACTTAAATTCATTTTGCTTGTGTTTTCTTGCTAGACCATGATGCAAAAGGTTGATCTTTGCAAAAGGTCGATCAACAAGGGTTGATCTTTGGGGTTTATAGCTTGGGTTATTCATTGTTATTTCATCCTTTCCTCATGGTATGTAGTCTCTATTGCTCCAATGGTGTCCTTTCTATTTCCTCTACTGGGACTATAAATGCTTTAATTGGGTGTAGGAAGTAGCTTTGTTATTCCAGGTCACGTTGATTGGGCTAGAGTTTGGCATCAAGACCATCTGATGTTAGCAAACATCTTTCAGGTGTAAGCTGAATGCTTTTGTTTAAGCCACGGCTTGGTAGTGCAAGTGCACCTTCCAGTGCACTGGAATTTGGGTTGAAAAGAGGGCTGGAGAGGGGGTAAATCCCACAGTGCTTGCACTTAGATGGGGATCAGGGTGACTGGGGGGATGGAGAGGATGAGGACATGGCAGGGCACAGCCCCTGGCCACAGCAGCTTCCGAGAGCAAGGAGAATGCCTCAGCACAGAGAATCCCTCAGAACAGAGCTCAACCCCACCCTGTTCAGGGGTGCAGCACCTGACCCCTCACTCCATTGCCCAGGGCTGGAGCCTGCAGGGACCCCCAGCACCGTGGGGTCCCCAGCTGGAGGGTCTCAGCCCTGCTGGTGGTGACCCCCACACTCACCCACACACTGCAGCACGATGAGGAACTCGGACTCAGCCAGGCCAAAGGCATTGGCTGGGTCTTCCAGCACGTTCAGCAGGCTGCCACTGGAGCAGTATTCCATCACCAGCACCTTCTGCTTGCTGCTGCCCTGCAGGGGAGATGGGGAGGGCTCAGCCAGCCCCGTGTCCCCCCTGCCGGGCAGGACCAGGTGCCCTCCCTCGGCTGGTGAGCCCCAGGGCTTCCCAGAGGGGTTCCCACTCACTGTCTCCTCCACGGCAAATAATTTGACAATGTTTTTGTGGTTCAGCTTCCGCAGCATCTCGAACTCTCTCATCTGCACCTCCTGGGGCCGCAGGTAGCTGGCACTGTTAAACACCTTCACAGCAACCAGCTCCCCCGATTTCTGGGAAAAGAGCAAAAATTAGGGAATGAAAACACTGGGTGATGCCACCCACGTGCAGAGCAGCTCCAGGAGCTCTGTCCCGGCTCCCACACCCCACTCGGGATGCAGACGATGAAATGATGCCTGTGCACGGCGCCTGCTCGGCCGCACAAACAAACCGCTGTTATTCAGCCCGCTGCCCTTCCTGTCCCGGCACCCACGTGCTGTGTGTGGGGCTGTGTTTATCCGGCCCCACAAAAAGCTCCCGTCTGCAGCCCAGGCTGGCAGCTCCCCCAGGCACGGCCATGCTCCCAGCCCTGCTGCGTTTGCTCAATAAACTTCAAAGGAGGAGAGCCCGCTCCGAGCCCGGCAAGTGTTTGCACGAAGTATGCAAATGGCCAGGGATGGGGTTTCCAAATCCTCTGGGCATTCCCCTGGAAACAGCAGCTCCTTCCCCCTGCGCCGCGGCCAGCAGAGCCGACTGCGAGCCCCCCAAAAACCGACTGTGAGCGTCCCAAAAACCGACTGCGAGCGCCCTAAAAACTGACCGTGAGCGCCCCAAAAACCGACTGCGAGCGCCCCAAAAACCGACCGTGAGCGCCCCAAAAACCGACCGTGAGCGCCCCAAAAACCGACTGCGAGCGCCCCAAAAACCGCCCTCGACCCGCAGAGAGGGGAAGGAGCCCCGAGGAAAGTGAAAATAAAACGGAAAGCAGAACCTGAGCTGCTCCACAGGCAAGGATGTCCCGGCGGGGCAGCGGAGCCCGGGCATCCCGCGGGGGCAGCGGGGCTCTGCATTCGGGGCTCCCCCCCGGCTGCCCCGCTCACCTTGTTGCGAGCTCTGTAGACAGAGGCCGTGGCCCCCTGGCCCAGCAGGTCCTCGGTGCTCCACAGGTAGTTGGGGGTGCTCTGCATGTCCAGCAGAGCGCGGGGCTCCCCCCGGCCGGGTGAGGTTCACCCCGCCGAGCCCCAGCCTTCACCCCTCCGGCAGTCGCTCCCCTGGGCGGCCCCGGGGCCGAGGCCGAGCATGGAGCGAGCCCCAGCAGCCCGGGGCTGGCGGCAGCAGCCCGGCGGGTGCCGGAGCTCGGGAGCGGAGCGGGGCCGGCGGCGCCTCCCGGGCCGGGAACCGAAACCGCGCATTGCAAAACCCGCCCGGCGAGCGCGGCGCTGCGGGAGGAAACGCCTCAGCTTCCTGCTCGAGAGAAAGCTTCCCAGCCGGGCTGCCATCTCCCGGCACGCCGGGCTGCCATCCCTGGGAACACCGGGCTGCCATCCCCCGGCACACCGGGCTGACATCCCCCGGGAACGCCGGGCAGCAATTCCCGGGCACACCGGGCAGCCATGCCCGGGACCTGGGCAGCAATTCCCGGGCACGCCAGGCAGCCATCCCCGGGACCCTAGCTGCCATAGCCTGGGCACACCGGGCTGACATATCCCGGGAACGCCGGGCTGCCATCCCTGGGCACATCGGGCATCCCCCGGCATACCGGGCTGCCATCCCTTGAGCAGCTGGGCAGCCATCCCCCGGAGCACCCGAGCAGTCATCCCCCGGCACACCGGGCTGCTGTCTCCCGGAACCCGGGCTGCCATCCCCCCGGGACACCGGGCATCAATCCCCCGGAGCACCCGGGCAGCCATCCCTGGGCACACCGGGCAGTAATCCCCCGGCAGGCCGGGCAGCATCCCCGGGAACACCGGGCTGACATTCCCCGGCACGCCGGGCAGCCATCCCTGGGCAGCAATCCCTGGGCACACCGGGCTGCCATCCCCCGGGACCCGAGATGCTATCTCCGAGAACACCGGGCTGCTGTCTCCCGGCACACCGGGCTGCCATCCCCCGGCACGCCAGGCTGCTCCGGGACAGCTCCGCTGGTGGCTGAAGGTGCTGAGCTCCGGCTGCCACCGGCACCGCCGGGGATTTGGGAAGCAGAGCCGGATCAGGATCCGTGCCCAGGGTCGGTGTCCAGCCCTTGTTATCTGTGCCAGCACCGGGTCAGTGCTTGAGCCCTGGCATGGACACAGCATCGCCTGGCAAGGCTGGCACTGAGCTGTTGGGGCTCTCTGTCAGGGATGTGGGACAGGGAGGGATGTGGGATGTGGGATGCAGGTGACATACAGGGTGCAGAGCAGGATGTGGGATGCAGAGTGGAATATCAAATGTGGGCCAGGGTGGGATGCAGGATGTGGGATGCAGGGTGGGATGTAGGACAGGGTGGGATGTGGGATGCAGGATGCAGAGGAGGTGTAGGGTGAAGTGTAGGATAGGGTGGGATGTGGGATGCAGGGTGGGATGTAGGACAGGGTGGGATGTGGAATGCAGGGTGGGATGTAGGACAGGGTGGGATGTGGGATGCAGGTGACATACAGGGTGCAGAGCAGGATGTGGGATGCAGGGCAGGGGGGGATGCAGGATGTGGGATGCAGGATGGGATGCAGGATGCAGAGTAGAATATGTAATGTGGGCCAGGGTGGGATGCAGGATGTGGGATGCAGGATGGGTTGTAGGACAGGGTGGGATGTGGGATGCAGGATGGGATGTAGGACAGGGTGGGATGTGGGATGCAGGGTGGGATGTAGGACAGGGTGGGGTGGGGCATGCAGGATGCAGAGGAGGTGTAGGGTGAAGTGTAGGACAGGGTGAGATGTGGCATGGAGGTGACATACAGGGTGCAGAGCAGGATGTGGGATGCAGGGCAGGGTGGGATGCAGGATGTGGGATGCAGGATGGGATGCAGGGCAGGGTGGGATGCAGAATACAGGGTGGAATATGTAATGTGGGCCAGGGTGGGATGCAGGATGTGGGGTTCAGGGTGGGATGCAGGGCAGGATGTGGGATTCAGGGCACTCTGCTGCCTGCACAGGGCAGAGCAGGGCTGCTCCTGCCCCTGCTCACTCTCTTTTCACTGTGACCAGCTCAGCAGCAGGGTCCCACTGTCAGGAATTACTCCAGGCTGGTGTGGATGTCTCTAAAGGCTCCATCCTCACCAATAAAGCCTCCAAAGGTCTGAGAGTTCATCAGCTGTGGGACATCCAAACCTCGACACTGCTTCACCAGCCTGCACACAAACCCCACCCCTAATTAGTTCCTTAATTCCTGCTGAGCTTCATTTTCCCATCCAGGGGTGAGTGCCTGGAGCAGCCTCCGGAGAGCTGGCAGAGGGCACAGCCTGGCCCTTTCCTCGAGGTTATCCAGGGATGCCAGGGCTGGGAAGAGGTGCCAGTCTCAGTTTAACCACACAAAAGCTGAAATCACTTTGATTGAAGTCGTTTTGCTGCAGCTGAGCTGACAGGAAGAGAAAGGGCTGGGTGACTTCTTGAAATTGTGTCTGGTTTTATTTTCTATGCATGTGAAACAGGAGCATCAGTCAGTCCCCACGCTGCTGGCCAAGCCTGTGGCTGGGAGTGCAGGGAACTCACCCCCAACACCTGCCTGGCTTCTTCCTTATGCTTTCTTCTGCTATCCTTTTAGAAGTCCCAGCTCATTTCCTCTCCCTGGTTGCTCCATCAGCAGGATTTCCACCCCAACCCCATCTGAACCCCAGGACTGGATGTGCCTACCGGGGACAAACCCTGGTGTGGTGGGAGAGCGCATCTGGCACAGGCTGGGAGGGAAAAGAACCCAGCCTTGAAAGCAATTTGTGACAAGAATTAATTGTTCCAGCTGGTGGCAGCAAAGCCCGAAGAATAAAGGACAAGCAGCGAGCTCTGTGTGCAGCAGGGACTCGTCCTTGGGGTCAGCAAACCCGAGAGTCCCACGAGCCCAGGGCTGTCCCCTCGGTGTCACTGTGACAAACCTGTGACATGTCCCTGAGAGCTGAACCCTCCCAGCACTCACCGAGGTGTTTCTTTGCTAAAAACCACCAAAACCCATTTCTTTGTTAAAAACCATGGGGTTTGTGAGGGAGGGTTGGCCCCACCTGTGGTTTGATGAGGGTTTAAGAGATGATCACAGCTTCTTCTGCTGGACAGTGACCAAGGGAAAATCAGAAATCCTTGTTATCTGTGCCACCCCATTGCTGTCTGACTCCTATTTCATGTTTTAAAAACAAAAAGCCACCAGCAGCATGCCCAGCTGGCTCTGGGGTGCTGTGATTTTGGAATAAAAACATCCTGGATTTCCTGAGATGTGGGACAGGGAGCACAGGGATGCTCAGCCCAGGGACAGGGAGGAAAAATGCCTCAGTTAAACATCAAACCTCACTGAAAGTAAGTCATTCCTTCAAATCTTAAGAAAAGGAAGTCAAAATGAACAGCCCTGCCATGTTCCCCCTCCACGCTCTGAAAAAGGCCTGTGGAAAAACCAAGATGGGGGCAAGCTGGTAATGATAAAATAATGATCCAATCCATAATCTCAATCTTAAATCCTCTTTCCTGAGCCAGTTGGGGGTCTGTTCTCCACAGGAAAATGATGAAGATTAAGCATTTTTAAATCAGGTCACTGCCAGGGAAGTGTTTGCCCTGGGGAATCCTGCTGTGGTGGCTGCGTGCGAGCCCAGGGTGGGGGAACACGGGGCTGGAATCAGGAATCAGTGGAGTCACAGAAAGAATGGTTTGGGTTGGGAGAGACCTTTCAAGTCTTATCATTCCACAGCAGGGACACCTTCCACCCTCTCAGGGTGCTCCAGCCTGGCCTTGGCACTTCCAGGGATCCAGGGGCAGCCCCAGCAGCTCTGGGCACCCTGTGCCAGGGCCTGCCCAACTTCCCAGGGAACAATTCCTTCCCAATATCCCATCTAAACCTGCCCTCCTTCAGCTTCAGGCCATTCCCTTGTCCTGTCACCCATGCTCTGTCCCCGTTCTCTCTGTGCCACCACGCTGCTCCTGCCATGGAGTGTCCCCGTGCCCAGGATGGCACCAGGAGCTCCTGGCTCCTGCAGATCCTTCCTCACCCACTCAGCAGCACCTCCAGCAACATTCCTGAGCATTCCAGAGCCCCCAGGCCACGCTCTCCCTCTGTCCCACTCAGCCCCAGGACATCACACACCAGCACCCTCAGGTCAGTGTTTCCACCATACCCAAAACATTTATTTCTCCAAAACTATTGCTAATGACAATGGATACATTTTGTTGCCCCAGTATGGATTTAACACTTCCAACACATCGACTCCTAATACTGTACAAGACTGTACCAAAAAGGGGGGGGAAAAACCAAACCAAAAAAAGGCTGTACCTCCATATTGTACAGAGTTCTATGTACAAAGTACAATTTTACACAGTTTAATATATACACCATATATATATTGGTGTAGAAGACATGAAACAGTGGAAACTTGTTTTAGCAAGAACATTCCATCCCACCATGAAACAACTGCTGCTGACAACCCCAGGTTCAGACAGAAAACCACAATTCCTACACTTTGCAACCCGATTTTCCTGCCTTCCAGCAGGACCACTGGAAATCAGAGATGGATTTCAGCACTTGCCCTGTTTGAGCTACATCGAGCTGGGCTTTCAGAGAAGCTGCTGCTCACAAGTATTGCTCCAGCAGTTTGGCACACTCACGAGTCCAACCCCTCGGGCTTGGGTTGTTCTTCACACCTCAGGGCTGTGCCTGGAGGAAAGGCTGGTGAAGTCCACTTCAGGAGTAAGGTTACTACAGTGCCTCAAAAAGGACAGGCCCACCTACGATTCCCACTGCAAACTGCTGAATATTTACCCTGTGTGAAGCTTGGCAGATCAAGTATTAGCACGGCAGGGAGCTGCCTTCCCTCTCCACCTTCCCCTCTTTTTGGCCCATCGTTGAAAAACACTTTCATCCCAAACTACGTTAGAGGAAGCACAGAATTTAACAGGAAAAAAAAAATAAAAAAGAAACCCCAAATCAACAAAACCCTTGCATTTTCCAGGCCTTGAACTGCTGTTTTGGCATCTCTAGAGCCACCCAAATAGATGGTTTGCTGCTAGAAGAGCCTGGAAAAGAATTCATCTGCCTTGTGGTGGGCGGTCGGCGGAACCGCTTGTGCGCGACACAGCCGGGGCCACCCGGCCCCGCAGGCACAGGCAGAGGGTCAAGTATTTCTATTTTTGTTTCTTATTTTCAAGTACCAGGTTGTCACACAGACACAGAGACATGCAGAGCTGACGTGGAAGGAGCTCAAATCCCAGAGTTCAGCCCGTGAAGCGCTTGGTGATCCCCCAGAGCTGGTGCTGGAGCGTCCCTGGGGGAAGGACGTTCCCTCCTTTCCACCTCTTGTGCCACCAGCCCACTAAAGGAACAGCTTCATGTCCCCACCTGCATTTGTGGGGCATTAGCCAAGGCCAGATGAACCCAAAAAAGGGCTGGGTTTTTTTGTGAAAGCTAAAAATCTCAAAATAAATACATCCCCAGCTTGTTAAGCTCAATTTCCTGTTCTGTTCAGGCCCATAAGCAATGGAAATGCCCCAATGCTCCTCTTTTCCTGTGGGTTGTGAAGCAGTTCCCTACCCAGGGGAGTTCAGCGTGTTTGCACTTTGGGGCACATCCCTCTACACCCAGGGCTTGGTCCTGCCAAGCACAGGTGCCCCTCACCAGTGCCACGCCTGGGGGGACAGGGGCACCTCCTTCCTCTCCCTGCTGTGCTCAGGGATGTGCTGGCCAAGGGGCTGAGCTCAGCCTCTCATGGGATCCATCCAACTGGCTCAGCAGGGATTTTTGGGGCATTTTTCCACCATTCCTGATTGCTCACTGAGGGCATCACCTCCTGGAAGTGTCCCCTCCACAAAGATCCCACCAAGGGAGCACTCCCACACCCCCGGGAAGGAGCTGAAGTGCTGAGAACCGGAGACGTCGATTTTTGCAGAAGAACATCTCCCAAAAGCTCCAGAAATCCCCAAACCTACGCCATGCTCCACAGGATTTGAGGTTTTTGACACAGAGAAGAAGAGAAATAAGGCAGCAAACTCCACCTGCAATGAGCTTCTCCTGCCCCAGTATTGCTGGAGCTCTTCCAAGCGCGCCGGGTCGGCCCCGTACCAAGTGCAAGGTGGGGAGCTACAACAGATGGGATTTCTTGCCAAGCTGAAGTGTTTTGATTCAGTAAATAAATTTATGAGAACTCGGTTACCTTAACCTACTTTTGTGCAAGAACAATCTTGCCTTAAAAAAGAAAAAAAAAAAAAAAAAAAAAAAAAAACAACTAAAAAGAAAAAAAAAAATCAACAAAAACTCCCAAAACCCAACACATGAGGTATTCAGCACAGGAAACCCAAAGACTCCTTTTGAACAGGTATCAAAATACAGACATATACAACAACTTTTTTTTTTTTTTTTTTTGTTCTGCTGTCACAGTGCACTCTAATTATTTACTCATTTTTGTTGCAATAAAATACCCAGTACAGATAAAATGAGAGGGTTTGATCGTGTCCCACTGCTCGGACATGAAGGACAAATTTACAATTCATAAACTTTGGACGACCTCAGAGAGGCAGAAATTAAGCAATGGTTAAAGCACACTGCTCCATTCCCAACTAGGGAAATAACCCAGAAAAGGTCTGAGCTTCAGAAACCATTCAGATTGATCACCTAAAACCACGTTTCATTTTAAAAGTTTTTAGTTTTTTTTTTTGCTTTGGATTATTTCAATCCAACACCTGATGAACAAGGTTCATACAAAGCACTATCCAACAGACAGACGTCATTCCAGTTATCAAACACTTCTTTTGTCTTCATATTCGACACAAACGTTACAGGAAAAGTCATGAAAAGAGGAATTTCCTTGGAAGAGCTAAAATTTCTTGGGGATATGAAGATGTGGAGTGCCATTGGTACCTCCCCAGGCAAACCACGGAGTCAGACCTGTCCTCAGGGAGGGAACATTTCCAGTTCCTCCTTCCCACCTTTCCGGCAGCCACTGCTCACAAACCACTCGTGGCAAACGTCCTCTCAGCCTTGTGTGTTCAGAGTGAGGAGGACAAGCTGAAAATCTCCTTTTTCCCCACGATTTCGTGTGTGATTTTCTTGTTTCATCCCTCCCACGTGTGATTTTTCCGCGCGAGGAAGAGGAAGGAGGAGCTTCAGCCTGTCCTATTGCTTGTTGTCAGTCACAGTGCACACCAGAATTCCAGTTGAGTTGCTCCATATCCAGGTGATCCTGCCAAGCACCTTGCCCTTGGCAGCAGGATTGTCCCAGAGCTGTGGATGCTAGAGAAGCACAGTAATAATTCAGATACAGACAGTTGCTGTTACAGTAACCTGAAGTATTTTTTAAAATTTTTTTTGTTTGTTTTTGTTTTCCATCTAATTTCACACTTCAGACCTTGAAGCTGGAAAAGAGCAGCTCCTCCAATGTGCTGTGCGTGGCTGAACACTTATTCTGAGGAATACTGAATGCTAGGCATAAAAATATAAAAAAGAAAATAAGGCATTAAAATGAGGCAAAGTCAATTTACAGAGATCCTGCTCTTGACACAGATTAACTTTGGTCATTTGAGACCAAAAAAAAAAAAAAAAGAAAATAAATCAAAAAACCCAAAAATTCTTACTAAAAAGGAAATGCCAGAAAGTTCTGCCTGAGCAAAAAAACTACAAGTTTAATCATTCTATTTGTTTTTTTCCCCCAAAAGAACAAGTGATTCCTTGGTGGTAGAAGTCCATCAGAACCTGAGAGCAAAGGTGGCTGGTGGCACTGGTGGCATCTCCTGGAGGGCAGGGACAGTCACACTCGTACCGTGGGGTCCCCCAGGGAAGCTCAGGAGAAAGGGAAAACGAGGAGTGTTCTCACCAAAACCTTCCCAGTGCTCCCCAGTTCCTGCATGCCCTGAGCTCAGGGCCCAGAAGAAGCTGGCTGTTTGGGAAGTCATTAATTATGGATTGATTGCTTCTGTAGAAAGGGGGTTGTGCGTGTGGGGATGGACAGGGATGCAGGAAGACCCTGTTCCATATTTCCAAGTATCATCCTAAATGCATGAGAGAAGGACATTTCAGCAACTCTTCTTTGTTTCTTCTTTCTTAAGTGCCAATTAAACTGACTTTGCAGTCACCAGGAACTCACAAACTGCAAGGAAACTCAGCTTAAATGGGTGAGAAAAAATGACTTTTCTTATCTTGTCCTGAATTCATTACTTGATGGCAGCCTAAGATGTGCAGCTTGTTTGAAATCCCAGAAAAGCTGAGGAACGAGGCGAGCCCAGGGTCAGCCAGTCTCCACTGCTAAGTGGCACAAGCCTTTTAATTATTAAATTAAATAACTGTGGGCACTGTGGAGAATTCCCAGGGGAGTACAAAAGAGTCCGTGGATGCTGCTGGCTACGGATAAATACAAATAATACCAAAGGGTTCATTCATTCACAGGTCAGCCCTGCATGGAGCAGGCGTGGCAGGGAGCACGGGGGGCAGCCACTGCAGAGGCCACGTGCTGTCACACCCCTGTCCCCAGCAGCGGCCCCTGCACTGCTCTATGAGAGCAGACAGGGACAAGGCAGGGAGCTGAGAACTCCTGAGCGAAGTTTTTACAGTGCTTGGCGCTGGCATGGGGGTCAGGATCTGTCCTGAGGAACGGGCAAACCAGCAGAGTGTGTCTTGGGGATGGGCTCCCAGCAGAGGATGCTTGTTTTCAAAACGATCTCTTTTTTTTTGTTGTTTGTTTTACATTCAGTCTCCCGAGAGCAAACACCACATCAGAGCCCACGGGCTGAAAATGCCACTGGAAACAATAAAGCTGCTTTTAAATATGGGAGAGCAAAGGGGGAAACCAGTGAAGATTGTCCATAAGCAATGACTGGGCTCTTTCTTGTGCTCCCAGAGCTCAGGAAAACATGTTTGTTTATATTTGCACAGACACGTCTCACGGTGAACTCCACAAAATCTACGAGTGTTCCAGAGTAAACTCATTTCTCCATGACAAATAAAGCATGAGGCTGGATGGCCAAAGGCTTTGGCCCTGAGGGGGAGGAATGGGGAGCAAACAAACAAAACCAGAGGATGTGATGGAAGTCGAGACAGACCCTTAACCACCGTGGCACCAGCGGGCGACGGAATAATAATAATAATAATTATAATTATTATAATAATAATGCACAAGAAACAGGCATGTCCAAGCTCCACGTAACCAGTGGCACCAAAACATGCAATAGACTAAAATCTATCCTATTGTTTCCCTGTGGTAAATGAAACACAGAATACAGAAGTCACTACACCAGTATCCCAAAACAGGACACCACCAAAAGTTCCTTCCAGCGGCCGAACACTTGAACAAGGCATCAAAATCCAACTCATCCCTTGGTGTTTTCCTGCTCAGCTTCACAGTGGCTCGTGGATTGTGGATTTCCCAAGCGTGGCAGGAGCTGTCCTGGGGACGTGGGACGAGGCTGTGGCCGCTCAGGAGCTCCCAGCAGCTCCCAGCAGCTCCCCTTCAATCCAAGCATTCGTTAAATAGGAATTTTCATGTCTTTGCCGGAGTCTCTCCATCTGGAACAGCAGGAGTTGTACCCAGAGAGCAGCAGGGGTGCATCAGACAGTACAGGACTTGTCAGGGGGCTGCTGGGCTGCAGAGGAGGCCACGCCGGGGGTGCTGGCGCTGGTTTTGGGGAACACGGCGGGCTTGGGGCGCGTGGCCGGCGGCTTCACCTGCGTGGCCATTTTGACAGACTTGACGGGCCTGAAGGTGCAGGGGATGTCCCCAGCAGTGCTGGCACTGCGCTGGAAGGGGGGCTCAGTGTCCTTGAGGAGCTGGGTGTGCAGGGGGCTGGAGGGCTCCGAGGTGGGGGCCACCACCGGCGAGGTTTTCAGGGGCTCCAGGGTGTCCAGCACGACGTCGGGCGCGTGCTTGACGCTGCTCTGCCGCTCCAGCTCCCGCAGCTCGTTCAGGGCCGAGTTCATGGTGGCTTCAATGTCCTGCAAGCACAGCAGAGGAGCACGGTGAAGGCACGGCCCAGACACACAAACCACCAGATAAAAGCCAGGTTTTGAGAGTGTTTTTTGTTTTCTAAACACCGACCTCGGGTCAAGGACGGAACCGTGCAGCACCGCATCCTGCGGCCAATCATCACCAAAATTTCCCAGCAATAGGGAGCAAAATAATTGCTAGCATTGCCTTGATGCTAGTCTGGCCCTTCAATGCTCCTGATGCTGCCCAGACTTCAAAGCAAAGCCCCACATGGCAGCAAGGAACAGAAACCAAAGCATTGGTGCCCATTCTTGAAGTTTATTTGGCACATGAGGTTCAGGAGAGTAAATTCCTGAAGGGAGCACTGATGGCTTGGATACTGGGCCACACACTGAATGCTGGAATCCTCGTGGGCTCCTGCTGCCTCACTGGTTTTCCTGCTGAGCTGTTCCCAGAAATGTATTTCACAGGACTCAGAATTTTAGAAAACACAGAAGATGCCAGAAACACGTGTAGCAACCAAAACTGGCCCTTCTCCTTCCTCTTAAAAATCATTGCAGTTCTTAACAAATAAATATAGAGAACATTTGAGCTAAAACCATGGGGGTTTTGTCTCAGGACCTACATGCTGTCTGCTGGAGAGTGCAGTGGTGCACAGAACTCCCTGGGGAGCAGCAGAGCTCAGCCTGGCT
The DNA here is from genome assembly GCF_036417665.1 of Passer domesticus. Lineage (NCBI taxonomy): Eukaryota > Metazoa > Chordata > Aves > Passeriformes > Passeridae > Passer > Passer domesticus. The sequence goes on from NC_087498.1 coordinate 3,025,219, forward strand.
GTGACTCACACTTTTGGCTGCAGCTTTCCAGCTTCCTCAGAGCTTTTTCAGGGGGTGGGGAAGGTAAATCAGTCAAGGAATGGTGGAAGAAAGCAGAGGCAGAAATCTGACACCTCCCACTCTATCTTGAGGCCAGGCAGATTTTTGTTATGAAGTTGGGGAAATATGTAAGATGGTTATTGGGTGGTGCTTGAGCAGATACTACAGAGAAAAACACTGATTTAACACAGCTTGGGTTTTTCTCCTTCCTCTTTTCTATTTATTTTCCCCTCCTCTTTCCTTTTTGTCCCCAGACTCTTCTCCACTGAAACAATGGAGTGACGGTTCTGGCAGGGAGAGGAGACAGAACAACTTCAGTCAGAGCCTAATTGCAAAAACAAAGAATCTGATTTATATCAACCAAAGCCTCAGAAGGACAGGGAAGCATGAAGACAGCAGGAGCTGTACACCACATTTCCACTTTAACACATGGGCTTAAGGTAGTCAAAATGGCAAAATCCAAATTCCCATCAGCATTAAACCCATTGAGTTTTAATGTGCCCCTTATTTATTATGTGGAGCTGCTGTTTTGTCAATAAAAAATCCGTTTATTTCTCAGGTATTTCCCCCCTGCTCCTTAGGAACCTGCAGAGCCTGAGGCAGGCAGAGCAGTCAGGTCTCCAGGGCTGCCTTTGTAACCTGAGCCTGGAGCATTCCTTGGCTTCAGGCAGAGCCACCCATCCCACCCTGCAAACAGTGGGTACAGAGAGATGCAAGTGCAGGCACATCCACCTGGGAAGAGCCCTCTGGAAGGGGGAAATCTGTAAATTCACATTTTTATAGCCTGACTTCAGGGCCCCTGTGTAAACAACTAACTCCTGAAAACCAGCAGGGTTGTGTTCAGAGCTGGCTGCTGATCACACTCTGAGAAGATGAGGATGCCACTGGAGCACTGCACTCCCCTCACCCCGAGTCAGCAGCCTGCTTTTATTTGGGCTCTGCTGCTCCAGGTGCTTCCCACGTTGTGGGTTTGTATGTGCTGAGTGTTTCAGTGGTGACACTAGTAGGAATACCTTGCATACTCCATTGTGTACACCAAATAACAGGCAAAACTATCAAAAAAGTTTTTATCATACAGAAAAGCAGGAAATGGATTTGCAGAGAGTTCTCAAAATCTTGCAGAGATAGCAGATGAAAGTATAGACATGGATGTCACACCACAGGCAAGCCTGCACCACTGACAGGAGAGTATTAAATCCACAAGAAACACTTCATTTCTCTCACGTCTTGAAGTTATGGTTGCTTAATTCTCTGCTGGCACCTTTGGAATCTGTGTCACTTTCTGAAATGGGGGTTTTTAGTTTTGAGATGAAATTCTGGGTAACCAACAGGGCCAAGATTTTATGGAGGAAGGACCTGACTCAAGCTGCACCAAGGGAAATTGAGGCTGGATATTAGGAAGAAGTTTTTCACAGAAAGGATGATGAAGTTCTGGAATGGCTGCCCAGAGGTGGTGCAGTCACCATCCCTGGTGTGTTTAACAAAGCCTGGATGTGGCACTGGGGGCCAGGGTTCAGTTGAGGTGTTGGGGCTGGGATGGGTTTGATGATCTTTGAGGTCTCTCCCACCCTGGTCATTCTGTGATTCTGTGACTGTTTACCTTCCCTCAGGAAAGCAGCCTCAGTGCCTGCACACAGAGACGAGGAAAGCCCAGACTGGGGCTGTGTCCTGAGCAAATATTGCACTGCGAGAATCACAGAATGTTTGGGCTTGGAAGGGACCTCCGGAGTCCAACCCACTGTCCAGGCAGGGTCACCTGCAGTAGGTGACACAGAAACTCATCCAGGTGGCTTTGGGGTGTCTGCACAGAGGGAGACTCCAGAACCTTCCTGGGCAGCAGTTCAGGGCCCTGCACCCTCGTGGACAGAAGCTCTTCCTCACGTTGAGGCTGAACTTTTGTTTTAATCTATGGCTCCTTGTGCTGCTGCTGAACAGAGCCTGGCACCATCCTGACACTCCTTGGGGACATTTTATCCTAAATTGTCTTGTTCTGTTTATACTGAATAATAAGTTTTGCACCTTTAAGACTTGTTCCAGAGAGCGCAGGGGGGAGGAAGAAGCTGCAGTTTGTTTTCAGACACTGCACTCACTCCTCCCCATTCCTGCTCCTGGGCTGTGCTGTCTGCGGATGGACAGACAGCAGGACAGAGCTCTCCTTTACTTTTAGTTAGTTTTAGCTAGCTGAGGCAGAGAAGTTTCCTGCAGTTTGTTTCAGACACTGCACTCACTCCTCCTCATTCCTGCTCCTGGGCTGTGCTGTCTGCGGATGGACAGAGAGCAGGACAGAGCTCTCCTCTGCTTTTAGTTTTAGCTAGCTGAGGCAAAGAAGTTCCCTGGACTGTGGTTTTCCTTTTTCTTGGACCTATTCAAACCTGCTCTGGCCTGAACACCAGCAGAGCACTGCCAGCCCCATCTGTGGCCGTCGGGCCGGGCCTGGGCCGCGGCGTTTCCAGCACCGAGGGCCTGATCAGAGACTGAGTGAGCCCAAGGAGGGGACTGTTCTGAGTTTGCCATCTCTTTTTGGAGCAGCAAGAGGTTTTATTGTTTAATATTGTTTGGGTTTTATTGTTGAATAAACAGGTTTCTTTCCACTTTTCTCCAAGGAGGTATTTTCTCCCCAGCCGGCTGCGGTTCGGGGCCGATTGAATCTGCTTTTCTAGAGAAGCCCCTTTGGGGGTTCTCTCCCAAATTTGCCCTGACCCAGAACACCTGGCAAAGGGATTTTCATCAATACCAGTGGCACACACAGTGCTGCTCACCTGCGCGATGACCTCGGGGTCCAGGGGCCGGTGGTTGTTGAAGCTCTTGGAGCGGCCGGCGGTGACGGCCTTGCGGATCTGCGGGCTGTCCATCCTGCTCTTCAGCGACGAGTGCCGGCTGATGGAGTTCAGGCTGCCGTGCCCACTGATGGAGCATTTGTCTGGAACCTCCTTGGGAAGACTTTGGCTCATAATGGGCTGAGATGAGGGCCTGGAAGCGGCTATGGCCCCGGGGGAGGCTGGTTCTGCCAGGGAACTACCTAGGCCGTGGCTGTCACTTTGACGGAACGCTCTTCTGATGCTGCCTGACTCTGGTTTCTTTCTTTGCCTTCAGTCACAAAAGCAAAACAAGTCAATACAAGCAGGTACAGGGCTGTCATTTGAAGATATCCCCCCAAAACAACACACAGGACAATGGGGAGAGACACAGAGGTACCCAGATTACAAACAGACCCAGGGGTTGAGGAGTGATTGCGGTACAGTGAAATAATTATAAATTATAAATTATAAATCATTCCAGTTTCACGCTTCTAACAACAAGGCTGAGTCCTGGCAGCTGTGCACATTCATAGCAAAACCAGAAAACTTGGGTGGAACGTGATTAACTTGGTCAAGAGGAGAAGAATTTATACTGGAACAAAAAAAAAAAAAAAAACCCTCTGTGCCATCGACAGGTTTTGATGATGTGTTTTTATTACATTCCAAGAGCAGAGCTACAATCTTTGACTGGAGGACACAGTATAAGTCTACTAAGCTCCTGGCCCAAGGCATCAAGTTATTTTTTTCAGAGATCAGCAAGCAAAGACCCCCAGTTTGGGGTTAATGATCATTTCCAATGATTGCTGGTGGTAGGAGATGGTTCTGTTTCATGGCTTTGGCAGGACCACAAGGCATGGGCTACAGATAAACCAAGGGATGATGTCAAATGGATGAACTGGTCCAAAGAATTTAGTTTCTACCCCAGCACCATGAGGTCTGACAGCACGATTCCACTCAAATCATGGGAAGGCCAATGCAGCAGAATACTTTATGCCATAGGTCTGAAGCTTGGCATCCATTATACAGGGAAGGATCCATTTATATATAGCACCAGCCCCATGAATAACTGCAAGAAAGTGTTAACTCCAGTAGGATTTTGGCATCCAAATAATAATTCAGTGGGTGGCACAACTGTCATTGCGAAACCATCTGATTTAATTTTGCTCAAGTCTGTTCACACATAGGTCAGAAGATTCATTCCTAAAGAAAAAACAACAAAATGAGTCTTATGCTACTTATTGCTAAATATCAGGTTCCCTAGTAAAGGGAAAAAAAAATCCCCAAAAACTAGGGTGGACATTCCCCAGGCTTCTAAAAAGCACTACACACAACTCTACCAAAGCCAGCAGATGGTGAAGCTCCAGCACAGGTCTGTTATTACACAAATCTCTCCATAACTGGCAGGATGGCCACTCCAGTGGCTCAGACAGCAAATATCATAAAGGAAAGCCCAGTTCCCAAGCTGATGCAGATTAACAGGGCTTGCCAGATATCAGTGGAGCTCTGCTGAATCCCATAAGGAAGGCCCAGGCTCTCTAGGCCATGAGCAGGGTCCAAACCTTTTAAAAGGATGCATTTATGCTAATGCCTTTATAGACTACATTGTGTTAAATTAGCTGAAGGTTAAGAACATCCCCTCCCATCAAACTGTAATTATCACATAAAACCTTCACTGCACAATGGAGAGAGGTGGGGGTTTTTACCACAAAGGAAATAATCAGAAATATACGGGGATAAATCTGTCTAGAAAAGCTATTTAACAGATGATGGAATTTAGTCTGCTACTAGCTTGATTTTCCAGCTTTTTATTATGTTGAGTGTTGGCTAAAGCAACAATTTCTGGTGGAGGAGGCAAGGTTAGAGCAACAGGGGGTTGTGCTGTTCCACTGCAAGCATATGGTTAGTAACCCGAGGTGAGGAGTGCTGCAGAAACAAAGGAGTGCTCCAGGCAGTGCCAGCTGGTGGGACTGCAGGTATGGCATTTATCACAAACTGGGACACAGCTTCCTGGAGGAGCTGTCCCCCCAGCCCATCAAACAGCACGTGGGGGAGACGTGACAGATCACACAACACGAGGAGGGATGGGGACAACGACACGAGATCTCAGCCCAGCACTCCCCTCCCTTCCTTTGTCTGCTCAAGGCACAGAACAGGGCATATTTGGGAAAACAGGACCAGATGGCACCTTGGAGACAGGGAAGAGAGGCCAGTGGGGTTTCAAATGAGCGATGGCCACGCTGGTGACAGAGAGGGGACAGCAAAATGCGAGTGAGTTAAAAGAGGGGGAGGCAGAGAAAAGGGGTGGCAGTGCTGGTTAATGAATCATTTTCAGGGAAGGAAGCATTTCACTGGACTCATCACCAAGCTCTTGACAGGTGATGAGGGGGAAACAAAGCAAGGCTGCTCTTACTTGTTGATGTTTGCAAGGTAAATGTCTGCGACGTGGCCCCCGCTCGGGCAGCTGGCACCAGCTCTGGCTGTCACCTTCTCCTCCGGTGGCTCAGAATTGATTTCTATTTCCGACTTGGGGCTGGACCTTTCCGACATCCCATCCTCACTAGGAAGGAGGAGGGGAGGGTATCACAACCACAACAGCAGCAGCAGTGCTGGGTTTGCAGTCCAGCACTGTGCAAGTGTACAGCGGCACGGTGTGAGGGTCCTGAGAATCACCAGTGTCCTTCAAATCACCGAATGGTTTGGCTGGAAGTGATCTCAATCATCTTCTTCCACCCCCTGCCATGGACAGGGACATCTTGTGCTGCCCCAGGGTGCTCCAAGCCCTGTCCAGCCTGGCCTTGGGCACTTCCAGGGCTCCAGGGGCAGCCACAGCTGCTCTGGGCACCTGTGCCAGGGCCTGCCCACCCTCCCAGGGAACAATTTCTTCCCAATACACCTGCATCCTACAGCTATTCCCCCTCCTCCTGAGCACCTGATTCCCGTGAACACCCTGGAGACCCCAGCTGTGCCACACACCAGAACAATTCTTTCATCACCTCTGTGAACTCCCCTGTGTGAAAACCTGAACTCTCCCGTGGTGTGTGGCCACAAAGCCCCGTGCCAGGGTGGCACCATCCTGACACTCCTTGGGGACATTTGTGTGGATTAGTGGGCTCCCCTCTCAGCCTTCTCCTCTCCAGCCTGACCAGGCCCAACTCCCAGAGCCTCTCCTCATCCAGAGCTGCCCTGCAGAGCAGGGAAGGAACACGAGATTAAATCCCACCTTGCGCTCAAACACCTCCTGCATCCCACTGCAGCTTCTTAGCTGGGTAACAATTAACACACTATCACTCTAGCACACTGCCCGTTCTGGAGGCAGCCCAGGTGTGGGGTGGCACCTACGTGTCCTGCACCACGATGTACTGGTGGGGGATGAGGCCGTCGACGCCGTTGTGCCGTCCCTCCCACCAGTCGTCCGAAGCGCGCTGGTAGAGCAGCAGGGAGGCTCCTTTCTTGAAGGACAGCTCCCGTGCAGTCCTGCCCACGTAGTCAAACTTGGCTATGGCCTCTATGGGCTCACACTCTAGGAGACAGAAGGGAATAAAGAACATTTCAGTGAGTACTGGGGTCAGGTGGGCAGTCAGCAGGTTGAACCTGCCACAAAGCAGAGCATGAAGAGCAGCAAGTGTTCCTTCTTCTGGAAGCAGGAAGAGTCACAACATCCTAAACTCAAGGATGTTGCCCTTTCATCCTTTACCCTCAGGTTTAGCTTTTCTATTTTCCAGATTCTGTGCTGCTTCAGTGTGTGGGTTTGGGTTCACATTAGGGGATGGTGAGCTCTGTTCACAGAGAAAAAACAATTCCTGCTCTAGCTGGGCACCAAGGACAAAAGATCCAAATCTCAGCCCAACAGCACAAACAACGTGGAATGAAGAGAGAAAAACAAGCAGGATGGCACTTCATAACCTAAAGCTGTAATTAGACAATTAACTCCAATATGCAAATGGAGCAGAACTGATAAAAGTGAGAGACCCTGTGACCAGTTGTGCTTTTTGTGACCATTTTTGCTGCCAAAGGTGGATCCATTGAGGCCTCCTAACAAATCCCTGCTTTATTCTTTAGCTCTGTCTAGTCTCAGCTCTAGCTCAGCCTTCCCAAGGCATCAACCTCATCCCCACACAGAGGGCACATTTGTATTTTCCAAGCCCCAAACCCCCTCACAGCAATTAAAGCCAACACTGACAGAAAAGGCAACAGCAGAATTAGGGTTTCATTAAAATCAAAAGGGTTTCATTAAAATCAAAAGGCTCACACTCAGGAGATGGAAGGGAATAAACAGTTCACTGAACACCTGGGCTCAGATGAGCAGTCAGCAGTTTAAATCTGCCACAAACCTGAATATGAAGAGGATAAAGTGTTCCTTCCCTCTTAAGGCAGCAAAATTCAGAGGGGAACCCCTAAACTTAAAGATGTTGCCCTTTCATCCTTTACCTCATCCCCACACAGAGGGCACATTTGTATTTTCCAAGCCCTAAACCCCCTCACAGCCAACAATAATGGAGGTGGCAAGGGCAGAATTATTGTTTCATTAAAATCAAAAGAGTTTCAGAGGTGGGAAGCAGTCAGGTACATTCCAGACAAAAATCTGCCCAGGGTTCTCTTTCTTAAAAGCAGCTGAAGTGAATCCCCTGGGCAGGCAGGGGAGGGAAACATCCTCTCATTCCAGGCTGCTTCAGAAATCATTTCAGAAGGAAATTTCTGCTGCCTGTGAGGCTCACCTGAGCCAGGAGAGAGGAATTCTGGCACGGTGGGAGGCCCTGCTCTTCATCCAAGTGTCATGGAAGCAAAGCAAAACATCCAGTGCCTCCAGAGCTGGGCTTGGTGCAGGGGTGAGGACACAGAGGATGCTCTGTGCCCACTCCTGCAGAGCTCCCACAGCAGCTCCAGCCATGCCCTGCCACTAATCCAGGTCCCTGCAGGACTCTGATATTATACAGAGGCACAATAAGGGCATTTAAGACACTCAGGAAAATCAATGTGGAATTCCCCTGGATTATTTTTAAGGCTCTGAAAAAAATCTGCCACTGTTTGAGTGTAAATGTGTATTCAGGCAGCTGCTGGTTCTGGGCAGGGATCAGGGGAATGGAGATGAGCTCAACCACACAGCCCCAGTGGGCTCCCTCTAATTACTTTAAAGGAGCTTTAATGCAGCCAAGCAATCCATGGAAATTGAGTTCTTTCCTGGAGAAAGAGATTTGTGGTTCCTCTGCCCTGATCAAAGAGAGATCTGCCACTCCACACAGAGATCTCTGCACCACAGGAGGCCTCTGCAGTGCAAGAGGAAGCTCAGATGGGCTGAGACACCAAACACGAGGCACAGCTTTTCCAGATATTCCTTGGGAGAGGACATGCTCCAGGGGCTGCAGCTGCCTCTAGGCTGCGAGGAGGTAGCAGGGCTTGAGAAAATAATGCTGTGAATCCATCTGAGCCAGCTGGAGCTCCTCAGCCAGGCTGAGGCAGCAGAACAAAAGCATCTCCCCCCAAAAAGCCCTGAAATTACCCAGCACCAAGTGACTGAGGGCAACCAGCACCAGGATCTGAGATCCACCCCAAAAACCCCTCCACTGCCACACCTGACAGCTCAGAACCCTCTTAAACCACCCACTCCAGCCAAGCCTAGCTCAGACTCACACAAATGCCATTTATCAGCCCTCAGCCACCAGGCAGGGACTGGGAAGGGTGGGAACAGCCTGGCCCATGCTGGCAGCCTGTGGCAGACCCCCCAGAGCTCGTGGGTATCTGGGTTTGGCTCCTTCCTCCCTCCTGCTGGCTCTGCCAGCTTGTCCTGACAGTAAAAACCCCAGCAATGCTGGTTTTGGTGTCCCCCTCCACCGAGGAAGGGGATGGAGTGTGCTCTGGTGAATTCCATCTGCTTCATTAAGAAGTGTTTATTGTTCCAGATGAGCGTGGCACTCAGGTTTCTTATGGTTCCAATTTGCTTTTTAGGACTCTGGCTTTTCTCCAGAGGACTGATTTTAACTTTAATTTCCAGTAGCTTTTTCCTGCTTACACTTATGTTCAGAGCAGAAAACTGTGTGAATGAAGAGCAAAAAGGCTAAGCCAAACAATTCCCCCTGCCAGTCTGACAGCTTGGGCAGACAAGCAGCAGATTAAAACATTTCCACTCGTATTTGTAATTTAACAAACACACAATCTGCTTGTCTTTCAGCAGCTCTGACCTCTCATACCTGTCTCAAATCAGTTCAGGGAGGCTGATGAAGTGCACAGATGCTCTGCCAAACACAAGCTCTCCCCTCACCCCAACAGTCCTCCCTGCAGTGGAGGTGGCTGGGATGACAGCTTTACTTTGGGAAGGTTAATCCCAGCCTCCCCAAAGAGTTTTGGGAGGTTTGGTCCCATCTGAAGGCAGGAGGAGGGAAAAACCCCAAGAAGATCTGTGGTGGAGCTGTACCTGTGCTGCTGAGAGGTGTGACCAGGGTGTGACACTGCACAGCACAATTAGCATGAGACTCCTTAATTAACCACACACTGCTGCTCCCTCAAAGAGACCCAGCCCCAGCTCCTCAGTGCCAAGGGCTCCCTCCCAAAGGCTTCCTATGGAATATCCTACAGAGGCTGCATCCAAAACACCTCCCAGCCTCACCTTGCCCAGGGCCCAGCCCCAGAGGCTGCAGAGCAGTGTCCTTCTCTCATCTCTGCTCCTTTGTGCCCTCCCAGGCACCAAAAAGACCTAAAAAACCCCACAAACAGCACAGGCTGGCAGCAGGCTGCAGGCCTGATCCCAGGATTCCTTCACAGCTGTGGGATCAGGGCCTGTCCTTCCTTACAGCCACTAAAATTCCTGTTTCTCAGAGATCAGGGCCTGTCCTTCCTTACAGCCACTAAAATTCCTGTTTCTCAGAGATCAGGGCCTGTCCTTCCTCATAGCCACTAAAATTCCTGTTTCTCAGAGATCAGGGCCTGTCCTTCCTCATAGCCACTAAATTCCTCTTCCTCAGAGATCAGGACCTGTCTTTCCTTACAGCCATTGAATTCCTATTTCTCAGAGATCCCAGCTCCAGCTGTGGGATCAGGGCCTGTCCTTCCTCACAGCCACTAAATTCCTCTTTCTCAGAGATCCAAGCTCCTTATAGCCATTAAATTCCTGTTTCTCAGAGATCCCAGCTCCAGCTGTGGGATCAGGGCCTGTCCTTCCTTACAGCCACTAAAATTCCTGTTTCTCAGAGATCAGGGCCTGTCCTTCCTCACAGCCATTGAATTCCTGTTTCTCAGAGGTCCCAGCTCCAGGAGGACACATTCCCAGGCATTTTCCAGAGCTCCCACTGTGCTCAAGGCAGGCAGTGCTCCTGTGCTTTGTTCCCCAAGGCTTTGTTTCCTGCCCTCACCCTGCAGAGGGTGGCAGTGCCCAGTGCTGAGGCAGAACTGATTTCCTTTCCCTTCTCACTGCTGTGTGAACCACACAGAAGGGACAGAGCTGTAAGATCAAAGCCCAGGGATGCCAGGGGAGGGTTTTTAGGCAGCTGCTGGAGCAGAGAGGCAGCACAGGAACACCTGGCAGGGCCACTGAGCAAATTCCTCAAGGCTAGCTCAAAAAGGAGGATGCCTGATTTTAGGGGAATGCTGCTTGCCATCTCTGCAACTGAGACCATCCAAGTAAAACCACCCCAGAACTCCCAGAGTGCAAAGGGTCTGAAGACAGCAACAAAACCATGTCCTGTCCTCGTCAGCCTGCTCAGAATGCCAGGTGATAAATGGTCTCCTCGAGCCAGGTCTCAAAGCTCTTGGGAATATGTATCACAACCAAGATAGCTCAGCTACCTCAGATGGCATAAAAACAGCAGGATGGCTTCTGTGGCAGTGTTGGAAACAGAAAGTTTTAATAACAGGCAAAACAACAAAGCTCTTTACAGAGAAGAGAAAAACTTATAGGGGTTTTTTTTTATTTTTAAAGACATAAAAGATAATTTTGTCACTCCGTCAACAACAAGCACATTCCTACAGCCAGGAATCATCATTTCACATCAGTCACTTCATGCTTCCTCTGCTCTGGAGGGGGCTTACAGGGTGTTCCCTATCCCAGGAGGAACTTTGGGAGCATCAAGGACACTCATGACTGCAGTGTCATCTTTTCCTTAGGAAATATCCTGGAATTCTCAGCCTTGCTGCCTCTTTTCACTGATCAGACAAGAAATGTAGCTGAACTTCCTTAAGGAAATCCAAAATGATCTCGGAGAGAGGCCCTCAGGATTGTCTGAACCCAGCTTTCAGAGAAGACAAGCAGCTTTGGGGGTTGTTTTGCTTGCTCCCTCAAAGGGCTTTGAGCACCCAGAGTTCTCCTTCCTGAGGCATTGACAGCAGAAATGCCTGGCACAGGCAGAGGGGAGAGGACACAGAAATATACCCAGACCCCATGAGAAGCAGGGACACGTTCAAAATTGTCAGATAATTCTGGAGATTCCCACTGATCCTACACCTCTGTACCTTCAGCCACCAAATGCTGCTTTGAGGGAGTGTTGTGATTTAAACTCCACTTTGGATCTGTAAACAAGCACAGCCTTCCCTGCCTCCCCCAGGGCAGGCTGCACCAGTTTCCCCAGTAAACACCAGACTTGCCATACCATCATCACTGGTGTGGTGCTCAGCTGTGACATCCTGCACTGAATCTTCTGCCAGGGCTCTCTCTCCGTGAGGGCTTTCACTGCAACAGAAGGAAACAGGGACAGCTGTAACTGCTGGGATTGAGATCCCTCATGGCCAGCAAGCACACAGAACTGGGAACATGCTGGAAAGCAATCAGACAGAACTGGGAACATCCTGGAGAACAACCAGAACTGGGAATCCCCATCAGGAGTCAATATTTAGGTTTTGCTGCTACAGACACTTTGTGGAGGCATCTGCTGAAGTGGCTGTGGGTAAAAATCAAGCTGAATTCTTTGTGATCAGCCAAACCAAACATCTTGGGGAGTCCTTTTGAGTGCTATCAGCAAAGTCCAACTTCACGTCTCGCAGCCTGGACCTCAGGAGATGCTGAGCACTCACACAGCAGTGCCAGGCTGGGTCCAGCTCCTCCCTGCCATGCCAGGATTATTCCCCTGGCTGCATTCTCCACTGCTCTAATTAGCTCATTAGATGGCTGATGAGAAAGCTGCAACTTCCTGGGGGAAATCATTCCTCGATTTATAACTTGATATTTCCAGGTCTGTGTTTGTCATCTCTCTCCACCCCTTTTATCACCACCTTAAATGTCCCATTCATTTCCCTCAACAACTCCCACAGCCCAATTAGCTGCCTGTAAATAAAGATTCCAGAGCACCCAAACTACCAAGAGGACTCATTTATGTTTGGCATGAAGAAAAGCTTTGGAAGGATCAAGAGGCAACAAGTGGCAACCAAAGGTTTTGTTTTTGTAAGAAGCTCCACGAGCAGCTCCCTCTGGACAGGAGCAGAAAGGAAACTGGAAAAGGATCCATTGCCTCTCCCAAGCAGCTCCACAAGGCTGCTGCCAGCTGGCAGCCCTGCCTGCCTGCCCTGCCTGCTCCTCTCAGGAGGAAAAAAAAGGGCTAAAAACCAGAGCTGGCTCTTCATCTTACACCAGAAAACTCCTCTGCCGCCTTCTGTGACTCCTTAAAGGTGATTTTTAATCTCCTTCACACAGGAGGAACTTCATCCCTCATTTTGGCCCTGCAGTGGTTAAAATAAGTGATGATGGTTGGACAGTGCTCTCCCCCTGGCAATCTACCTCCTGTGCTCTTTTAAATATGAGGAAAACAGAAAAAGGAGAAGAGCTGAAATGTCTGAACAATTCTGGCGCCTTATTCTGCTCAATCCGCAGGACACCAGGCTGCCCAACATCTCCTGAGCCAGCACCTCAGCAATCAACCCTCCCCATCCTTTGCAAAGCCTTTATGCTCTTTAATAAAGTTTACAGAAGCCTCTGAAGCCAGCTGGAGGCCCCAGGAGGAAGCAGCATTGAGGGCTAAAGTTTCACCCAGACTGTGAAGTCATGTCGAGCACAGCTGTGGCTCCGAGCCCTGCACGGGGGCCATGTGCCTCTCCCCAGCCCTGCCTCCTGAAAAGCAGCATTTTCCACCTCAAAAATGATCCTTCCTGCATTTTCCACCTAAAAAATGATCCTTGCTGCATTTCCCACCTCAAATCCTGTCCTTGCTGCTGGCTGAGCCATGGGTGCTTTGGGGAGCAGTGGTGGCACCAGAGCACCCTGCACGGGGCTCAAGTACCTCTCTCCAGCTCTGCCTCCTAAAAAGCAGCATTTTCCACCTAAAAAATTGTCCCTGTTGCATTATCCACCTAAAAAATGATCCTTGCTGCATTTTCCACCTCAAATCCTGTCCTGGCTGAGCCCTGGATGCTGCTTTGGGGAGCAGTAGTGGCACCCTGAGAGCACTCTGCATGGGGGCCAAGTACCTCTCCCCAGCCATGCCTCCTAAAAAGCAGCATTTTCCACCCAAAATCCTGTCCTTACTGCATTTTCCACCTAAAAAAATCATCCTTGCTGCATTTTCCACCCAAAAAATCGTCCTTGCTGCATTTTCCACCTCAAATCCTGTCCTGGCTGAGCCCTGGGTGCTGCTCTGGGGAGCAGTGGCGGCACCCTGAGAGCCCTGAAGGTGACAGCAATAAATCCTGCCAGAGGAATGGAGTGGAGGGATTGCCAGCAGGGATAGAGGGGCAGCTCCCATCTCTGCTGCCTGTGACAGGACCAGGGAAGGGCTGCAGCTGTGCCAGGGAGGTTTGGGGTGGAGATCAGGGAGAGATTTTTTCCCCCTAGGCTCCCCAGGGAATGGGAACAGCCCCCAGGCTGCCAGAGCTCCCAGGGATGCTCAGGGTGGGATTTTGGGGTGTCTGGGCAGGGTCAGGGGCCCCTGATATCACCCCAGGATGTTCTGCCCCCCACACCCCCCTGTGCCTGACACCCACACTGGGGGTACTCAGCACACTTTCACTCCCTTCACCTCATGGCACAAAACCTCTTGTCCAAATTCATGTGTTTCCTGAAACCCATAAATATTATTAAGTTGTTTTTTCCACCCCCCTGCAATTCCTTCATATATAACATCAGCTAAAAACATCAGAGAGAGGGGTGAAATTAAGAGAATTTCCAAAAGGTTTTGGCAAGTCCTGTGCACACAGCAGTGAGCTTGGAGGAGCCTCTAAACCAGGAGTGATCCCACAGCTCTGAGACAAGCCAGGGAAACAAGGCTTGCTCTGTCCCCACAGTGACTGCATTTAAAAAAAAAAAAAAACCTATTTATTTTAGCCCAGGAAAATAATCATTCCCATTGCTGTAAGGCTGAAGGAGAGCAGGAGCAGTGGGGGGAGAAGTGGGACACAAATGAACATTCCTGATGCTCAGAGGGAGGGATCAGAGGAGGAAAGCAAAGCCCTCCTTTCCTTCCCCCACTGCCCAAGCTTCCACCCCAGATGACAGGAGCTGCTCTGCCTGAATTGCTTCCAGATGTGCTCTCAGCCTGAGCACGTGGCTGGGCCTCTGGAGCTCCAGGCTGCATGGAAATGGTGATTTTGCATTCCTGCCTCTGCCCTCCCCCTGCAGCCCTGGAAATTCAACTGTGCCACAGCCTTGGAGGTTCAGCTGCAAGTGACCCCTGTGTCTGAAGCAAAGGCACTCCAGCCAGGCAGAGAGAAAAGGCAAAAGCAGGAGAAAGAAAAAAAAAAAGGAAAAAAAAAAACAACAAAAAGAGATTGATTTTGGCAGCTACCAAACCAGAACATCCAAGAAAATCCCTCCACAACCTTGCCCTTCAAGATAAGTGAGTGAGGCTTGACAACTGAATAGCTACTTTATACCAGCTTATTTCTTTAAAGCTGATGACTCTCCAGAGAGACCAGAGCCATCTTTGCTGCTGTAAAACAGATTTTTGAAAGGCTGCACCAGATGCTGCAGTCCTGAATTAGCCAACACAACTGCAGCATCCTAACCCCTGGATAAACACCCACCCGTGGCTCTGCTCAGAGCATCCAGCATACCAGTAATCCTCTGTGGCTCCACCTCTGCTGTAGACTGGGCCCTCCAGCTCCCTGGGCCCTGGGAAGATGTTCTCGTGTTGGATGATGATGGTTTTGATCAGTTCATTGACGTGAGCCTGGCAGGACACCTGGTCGTGGCCCTCGGGCACGGACATCAGCGTGGGCCCGAAGCAGATGGCCAGGTTGTAGGGATCCATCATGTTCTCTTCACTGAACTGAGATAAACTGCAAGAAACACAGGGGGGAAGGAGGGTGAGCAGCAGAAATCACCATCACCATCACCATCCTCTGCTCAGAACACGCAGCTGAGCTCAGAAGGTTTGTTTTGGGCTTTTATGGGATATAAATGTTCTGGATCCAGGTGAGAAATGAGACACTGATGGTATTTACTGAGAAACGAAACTGCAAGGGGAGTCTGAAAGCTCTGGATGCTGATTTTAGTATTTGACTTTATTTCTTCTCTGCTTTTGTTGTTCAGAGCCCACCTGCAGCCCAACTCAAGACCAGGGTTACAGCGGGATTAAAACAGAATGGATTTACACTGAAAGAGAGGAGGCTAAATGAGATATTGGGAAGAAATCCTTCCTGTGAG
Organism: Passer domesticus; assembly: GCF_036417665.1. Lineage (NCBI taxonomy): Eukaryota > Metazoa > Chordata > Aves > Passeriformes > Passeridae > Passer > Passer domesticus. The sequence goes on from NC_087498.1 coordinate 3,040,612, forward strand.
GGGGGGCAGGCCTGGCAGAAGTGCCCAGAGCAGCTGTGGCTGCCCCTGGATCCCTGGCAGTGCCCAAGGCCAGGCTGGACAGGGCTTGGAGCAGCCTGGCATGGAGGAAGGTGTCCCTGCCCTGTCCATCCTCAGTAATTCCATGTTTACCCCAGGCCCTGCAGCAGAGCCCTGGGAGCCAGGGATGCCAGGGGAGGTTTTTAGACAACTGCTGGAGCAGAGAGGCAGCACAGGTGCACCTGAAAGGGCCACTGAGCAAATTCCTCAAGGCCAGCTCAAAAAGGAGGATGCCTGATTTGAAGGGAATGCTGCTTTCCACCTCTGCAACTGAGACCATCCAAGTAAAACCAGCCCAGAACTCCCAGGGCTGAAGGGGTCTGAAGGTGCTCCCAGGGGTACTCACTGATTGAGGAATGCAAAGAGGTATCTCATGACAATCAGGGTGGTCTTGGGCAGGTTCAGCAGCACCTTCCGGACGTGCAGCGCTCGCTCCTGCAGATTATCCATGGCTGCAAGAGAGAGCACAGAGAGAGTCAGCCCTGTGCCACAGCCCCCTGCCACCAGGGCACCCTGCCCTGCACACTGGGCAGCCAGCAGGGCACCAGCAGCAGGGGATCTGGCTGCAGAACCTGCTGGCAAAGCCTCTGCCAGAGAAGGTGCCCGAGCACGTGGGAGCTCCCTGCCAGCGTGGGAGCTCTGGATGTCACCTGCTCCAGGGGCTCTGGCACAAGGGCTCATTCAGGGCAGCTGGGAAAGGTGGGTGTTTGAAAAGGGGAAGCTGGAACACTCCAATTAACATAGTTAAAGGGTGAGGCAAAGGGCTCTGTGTGCAGCAGCCTGCTGAGAAAGAAGTGGGCAGCATAAATCAGCTCAGAAGGGAGAGCTCCTTCGGGGGAAAGAGGATTTTGCTTCTCAACATAACACAAACCCAAGTCTGGAAATGCATTTATCAGGAGCAGAAAAGCACAGGCCATTTCTGAAGCTGTCTCCTCAGTGATCTTCTGCCTCTCTTCAGAGGCTGCCCTGCAAAGGCCATTTCTCTGCTTGCACAATGGAATCATTCTTCAGTTCTGGGGGATGTAGCAAGAGCCAGGCCACTTAAAAACAATACAGAAAGCACAGACAACCTTCTGCCTGGCAGAAACACCTTCAGTAACCATGAAAAACGTTACCAGTGAGTGCCCTGATGATTGATATGCTGGAGCAGGAGGCAGTGGATGGTCCCTGGTGGGTATGAAGCTAAAAGGAGTATGAATAAAAACGACCTTGTCAGCTGAGGCCAGCACACAGGAGCATGCAGCAGATATCCAGGGCAAGCAGACATCCAGGGAACCCTGCTGGTGATCCCTGCCTCGGAGAGGGCATTTCTGACATCCTCTGATGACAGCTCTTCAAGATTATTTTACACAAAAGGAGGTTTTTTGCTTTATTCTCTTTTAAAAGAATCCTGTCACCAAGCACTGGCTCACAAAACCTCATCACACAGCCCTTAAAATCTATGAATTTCCATCTCCTTGTTGATTCCTGTCAGAGCAAGGATGGCTGTGAAAAGGTGACTGCTCAGACTGGATACCAGAGACCAAACCCAGCCAGAGAAACCCCAAAAATTCACCCCGGAGTCAGGAAAAAAGGGGAAAGGGAGGAAAGACAAGTGGGAGATGAGGAAAATTAATATGACTTCCTTCCAGTTCTTCATGTACTTACTGACACAGGCAATCAGGTCATGGAAGATGTCCTTGGGGAAGAGGGGGTGCTCCAGGCCTCTGAAATAGAGCTTGAGGACTCCTGCTATGGAATCCATGTCGTGGTCGTTCTGGTCCCCAGCCAAGGGATCTTCCCCTGAGGAGCAAGGAGAGAAAAATCAGAATACTGGAGGAAATCAAACACTGGAAGAGAAGGATTTGTGCTCATCCCACCCAGCCCAGCTGCACTGCAGGAGTGAGGCACAGAGAGAGCCCCAGGTGGGAACTGTGCCAGGAATCCCAGGACACCTGGGCAGCTCCTGTCACCCAAATGTCACCCTGGCACCCACGGGGGTGTGCTGCTGCTGCAGAGACACCCAGGTGTCTTGGGCAGGGGAGAACATCACACCTGACAGGAGGCTTTAGGCAGACCCAAAACTGCAGCTCAGGTGACACAGGGGGCCACTGAGCATCACACACCTGGCCCAGGGGACACACAAACATCACACACCCGGCCCAGGGGACACAGGGGACACACAAACATCACACACCTGGCCCAGGGGACACACAAACATCACACACCCGGCCCAGGGGACAGAGGGGACACACAAACATTACACACCTGGCCCAGGGGACACACAAACATCACACACCTGGCCCAGGGGACAGAGGGGACACACAAACATCACACACCTGGCCCAGGGGACAGAGGGGACACACAAACATCACACACCTGGCCCAGGGGACACACAAACATCACACACCTGGCCCAGGGGACAGAGGGGACACACAAACATCACACACCTGGCCCAGGGGACAGAGGGGACACAGGAACATCACACACCTGGCCCAGGGGACAGAGGGGACACACAAACATCACACACCTGGCCCAGGGGACAGAGGGGACACACAAACATCACACACCTGGGCCAGGGGACACAGGGGACACACAAACATCACACACCTGGGCCAGGGGACACAGGGGACACACAAACATCACACACCTGGGCCAGGGGACACACAAACATCACACACCTGGCCCAGGGGACAGAGGGGACACAGGAACATCACACACCTGGCCCAGGGGACAGAGGGGACACACACCTGGCCCAGGGGACAGAGGGGACACAGGAACATCACACACCTGGCCTAGGGGACAGAGGGGACACACAAACATCACACACCTGGCCCAGGGGACAGAGGGGACACACAAACATCACACACCTGGCCCAGGGGACAGAGGGGACACACACCTGGCCCAGGTGGGTGCAGACACAGGCAGTGGGGTGGGGGAAGTGTTTCTGGGACGATTTGTTGCTGCAGATCCACCACGCTTTGTCTGCACTACCAAAGGGAAGATGCTCACTCAAGGAGCTGCTCCCTGGGGGAAACTCCCTATCAGACATAATTAGATTTAATGATGGGGCAATCCTCAAATTGAAGCTATATATATCCATTATGTGACTGAAATTACCAAAGCTTGCCTATTATCTTAATAACACACGGGATAATAAATGGGCCACACCAAACCTGAGCATTATCCCTGATATTAACTGCCACCAAGGGCTCTGGATGAAGTAATAAACTGCAGGGACCTTATTGTTAACTTTGGCAGTCCCCTACATCACAGATTTTACAGAGACAAGTGAGATGAAGGGGGGGGAAAATTCTCTTTTTTATTTCTGCATGGAACAAGTGGGTACTTCCCCAAGCTGGTATTTCTTTGTGTAAAAAATTATTGATATAAAAATCTGATTCTGATGCTTTTCCTGACTAGAACACACATTCCTGCTTCCTCTGCTGCTGAGAGTTTTCCCTCTCAGGTAGATGCAGCTGAGGACAGGTGACATCACCCAGCCCACATTGCTCATTAAACTTCTCTCTGTCCTCAAAAGCAAAATAAACTCGCTGTGCCTAATTAATGACTGCCCTTCTCCTGCAGCAGCAAGCAGGGAAAAACACTGATCCTATTCTTTGGGAGCACAGATTCCAGGGATTAACACAAGCCCTGTTGTTCCCAGTGACCCAGGGACTGCCTGAGGAGCAGCTCCTCTGAACCTGCTCTGCCAGGGAGAACAGCCCAGCAAGGAGCTGATGAGTCAGGAGGCTCCCAACTGCTCCCTGCCTCTGTATGGAATGGCTCTTCCCAGAGGAAAAAAATCCAATCTATTAAAAGCTACCTCAAATTAACACTCTCTTGAAATTTCCCTCTCTCCCTCGCTGGTATTTGGAATAAATGTGGCCAAGCTGTGCCTCAACAACACAGAAAAAAAACCCAAAAAAATGGAAATTCATCCTCCAGCACACAAAGAGCTGGGGGAGAGGGGAGGAAACTGCAGTTACACCTCATAATGAAATCCTCCACGTCCTTTAGTGTTGCAAACAATCAATAAGCTATCAGACATGAGAGGAGATTGAATTCAGAATATTTATTATACAGCCACTCCACAGGGTACAAAGCACAACAGCAAACAAGTGAGAATTCAAGGTTAATGAGCACCAGGGAGGTGTTGGGAGAGCCTCACTCAGGAAACACAAAAATCAAAGGGACAAAAAGAAGTGAGCTGCATCCAGGGCAGTTCTGAGTGCTCACACATTCCCACACTTGGCAATAATTCCTGGGCTTTGCAAGAGCTCTTCCTTACCTCTCTCAAATGCATTTTTGATGTCGTTCACTTCAACCTGGGACCCAGACACTCTGAATATTCCTTCGTGCTGCAAACCTGCAGGAAAACAAGAGATGCTGATGACAAGATGAGATGGATTAGATAAAAGGAGATGGCACCTTCAGCAGCTACAGCTCCTGGAAGGAAGGAGAAATAAGAACAAAGGCAGAGGATGCTGTTTAAAAAACACCTTTCCCTGAGATGTCCAGAATATGAAAAAACAGAACTCAGCACAGACAGAAAATTTATTAACCCTTCTAAACTGCTGGAGTAACAGGGCTCTGACAGCCATTCATGTCATCTCTCACCCTGGAGGATCCCCAGAGGATTTTACAACCCAGAGGAAGTCATAAACCAGCAGTGGAGCAGCAGGAGTAAAATATGACCAACACCAGGAGGAAAATGTTTAAAACGTTTAAAAAGGACTCAGCTGAGTCTGTTGGAAAATTAAAGCCAGCTCTGGAATCTGAGTGAAATCAGCATCTCCTGGTGCTGAAATCAGCCTCATCCTGAAGGATTTATCCCCCATCAGTTCCCATTTCAGTGTGGTCTCAAGAATTTTTCCAGCCAATATCCAAATATGGCCTTAAAGAAAGATTCTAGACTGATTCTAGAACTATAACGTGGTTATTCCAAGTGCTGATGAGAATGGGACTCCAGATTATGGTTTCTAAAATAGTAATGGAACAAGGGAACAAGCAGGGCCTGCATCTTGGCTAATGAAGATGGATTCCACCTCTTCCACACGTGTTAATTAACAGCTGCTTCACACGCTACTAACAAATGATATCAATTAAAAATGAAAACAAATTGCAATAAATGTACAGCATTCAAGGCTGGGAGAGGTCAACCTTCCAAACAGGAATAAATCATCTCTCTGTGGCAGTAAATGAACAATTAATTCACTGCTTGACCTCCTACATTCAAACCCTTGGAGTGCTCCTCCTCCTCCTCGTGAAGAGGATGATTGTTCCTGCTGAAGGCCACACTGCAGGGCTCAAAGGAAGGTGAGTGCAGGGGAGGGATGGGCAGCTCATTTTGCAAGGAATAAAGGGATATTGTTGGCAAAACAACATTTGCAAGGTCAGTTATTTGGAGCAGTCACTGCACACACAGCACCAGCAGTGCAGGCAAAAAATCAGAGCCATTTTCCTCCTGTGGCAGCTTCTGCACAAGCACCTGAGCCACTCTGAACATCCCTCAGAAGGTTTATTTTCTAGGCCTATTTTATAGGTTTAACCTATAAAATATAGGTTATTTTATTTTATTTTATTTTATTTTATCTTATATTATCCTATCTTATTTTAGAATAAAATATTTATTTTATTATATTCTATAATAAAATATTTATAATAATAAGTTATTATTTTATAATAAGATAATACAAGATTATTTTATAGTTTTATTTTTATATTTTATTTTATTTTATTTTATTTTATTTTATTTTATTTTATTTTATTTTATTTTATTGGAATGTCCCACAAACTCACCGTGCCTGCTGATGAATCGGATGCAGCTCTCCACCACCAGGGGAATGGCTTGGGAAGAATCCTGCCCAGAGAGGAATTCCAGCAAGAGCAGGCAGAATGTAGAGTGAAGAGGGGAAAAAATTAAAAAAAAGAATAAAAAATGAGCAATGTTTGACTCTGCACACCAAGATCACCCCTTGCTCTCTTTATCAAGGGATGGAGACACAGAAACAACAGCGTGGATCCCATAAACCAGGAGTGTCCCAGCAGCTCAGGGCTGCCTGGGATTTCTGAGTCTAGGTCTGTCAGAACACAGAGTAAAGCAATTTTAAATTTTCCCAAGGAAAATGAACGAGGTTCTGGATTTTTGATTCCAGGTATGTCAGAACACAGAGTAATTTTAAATTTTGTCATGGAAAATTAATGAGGTTTTGGATTTTTGATTCCAAAAATGTGTGGTGTGGTCTGTCAGAACACAGAGTAATTTTAAATTTTGTCATGGAAAATGAATGAGGTTTTGGATTTCTGATTCCAGCTCTCTCAAACAACAGAGTAATTTTAAATTTGAAAATGAACAATGTTTTGGATTTTTGATTCCAGGTCTGTCAGAACACAGAGTAATTTTAAATTTTGTCATGGAAAATGAACGAAGTTTTTGATTTTTCGTTCCAGGTCTCTCAAAACATAGAATAAAAGCAATTTTAAATTTTGCCATGGAAAATGAACGAGGTTCTGGATTTTTGATTCCAGGTCTGTCAGAACACAGAGTAATTTTAAGTTTTGTCATGGAAAATGAACGAAGTTTTTGATTTTTGGTTCCAGGTCTCTCAAAACACAGAATAAAAGCAATTTTAAATTTTGCCATGGAAAATGAATGAGGTTCTGGATTTTTGATTCTAGGTCTGTCCAAACACAGAGTAATTTTAAGTTTTGCCATGGAGAATGAACAAGGTTCTGGATCCAGGTTTGAGGGATTTCTCCAACAAGACTGAAAAGGTCCATGGAAGACAGGCAGGGACAGACATAAATTTGTTTTCCAGCACTTTTCCTCCTTCCTCACCCCATCCCTGCCTCGTTACTGAAATGTTAATTGTTAATTACCTGCTTCCTCACGGTGGAGCTGCGCCTGCCACTGGTCCAGGGGTGCAGGAGGGAAAAACAGAAGAGAAAATCAGGATAATCCTCCCCCATCACCAGCTCATCCCTCCAGTGCTCCCAGGCTGCTGCTGGAGCAGGGAAGGAGCAGAAATCCCAGTCAGTCACAATTCCACAGCCTCACTCCAGTTATGGAACCCCAGAAAAATGAAAAGTGACTTTAAATCACTCGAAACCTGCACGAGGCAGCCCTGACAAAAAAAAAAAAATCACCCCTGACATCTTAATTCTGAGCAGAGAGAATGCTGGAGATGGAGTTTGACAGAAATTGCACAGGGAAGAGCAGGTGGGTCCCCCTGTGCCACTGTGGAGTCTTTATGATGGTTTTGATAAGATTTCAAATTAATAAATAACATAAAACCCCCCCGGAACAGCAGCACACACCAGCCAGGCTAAGCCTGGTCTGTCTGCTCTCGTTTGCTGATGTTGATAGACATTAATGGCAGAAAAATAGGAAGAAAGCCTTGCTCTGCCAGGGTTTTCCCCTCAAAATTTATTACTGGGGTTTAAAATTCCTTTAGTTTCTGGTAGAAATGAAAGCAAGGGAGATGATAGCAGAGAGGCCCTAATGTATCATTGCAGCCAATTCCCTGCCAGGGCAGATGGCTGCTGAATTATAAATGAGGGGATTAGAAGTGTGATTTTTTAAAAGCCTGTACAATGTGTTAATTTGGTGGAAATTCCTTTTGTAAAAAAATCAAAACCACAGAATGAAAAATAAAAAAACAATTTAAAAAATCCGATTCCACGGGCTGTCACAGACAATGAGGTGGGTTTTAAACTGTTAGCCAGCACGATTCTTTGATATTTAAAATTGTTTCATGATGAATAATATTTTATTATTACAGATGTCAGGGTCTAATTAGGACCTGTCAGTTTTGCTTTGCAGTGAGGAATGGGAACAGCAGTAATGAGTCCACGCTGGTGGTAATCACCTTGCTTTTGTTAACGAGGCAGGATGATGCACAGCCCCAGAGCCCCTGAATCCACCAGACTGGAGATGGGGTTTGTGTTTTACTAAAGCCCCACCAGAAGTTTAGTGCTGGGTCTGGGATTGGTCCTAATTAAATTAAAATGGTTTTTTCTCTGTGCCCTCTGTCCTGCTGGAATCCAGGCACAGCAGAGCAGCACTGGGATGAACTGGATTCCCATAAATTGGGACATTTGGGCTCCCAAAATTCCCACTTTATGGTCCTCAAGGCTGTGGATAAGCCCTGCCCAGCCCCTGGGCCTGCCCCTCTCCCAGGACCAGGGATTTGCTTGTAAAAAACCTAAATCTGGAGAATGTTCTCCAGGGGACAGCACCAAATTAAGGAGTTTCTCTCACTTCTCCATCCTGCTCTAGATCTGCTCTAAATACACTAGGGCAAGAAAAGAAATGTGTTTACATTAATTATATCTTTATAATTTATATATATATAATATTGATTATTATATGTATTATATCTAGTATATACGTATAATTATATCTATTATGTATTATTATAATTTTATTTATGTATATATAAAAATAAAATTATTACTATTTACATATTGTATTTAATTAAAATTAATACAGATTTAATTGAAACAAATGATATATAATATATATATAATATATATATATATTATATAATATATATAAAATAGAAATTTAATTTATAATAAATTACTACATATAATTAAATTTATTAAATTCCTGCCCCATCTCTGGAAGAGTTCCAGGCCAGGCTGGATGGGATTTGGAGCAGCTGGCACAGTGGAAGGTGGCACTGGATGAGCTTTAATGTCCCTTCCCACCCAAACCACTCCATGGTTCCATTCCGTGGCTCTAAATCAGTGTATTTTCTATCAGACACATGTCCTGGGCTGGGAACTGAGCTGGAATGACCAATTTGCATCAGATTTTCCTTAAAACCACAGCTCCCTGAGCCACACCTACCTGGCCAGGGCACAGTCCGTCCGCTGACCTGTGGAGGAGACCAAGAAATGCAGAGTGAGGAGGGAGGGCTGGGAAAATGCTTTCAGCATTTCTGTGCACAGAATTTTGGGAGGAGGTGGAGGAAAGCAGAGGAGAGAGGAGGGGAAGCTCCAAGGACAGCACCAAACCCAGCTCAGCTCCACCAAATCCAACCAGGAGCCAGCTCAGGCTGTCCAAGCACTCCCATCCCCGGGAATTCTTGTTTTTAAACAGAAATTACCTCCCCGAGCATTCTAATTGTTGACTTCTGCCAAAAAACTGGGCTTGTCAGTCCCTCCCTCCCTCCTCCCAGGGGAACTGGTGGGGCAAGAGATTCTACTTCCCACAGCCCCTCAGGAGGAGTGCAAACATTCCCAGATTTGTCAGCCCACAGCCTGAACGTGCTGGCACCGGAGCTATTTTGAGAGACAGACGTTCAGCGGTGTTTTTTATAAACATATTTATAAAAAACACTCCATTAACTTGTGCTGAGTTTTCGAGGAAGCAGCAGCCAAGCTCAGGACTTGCTAATTCAGCATCACCTAAAACATCACAACAGAAGAGAAAGGAGGATGTGCTGTGGGAGTGGGACAGGCCCATTTTTTTTGGTGAAAAAATCAGTGAAACCACACTGATTCAGTGTTTCTCACACTGATTCCCACCAGCTGAAAATCCACCTTCCCTCCTGCTGTCTTCCTGCTCCTGGGGAGATGGAAGGAGGAGTGAGGGAAGCAGCTAATTGCTGATGGCTGACAATTAGTCGAGCACATCTTGATAGCCACTTTTGCTCTCCCCACGTCAAGCCAAAACAGTGCATAATTTACATGAAAATGTTATTCTGCAGCAGAATTTCCAGCCATCTGTCCCCTTTTCATCATGGAATATTCATACAGAGAAATTACACGGCTGTGGCAGCATCAAGGGGCTCCTGCATTAGGGTGACAAATGGGGACAGGAGGCAGGGACATAATTACTTGCAGAGAGGAGGACTTGCTGCTACTTTTATTGCTGGAACTTGTCATCTTCAGATTAAGGCAATTTGCACCACGACTAAAAAATGTCACCTGAGCATGGGGCAGGGAGGAGAATAAAAAATAACAACCCCCTGAAGCTCCCAGGCACTGAAGACACACAGCTGGAGGCACATTTTCCTGCAAAGCTCCTAACCATGCTCTGGGGAGGTGTGCAGGGAATTTTATTTGCCCATTTCCCAATTAAGTGACATTTTATGGATAAATCTAGGCATGGTCCCCAGTTTGTAGCATTAACCTGCTCCTGTGGGTTGGGGAATGGGATGTTCCTCCCCTTCCCAGCTCCTTCTGATCTCACAGATGACAGGAGGAGTTTTTTTCGGGGCTCACCCTGACACTCACTGGGTCCCCTCACAGAGCCACTAGGAAAGCTCTGGTTTGCAAAAAGCAAACGAAGAAAACAGAAGCAGGTTTTAAATCCCCACAGCAATACAGAAATCACATTTAATTTCCTCTCCTTTCCCCCCTAGCACAGCTTGAGCTGGGGTCAGGGGGCAGGCAGGTTAAGAGGAAACAGGGCTGGAATGCAGAGGTCAGCCAGGACCCAGGAATGTCATCAGTCAGGGGCAGCACTGCCACTCACACGTCTTCAGAGGCACAAGAAAAATGCCCTGAGGACACAAAACTTTGCCTTCAGCCACCCTTTCTTACAGGACAGCTGAAACTTTGCCTTCAGCCACCTTTCTTACAGGAGAGCTGAACTTTAACCAGCCCAACTCAAACTGAGGCACATCTTCCTGATAAACACAAAACTCTGAATTACTGCAGCAAGAAGAATTCCAGTTCTTCAGTGCATTCTCAAACTGGAAACAAAGCACTGCAAAGCCCACGTGCTGGTTGAGTTTTCATGCAGCAGATTTGCACACCAGGAGCTGGGGGAGCTCAGCTCAGGCACACAGCCCTGCTCCAGACTGAGCCAGGACTGAGCTGAGCCACTCTTTGACCTGACATTTCCACTGCTCAAACCTTCTCCTCTGCAAATACAAGGCAGGTTTCTATGGAAACTTGGATGCATAGTTGAAGTGTTTTTGGCCAACAGGATTTGCCCATACCATGAAGGGAAAGAAATCTGCCTTTGTTCTGGCTCTAACAGCAAATGAATATTCAGTTCTGGCTGCTGCCCCCTGACTGATGCCCTCTAGACAGGCAACATATTTCACATGCTCTGAAATCTGTTTGTGCTTCTCTTAACAAAAGCCTGGGCTCAGCATTGGGTGAGGAGCAGCTGAACTGCCACAGAAATGAAGGCTAAAAATTCTGAATTATGAGTAAATCAGCAGGTTTGGGCCAAGAGAGATCATGAAGAGCTCACGAGGATGGGTGTGAAGGAGGGGAACACAAATAAAGGCTAAAAATTCTGAATTATGAGTAAATCAGCAGGTTTGGCCCAGGAGAGATCATGAAGAGCTCACCAAGATGGGTGTGAAGGAGGGGAACACAAATAAAGGCTAAAAATTCTGAATTATGAGTAAATCAGCAGGTTTGGCCCAGGAGAGATCATGAAGAGCTCACCAAGATGGGTGTGAAGGAGGGGAACACAAATAAAGGCTAAAAATTCTGAATTATGAGTAAATCAGCAGATTTGGCCCAAGAAATCATGAAGAGCTCACCAGGATGGTGTGAAGGAGGGGGCAGCACACAAATGCATATCAGTGCCTCATTCAGCATTTTGGTGCTCACCATCCATCTCCCTCATGCAGATCAGAGGAATCAATTAATAAAACATCAGCAAGGGCACTGCATCACTAATCCAGGGCTGCCCCCTCAGCTGAGGAGCTCAATAAACACCACACACTCACTTTCTCCCAGGGTCTTCTGCAGGAGGTCGTGCTTGGCCTGGAGCTTGGTGATCAGGTTCCTGCCCTCCAGGTACTCCTTCATTTTCTGTGGAGAAAACACAATGGTGAGGGGACAATGAACCTCTCTGGTCAAGTCTTGGGGGTGCTGGATTGTGAACATGAGGGCAGTGACACTGAATTTGCAGAGTGACACTGAATTTACAGAGTGACACTGAATTTACACAGTGTGACATCGAATTTACAGTTACTGAATGACACTGAATTTAGTGAAACACTGAATTTGCAGAGTGACACTGAATTTGCAGTTGTAGAATGACATTGAATTTATAGGCTGACACTGAATTTACAGTTAGAATGACACTGAATTTAGAGTGACACTGAATTTGCAGAGTTACACTGAATTTAGAGTGACACTGAATTTGCAGAGTTACACTGAATTTGCAGTTAGAGGGACACTGAATTTACAGCTAGAGAATGACACTGAATTTAGTGTGACATTGAATTTGCAGTTAGAACGACACTGAATTTAGAGTGACACTGAATTTACAGCTATAGAATGACACTGAATTTGGTGTGACACTGAATTTACAGTTATTTAATGACACTGAATTTAGAGTGACACTGAATTTAAAGCTACAGAATGACACTGAATTTAGTGCGACTCTGAATTTACAGAGTGACATTGAATTTACAGTTAGAATGACCCTGAATTTAGTGTGACACTGAATTTACAGTCATTGAACACTGAATTTACAGAGTGACACTGAATTTGCAGTTATAGAATGACATTGAATTTACAAAGTGACACTGAATTTGTAGTTTCAGAGTGACACTGAATTTACAGTGACAAAATAACTCTGAAATTCGTGGTTAAAGCGTGAACTAAGTCCTGGCTTAAGGATCTGGGCAAGCCTGAAGCTGAGGCCACTCATATTTTGAGCCCAGCCAAGCCTGGATCAATGCTCTCAGAGGCCTTTGCCAACCTTAACAATTCTGAAATTCTGTTTATTCTCCATCTGCAGGGCAATTTCCATTGTTCCAGTGTGGGATCAGCTGAATGTTTGGCATCTCTGGAGCCATCAGAGGAGCTGTCATCATCCCTGGGCAGGCAGGGTGGGATGCACTGAATGAGCAATCTGTTTAACCAGCTAAAAGGCTGCTACTGTGCTTATTCTCTCACTTAACCTCTCTCACCCCACTTTACTTGTCAGACCCTGCGTGCTGGATGATCCACAGGGCTGCACAGGACAAAACAAATAAAGATATTATTGAAGTTCAGATTGACTCTGGCAGTGGAATATTGTACAGCCACGCAGGCGTTTTCCCCACTGCTCCCTGATTTTCCACAGCTTTGCAAATGCTGATTTATATATATATATTTTTTTTTTGCAGTTCTTTCATCTCTTATCTTGCGGCTCAGAGCAGTTTTATTTATCTTCAGTGAGCTGCAGCATGTGAAATGCTCTGTGTACAGGGCTGTCCATGTTATAAATGGGACATGCTTGCATTCAAACCACAAACTCTGCAAATATCACAGAGCACTCTTTGGAATCCTGAGAGATCTTAAAAATTCAGCCAGCAGGATGAGCACAGAGACAGGATCCTTATCTAATAATGAAATGTTCTTGTAATAATCAAACCCACAAATGGTTTTAGGTGGGCAGGGACCTCAAAGCTCATCCAGTTCCATGGGCAGGGACATTTTTCACCTCCCCAGCCAGGCCTGGACACTGCCAGCTTTCCCCAGTTTAACCCACTTCCCTTCAGGTCTGAGCTGCACAATAAGAGTGCAAATCCTTGAGGAAAAAATGGATATTTTTAATAACAGGAGAGCCTGGACCCTGCTTGGCCTTTGCAGGAGCAGCAGGGTGGAAAGAGTCAAGTAGAAATATGTACATTAAAAAAAAATATATACAAACCACATACAATATAGATATTAAATGTTTTGTATATTAATACAAAATATCTTATATTAATATATAGTATATATACTATATATATTAATATATATAGTAAATAATAGTAGATATTGAATATTTACTATTTAATATATTTAAATAGTTTAAATACTTAAATAAAATATATAATATATAAAGATTATATATAAATATATAAAATTTCTATTATATGTACATATATTATATATGTACAATATATATAGTAGATATACAGTATATGTATTATAGATATACAATATATTTTACATAAAAATCTATGTTAATATATATTAATATAATATATTAATATTATCTATAAAGAGGTATACACACTGAGGCAGTAGTGAGGGAGAGGGAAAACCTTCCAGGAACTAAGGAAGTTTCCCCTGAGGGCTCCCCAGCCCTGGTGTGCACTGACACAACAAACAAAAATGGCTTTAATTAACTGCCAAAAGCCTGTGTTTTATGTCCCCTCGCTTGACAACATTGAAAGAAACATTTCACAAGAATTTAAGTCCCTTTGGAAAGTCTCAGCATTTCCTGCTTCCTTTATTAATATTTCAATTTTTTTTTGTTCTTCTGGAAGAAAACAGGAAGCTCCCTCGAAAAATGAATTACATTTTTTGGGGGGAATTTCCCTGTAGAGTTTGCCAAGCCCTAACTGTATTTTGCTCAATCAGTGAACTTTTTGAAGAAGAAAATATGATGAAAATAAAAATAATAAAATAAAATGATAATAAATAATATAACTATACTAATATAATATAAACTATATAAACTAGAATAATAGAAACGTAATAATAATAATGATAATGATAATAATAGTAATAATAATAATAATAATAATAATAATAATAATAATAATAATAATAAATGCTGCGAAAATAACCAGTCTTTAGGGGGGGAGCTGAGGATAAATCTGGTTCTGGGGGCCTCAGAGTCACAGGTGAAAGGACAGGAGGGTTGGAAGGCTCAGCTGCAAACAGAAGCTTAAAGACCAGCAGATCAACTCCTCTTGGCAGAGTTAAGCTCCCCTTTGAAGCAGATCTAAACACTTAAGCCCAGCCTAAGGTGGGTCAGGCAGGGCAGGGCAGAGGCACTCGCTGGGACTTGCAAGGCTCCAGCTTTGCATTAAAAACATCAACAGGTACCAGGGGTGGCTTTAAAGGAGAAAAAAAATGTTCCCATCCACTGCAGAATTTAATTTTTTTTTACTGTTTCCTCATGCCTAACATTCTGTTCCCTGCCTGTTGCAAGGATGCTGATGAAAAAATAAAATTAATTACAAAATAAAGCTTCGGGCTTTTCTCAGTGAATTACAAAGATCCATTAACCCTGGATTTTTGGCGTAATAAAAACAGACAAAGGAAAATAAAATCATCAAACTACAGCAGAACTCCTGAGGATTTCATGTGGGGCTGGAGCTGGGCTGAGTGCAGCCAGAACAAAGCAGCAGGAAGGTCTCTGGGTGCCTCATTTGAGCACAGGACAATTCAGAGGTGAAGATCAGCTGGGAGGCAGAGCCAGGAGCATCCTGCACCTCCAAGCCCCAGCAGGGTGGGCACCTCTGAGCCAAATCCTGCAGGATCCCCAGGCAGAACCCAGCCAGGCCCTGCCTCCCTCCCTGTCTGGGACACAGAAAAATCAGTTCTGCCCCTGATCCATCTCCTGTCAGGAAAACTCTGATTTTCCCCCGTCACCTCTCCAAGAATAATTCCAAACCAGGCACTCAGCTGAAGGATGGGGGGACTGGATCCACCTCCCAGGGTCAGCACCCAGCTGCAGGGCCCAGGAGCAGCAGGGTTTTATCCCCCATTTCCCCATCTCTTCCTAGAGCAGTTTATTTTATTTATTTTATCCCCCATTTCCCATTTCTTGTTAGAGCAGCAGGATTTTATCCCCCATTTCCCATCTCTTCCTAGAGCAGCAGGATTTTATCCCCCATTTCCCATCTCTTCCTAGAGCAGCAGGATTTTATTCCCAATTTCCCCATCTCTTCTTGGAGCAGCAGGATTTTATCCCCCATTTCTTGTTAGAGCAGCAGGATTTTTCCCCCATTTTCCCATCTCTTGTTAGAGCAGCAGGATTTTCCCCCCATTTCCCATCTCTTGTTAGAGCAGCAGGATTTTTTTCCCCCATTTCCCCATCTCTTAGGGCAAAACTAAACCCCCATTAATCCTAAAGCACTCCACCCAACCAGCACTGCTCTGCCTCCTCCTCTCCCCAGAGACAAAACCCCAACATTTCACCCCAGAACTCAAACGATGCAGGTTTAGAGGTGGAAGAATGGAGCCATTCCCCCCTTCCCAGGGCCCAGGTGGGGCTGGTGCCAGCTGAGCCCTGCTGGGCAGCTGTGCCAGGGTCCCTGGCTGGGGAAGCAGGGCTGTAACCATGGCAGCAGCAGCACATCCTGCATTTTGGCTGCATTTATTTTGGCTCCCTGAAGTCACTGCTGCTCCCCTGCCTCGGCCACCTGCAGCAGCTCAGGGCTGGGGCCATCCTCCCCTGCACACTGGGAAGCTGAAATTAGCCTGAATACCAATTAAATCACCCTGAATTCACATCTCCCTTCAGAGCCCAACAAGAGATCCATCAGCACTGGGATGTGCTTCCAGTGGAAACAGAGATTATTCCAGTCTGGAGACACTCTAGAGTGGTATGCATATTTTATGGAAAAATACTTTTGCTCAGGATTTTCTCCTGGGAAGCTGAGAAACCTCAGAGAAAAAGGAAAACAATTTTATCTCAATTTCTTCTCCTGTGTTTTGCTGCTTTGGAATGTGGTTGGAGATTGTTTACCCACAGGTGATTGTTTCATTGGTTTCATGTGAATTATTTTGACTTATTGGCCAATTAGAGCCAAGCTGTGTCAGACTCTGGAAAAAGTCACGAGTTTTCATTATTATCTTTTGAACCTTCTGTAAGTATCCTTTCTGTATTCTATAATATAATATAATATAATATAATATAATATAATATAATATAATATAATAATAAATTAGCCTTTTTAAAACACAAAGTCAAATTAATTATTTCTTCCTTAATCTAAAAACCCCACAAATACAACACTCCAGTGAGTATCTTTCCACTAAATTCCCATCACTGTATTTACCCAAGAGCTCTGCCTAGGAATGCAGCACATGGAATTTCCTCCTTGAGTCACATTAATATGGAATATTCTTTTAAATCAGCATTTTTCTTAAAGTTCCTATCCCCCAGCACTCAGCACATCACGAGGTAAAAGGGAATTAAATCTCAATTCTGCACTGCACTTTGTTTTTTATCCCCTACACAAAGCTCTGCCCTCGAGCCTCATTAATACCCATCAGAGGGTTTTATGAGACACTGAAAAAGCTCCTCCTCAGAGATTCTGAGCTGGAAATCCTTATCAAGGCTATTTATAAGCCTGGTCAATAACAGATCAATCCAGCATCTGATCAGGCTGCTTAGGAGGGTCTCTCTCTAACACCACACAGAGAAATATTCCATCCAAAGTGAGCCCTCCTTCTCCTGTTTGAACTCAAAACAGCTCTCTCTAGAGAGGAAATGCTCAGAGTTCAATTAAAAATCACTTTTTTGGTTCCATAACCCTGGGCAGGGTGGTCAATCCTGCCTTAATTGAAGCAGCTTCTCCACCCACTTCTCTCAGATTCACCTTCATGCAGGATTTTGGATTTTTCTAAGTCAAGGCCTAATGATCCATCCTGCCAAGTCAGTGCCATTTGCACTGAAAATTCAGATTTTTAACAAGCAGCATCATTCTGGGAAGAAGGTGAAGGATGCCCAAAGGAATGACAAATTAACCAGGGTAAGATCCATGATTTCCATCTGCTACTCTGAAATATTTTGAAACTGGAAACAAATTCAATGGTTTAACATAAATGTGATGTAGGAAAAAGACACACAGTCTGGCATAAAATTCAATACCAAAAAGCTCTTAGCATCTTGTAAAAAACACTGACTCAATGAAAAGCTTATGCAGGCTGAAATTGTAAGATGATAACAAAAAATGAAAGAGCTAAACATGCTTTCAG
Source organism: Passer domesticus (assembly GCF_036417665.1). NCBI lineage: Eukaryota > Metazoa > Chordata > Aves > Passeriformes > Passeridae > Passer > Passer domesticus. Next base: position 3,058,324 of record NC_087498.1, read on the forward strand.
TTTGCACTAGTTTTGAAATTTCATGTTTACAAGCTATTAAGTTCTTTCTGTGAACACTCCTTTTCAGATGCAGAAGAAATCAAATTTGACATGATTTACCCACAGACTACGTTTGAATCAACACAGATATCCCAAAATATTCCCAGAGAACTGAGAGCACACATTTCCAAACCCAACATGCTTCCTCTGCTTGCCCAAAATCAGCGAGAGAAGCATTTTTTGTAGGACAAGAGCACCACTTTGCACTCTGTTGTGAGGATCATTCTGAGTAGATCTCACTGGAAATTACAGAATCATGGGATGGGCTGGGTCGAGGAGGATCCTAAAGATCATCCAGGGGATGGGCAGGGACACTTTCACTACCCCAGGCTGCTCCAAGCCTCTCCTGGCCTTGGACACTTCCAGGGATGGGGCAGCCACAGCTGTACCAGGGCCTCACCACCCCCACAGGGGAGAATTTCCCAAAAGAGAAAAAAAATCCCTCTTAAACCGCTAGGAATCAGCCCCTTACAGTGAAGTAGAACTGCTCAGTCTCCTGCTGGTTTGCCCTTCTCTTGGCAATGCTGGGTTTGCTCATGAACGTTTCCGACACCGTGGATTTCACAGATTCCATGGAGTTGCTGTACTGGAAGCAGTCGGAGACATCGAAGTCCTCGATGGTGACAATGTCCTGGATTGTCTGCAGCGTGGCCTCCATCGTCTTCTTCACCTGCCCAGCAAGAAGCAGAGAGCTCAGAACCTCCAGGTTTTATGTTGTGAGTAAACAACAGAGGCAGGGGAGTCCCCCGGAGCACTTTGCTAATAAACAGATATTACTGGTTTCACACCCTGGGTGCTGTAATTAATTCTGGCTCATTAGCAGCACAGTCCATGCAAGCAGAGAGCTGGCAGCACCCTGAGCCTGCCAGGACTCTGTGCCAGGATCTCAGTCGTGATCTCAGGGAGATGGAAGAAATTCAACCTCAAAGCAAAGAAAGCTGGAACCAAGATTCTCTAATTGTCTTCTGCAACTGCATCTACTGGGCAGCAAATGTTAATTACAAACAGGACTCTGCTGCACTGTGCATTTTTACTGAAGGCCAGAATCAACTTTCTAGACATAAAAGAGGTTGCAAATTTTGCCCCAAAGTTCCTGAACACAGAGGTGGAGAGATCAGATCTCCATTCCTGTCATCTTCTCATTTTGGACAGCCAATTAAACAAAAATCACTTTAACTCAGGTTATGCAAACTCACTTCAAAACATTAAATTCCTCCTTTTCCCTTTGCTATCCAAATTCAACTTTGGCAACACAGCCAGTCTTATCAAGGAAAGGATGGGAAGAGAGATATGGGGGATGCTTTAAAGGATCCTCTCCACACACCCAACTTTCCTGTGAGATCACACCGTAATTAATGCACAAGATGCTTTGGCCTTGAATTTTACCACAAACATTCATACTAAAGGACCACAACAACCAGATTCTTCCATAATCAGTGCCCAACAACCACTGGAAATAGCTGAGAGGGGCTGCTGAGCTTTGGTTATTAACTGACCTCTTCATTCTCAATCTTCAGCGTGGACAAGCGGGACTGCAGCTGCTGGCACCTCTGCACCAGCTCACTCTGCACTGGCTGCTGGGCACACAGCTGAGACTCCTGCAGGAGAAACAGCACAGCAGAGCACTGCAGTTACTCCTTCATTCATCAGACACCAACATTCTCTCAAGTGCTGAACTTTAAAACCAAACCCAGTTTTAAAATCCAGGTTGAAACCTGGATTTCAAGCAGAGGAGAAGGTTCTGCCCAACTGCAGCTCCCTGCCTGGGAGGAATGACAGCCAGCATCAAAGAGGAGCTAGAAAACATCACTGCTTTCAGTGATGTCAGCTCAAAGTGTGCTTTGGAAGTCTGGAGGTGATTTTTATCCCATGTATTTGGATAAATCACATCAAAAATCAAGAATTGGGCTCAGTGCTTCAGCCAGGCATCCTGGGGTAGGGGCACAAGGGGCTGGGATGGCTCAGCTGAACCCCTGCACAGCACAGCAACAGGCACAGGTCGCTCTTGAATGAATCCAGGGCAGCTGAAATCAAAGAGCTCAGGCTGGGGACCTGTCCCAGGCCCCAGAACACCGAGGGTCCCTGAGCTGCTCAGAAAGGCTCTCACTCCACAGCATGAGGCAGCTTTTCCCTTTCATTTCATTCTGGGTTTTGTGTGGGTTTTCTACAGAAAACACTGACCTCACTGCCTGAGGCTGTTTCTTCAGAGGCAGCATTGAAAACGGGAGTTTTATCCCACCCATGCACACACAGGATGACATATTCTGATTTCATCTGCTGCGTGCAGCACCATTGCAACAAGACCATCAGCTGCATTCCTAAACACTCCTCCAGCCTTGGGAAGCAGCAAGATGAATGATTCAGTGAATGGGAGCTGCTCCTGAATGAGACTCTGCAGGTAATTCCTTTTCTTCCCACGATTTTACAGCATCAGAAGCACAGAAAAATCCAGGGAATGTCATCTGCAGTCTGAAGGTTTCACTTAAAAGGGGAGAGACAAAGAAGAGCCTGGAGCACAGGGCTGTAATTCCCAGCCCAAAAGAAGAGGCTGCCTGCAAGAGACCATCCTGCAGTCTGGAAATGCAACCAAGTGACCTCAATTGTCACACTGTGCATGTGCTCCCATCCAGAAGCAGTTTCAGCTCGTGTGACTTTCAACAGCTCCCAGCTGAGCAACCACATCTTGATAAACCCATAAAAGAGAGGGGTTTGCCCTGCCAAAAAAGAGGAGTCCTCTGACAGCCCTGGCTCACAGAGGATGCAAAAAGCAGCATTTGTGCTCTCAGGGTGCACATTCAGATGCTGCAAAAAATCAACATTTAGTTTTCTTATATTGGCCCCTCCAATCTCAAAATTCAGAGGTTGTCTTGGGGATTAACCTCTAGTTTAAGCAAACCTAGTAGATTTCCTACTCATATTTAATATTAAACCTAATTAAGCATTTTCACATCCAGTGAAGGGCCAAGGATCAGGATCAGGTCAGATTTAACAGCAGCACTTGCTCCTTTTCCCAGAATCTTTGGGGTTGCAAGGGACCTCTGGAGATCATCCAGCTTTGACAGCCAAAAAACTAAAATTTAGATACCTCTGCCATGAACCTCTGCTTAATCTTTACCTCATCTCCCACCTCCCAGGCTCCCAAAAGAGCCAAACAGGCAGCCCTGGTGGGGATCAATTAACCAAAAACGAGGCTGATAAACAGGCAGAGCTGCAGGAGGGGCCCGCACTGACCATGTCCCCCATGTGTGGCTGGAACTCAAACTTCATGGGGGGGCAGAAGACGTTGTTGTACATCTCCATCAGCCTCTGCTTGTCACTGTTGGCATCCAGGTTCTCCACAGCATTCTCAATGGCATCCAGCCCCTCGTGCTTGGACTGCTCCAGGTTCAGCTCGGCCGACAGGAACGTCCTCAGGGCTCGGTTGAGGCTGGCGTGGTAGCCCAGGTCACAGCACTGCTGGAAAAACACACACAATTCCAGGTGAGTGAAGCTCCCAGGATGGGGATCTGAATGGTTCCAAAGGGCAGGAGTTGTGTAAATGGGGAATGAGCTGTGGGGTTTGTGTCATCTGCTGGGTGGGAGGGAGGTCCCACGTCTCTCACTGTATGCACCCAGCCTGTAACCCCATGCAAATTTTATCACCATGGTGTAATTATAGAGCTTAAATTATAAACTGTAATAGAAGCTGAAATTATTGTAACAGTTTGTGGGGTTTTCTTGGAGATTTACAGACTTATTTTTCATGGAGTACTAGAGACCCATTTCATCCAAAAATGAAGTGGTGAAGTTCAACAGCAGGGCCATGGATTTCCCTAAATTCTACCCTGACTTTTAGGGGTCTTGCTCCTATGAAAACACTCCAAAATCCTTAAATAACATCATTCAAAGGAAGAGGAAAGCAAGGCACTGAAGTGCTACTGGAGAGACAAGACACAGGATTTGGATCATCTATAAAAGCCAATCTGCACCCAAATAATTCCATAATTGCAGCAAACTGCTTCGTTCCATGTATTCAGGCAGGAGGAGCATGACCTGGACATGAAACCAGAGTCATCCAAAACCCAGCAGCCAGCAGTTGGGATGATTTCATTGCTGGGGTGAAACAGAAGAGCAAAAAACTTTGAAGCAAGAAGTGGTTATGGTCAAGAATTTCCTGGCTGTGGCTGACACTGGGATGATGTCACTGGGAGACAATCAAGCAGCTTCATTTCCACCACGGCTGCAGAGCCAAGTTTTCATGTTTCAGAAGGGGGGGAAAAAGGAGCTTTTCATTAGCATGAGATCAGAACCAGCCTGGATTTTTCAGCCATCTCATAAAGTGAGCAAGAAGGAGCCCACCTTGTTGGAATTACAAGCGAGATTACATCCACTAGGAGAATATCCAAAAAGGAAAGAAAGAGACCATCTGCTTGATTGCTGTGCTGCTCTGTAAGCAAAATTCACATGAAAACTCCTCCCAGCCCATCATTTGGGTCTCATCACTGTCATTGTTTGCTAACACAGGGAGAAAAAGGAGGGGAAAAAAGGAGGAGGGGTGTGGGGAGAGAGAAGAGAAACTGCTGGACCAGTCCCTGCTCCCACAGAATTCCTGCCACTGAGTGCTGGAAGGCTGGCTCTGGTGCCAAACAAGCTGTGGCAGGTGTGAAGCCTTGGAAAAAGAGCTGCAGTTGCTGGTTGGGCTGCAGGCAGAGAATTAAGGGACTTTACATTCAATCAGAAAAGAACAAAACCAGCCAAGAGAAAAAAAAATACCCACAACAACCCAAAAGCAAAACAAAAAGCAAAATAAAAAAGGCTTGATTGAGGATCTGCACGTGTGGAGGCAGCCTTGGATCAAGAGGCACTCCCAGCTTCTGCTCACTCTGCAGGGCTGGTCCTGCAGCCAAGGGGGAAGATGGGACTGGGACCAGGACCAGGACCAGGACCAGGACCAGGACTAGGACCAGGACCAGGACCAGGACCAGGATCAGGACCAGGATCAGGATCAGGATAAGGATCAGGACCAGGACCAGGACCAGGACCAGGATCAGGACCAGGACCAGGACCAGGACCAGGACCAGGACTAGGATCAGGACCAGGACCAGGACCAGGACCAGGACCAGGACCAGGACCAGGATCAGGACCAGGATCAGGATCAGGATCAGGACCAGGATCAGGATCAGGATCAGCTCAGGTTTAACAGCAGAACTCACTCCTTTTCACTGAATTTTTGGGGTTGCAAGTTTTGGGGTGATCTGGAGATCATCCAGGCCAAGGCAGGGTCACCTGGAGGTGACACAGGGACAAGTCCAGGTGGGTTTGGGGTGTCTGCAGAGAGGGAAACTCCAGCACCTCCCTGGGCAGCAGTTCCAGGGCTCTGCCACCCTCATGGACAGAAGCTCCTCCTCACGTTGAGGTGGAAGTTCTTGTGTTGTAGTTTATTGCTCCTTGTCCTGATCAGAGCCTGGCACCATCCTGACATCCCTTGGGGAGATGGGCTTGGACTGATGGGATATTTTATGGATTCATGGAGTATTTTATGGATTGATGGGAGAATGGAATGGATTGATGGGGTATTTTATGGATTGATGGGATTTTGGTATGGACTGATGGGATATTGGCATGGATTGACGGGAGATTGGAATGGATTGATAGGAGACTGACATGGATTGATGGAATATTGACATGGATTGATGGGATGTTTTATGGATTAATGGGAGACTGGTATGGATTGATGGGATTATTGGCATGGATTGATGGGATATTGGTATGGACTGATGGGAGATTGGTATGGACTGATCAGAGACTGACATGGATTGGTGGGACATTGGTATGGATTGGTGGAATATTGATGGGAGATTAGTATGGAATGATGGGATATTTTATGGACTGATGGGAGATTGGCAAGGATTGATGGGATATTTTATGGATTGATGGGAGATTGGCAAGGATTGATGGGATATTTTATGGATTGATGGGACCCCCTCTCAGCCTTCCCTTCTCCAGCCCCCCCAGTCTCTCCTCACCAGCAGGATGCTCCAGACCCCAAATCATCTTTGTGGGTTCTGCTGGACCCTCTCCAGCAGCTCCTCAACTGCAGAGGCCAGAACTGGACACAATTCCTGCTGTGGGACAGTGCATGTGCACCCTCCCAGTATGACCAGTTTGTGCTCCCAGTGTTCCCAGAAATGCACTGGGAGGACTGGAATCCACAGGGGAGTTAATGTGGCACACCCCACCTGGCTCAGGCAGGATGTGTTGGCTCTTTGCTGTTGAAGCCACTGACAGAGAACATTTCCCCCACTTAAAAGGTTTTTTTTTTAAGTCCAGTGTTCCATGTTTATAAATGCACCAGTCCTGCCATCCCTTTTCTGGGTTATATAAATGTTTGATGGAACCATTCTCAAAGGAAATCAATTTTTTATAAGAATTTAATGATAACTCATTCAAATTCACTTCCCAACATGACAGCTGATTAACCCTTTGTCAGTTAGCTTTCAAAAGTAGAAGATTTAAGGGGAAAAAGCCCTTTGTTTTAAAATGCAATTCACAGGAAGGGGAAGGATGAGATCCTGGAGTAACACCTACTCCTGAGGAGCAAAGCAGGCTCTGGCTCTCACACACACATTTTTATCTTTTTTTTTTTTCTTCCTTTTTCCAATCCTGTCCTAGTGACCCTTTTATAAATATGAGTTAATGCAAACTTCCCCATTACTGTAATATTTCATTAGCATCAAAGAGCTGTCTCAGTCCCCAAAGTCAGGAAATTCAAAACTACTGGGCTATGGCAGAAACAATTTATTGCTCTTAACTCTCAACAAAGAATTAACTCCCTGTTATCCTTCCCTGCACACTGCAGAGGGAACAATGTGCTGGATAAACATGACATTAAATATAAAGTTTAATGCTATTTGGCCTAACACAATCTCCTTGTGAGTAACTTTGAAGATTACTTTTATATTCTATTTCAAAATTCAATATCACCAAATGATTAGATCGAGGGAAGGCATTACAGCCTGGCTTAAAAATCACATTTTTATTCAAGTCAGATGGCTCAGATAACCATCACTGGTTATAATTGTTAATTTTCAATCCTTCAGGATCAAAGGCATTAATAAATCTATTTTCCCTGTGTCTTAACAACGAGATAACTGAACTCCATCCTGTGCTCCCAGACAAGCCCCACATTTTTCCATGCCTGAACACAGAGCAGATAACAGTTTTATTCTAAAAATAATGGGAACTTGTAGAGTTAAACTGAATGCTCCAAGGGCAGGGACTCACCCAGAGCCACCAGGGCTCCTCTCCAGGAACACACAAATCCCTGGAATTCAGAACTTTGGGCTCTTGTTCTGCCATGCCCCAGACACAGCTGGGACTGCCCAGGGAGAGCAGCTCTTCCTTCCAGGCTGGGCAGCCCAGATTTGTCCTGTCCTGCTGCAAACAGCTCTGTGCTTACAAATCATTCTGGGATGTGAAAGCCAGATGGACTCTTTGCTACCTGTGATTAATTAAAATACACCAAAACCAGGCAGCATTTGGGGGAAGACTTGAGAGACAGGGCTTTAGATGAAAAAAATTGAAACAATTAAATCAGTCTGGTGCTGGTGAAATTAATCCCAATCTTGTAGCTTTGATATAAATATATACAGAGTTCTAATTTGTTAAAAACCCAGGGCCACGCAATTAAGGTTGAGCAAATGTTAACCCAAACAGGGCTCCTAAAAAGGCAGCAGGAATAAACAAACCAGGCCTCTCCAGTGCAGCAATCCTGCAAACCATGACATTTGGAAATAACAGCATTTTTCAAGCCCCCTCTCAGTGACAGCCCTGACCTCCAAAAGACAGGTTTAAATCAACACCTGGCACAAGAGCACTCCAGGAGAGTTCATCACCAGCTGAATAAATGTATCCTATGGACTGCTGCTTATTCTAATAGCTGAGTAATTAATAGAGATCTGAGTGCTCTTTATTGCCTGTGTCTAGAGACTCTTGTGCTCAGCACTCCCTGCTCCTCCTCAGCAGCTCCCTCCAGGCTCTGCAGCCCAGTGCTTCCAGCAGGGATGGCCTTGGAAAGGAGCAGGATCCACAGAGCCACTGCCCCACTCTCAGCGTGTCCAGGCTCAAGGGGTGGCTCCATCCTTGGCAATAACCTCAGGGTTCCTCACTGGCTCTGCTGAGTTCTCAAAAATCAGAATTTTGGTTGGTTTTTTTTGGGTGCGTTTTACCAAAAGCAGAATTTCTGCCCCCTGAATGGTGGGGAGACTGAAATATGTCCTGGTGGGCAGGGAAAGGATCAGAGGGAAGGGCTGCAGCTGTGCCAGGGAGGTTTGGGATGGAGATCAGGGAAAGGTTCTTCCTCCAGAGGGTGCTGGGCACTGCCCAGGGAATGGGCACTACTGAAACCTTCCAGAGCTCCAGGAGTGCCTGGACAGCAGCCTCAGGCACAGGGGGGGATTTTAGGGTGTCTGGGCAGGGCCAGGAGCTGGACTGGATGATCCCTGTGGGATCCAACTCACAGTATTCCATACTTCAATTTGGACTTTTCCAAAACTTAAAAGCAGCTTTAGAAAACACCTCTGAACTCCATCTCTTCTACCAAATTCCTTTGAATGTTTCTACAGTTTTTTGGTTTTTTTTTTTCAAACACGCTGCTGAGTTAAAATCTTGTGGCTTTGCTTAAAACAGCCCAATGAAAATGTCAGGCAGCAGTGTGACACTGAAGCTGGGTCCCCCTCTAACTCAGCAGCTCCTCCTTTTCCCCCTCCCAGTGGGAGAAAAGCTCCTTGTCTGTCTAACCGAGGTGGCCACCTGAGAAAAGCTCTTGGGACAGCTTCAGGACCAATTATCAGCCCACTGCCAGCCCCAGGCCAGCTGTGCAGAGGTTTCCAGCTGTGCAGAGGTTTCCAGCTGTGCAGAGGGAGGAGAGGGTGTGGGAGGCTCCTGGCCCCAGCAGCAGCACTTACATCAATGAGATCAGACAGGTCATGGATGTAGTACTTGAACACCGAGGCATTGGTGGCTTCCAGGGCCAGCAGATACTCATTCCTTGCCTTAATTGCCTTCAGTCTGTTTTCTGTGTACTTTGCTTGGCGCTGAAAGACAACAAAAACCAGAATACAGCATTGAAAGAGGTGAGCAGCACTGTGAGTAACACCAGAGAACAATGAACAAACCTCACTCTGCTCACACAGATTTTGCCCATTTGAATTCCAGTTTTGCCAGGACTCCAAGAGTGGAAATGCAGATTAATTATTTAGATGTGTTTAAGCATTGCTACCCTAGATTGAAAGTCTTGAGGCTGTGGGATGGGGACGATTAGAAGAGGAATGAAGGGACAAGGGGGTTAGGAGGTGATGGCCCAGCTCCAGCAGCACCAGAGAAGCCCATGAGGGTCTCAGGGTTGCTACAGACACCCCACCTCTTCCAAGGCCTGACCTTGGTCCTTCCAGAGCCTAAATCCATCCAGAAATAACTCCTTCCCTTCCATGGGCTTGAACCTTAGAGCTGAACTGCTGCAGTCACCAGTGAGGCCACTGGTTCTGCCCTCAAAGCCAGTTTGGGGTTGCTGGGCTCCCTGGAGCACCGGCCTTGTGCTCTGCACAACAGAAATAACCAGGAATTCCAGCAGGCAACTGCTGCTCTCCCTCTCTAACCTTGTTTCAGCTTTCTGTGCCATGCACATCCCATTTTTGAGCCCGTCTCATTTTTGTGCACATCCCGTTTTTATGCACATCCCACTTTTTTTGTGCACATCCCATTCCCTGGGATAACACAAACTGCCTGTCCTGAAGGCTGGTTTTGCCTTCCCTTCAGCTGGCTGTTAGCAAAACCTGCACCAAGAGTGAGATTTAGCTCTGAGGAGGGAACCAGAGGCTCCTGTGCAACTGCTGCTTTCCCACTCTAACCTAGTTTCAACTTTTTGCCCATGCCTATCCCATATTTCTGCATATCCCATTTTTATGTGCACATCCCACTTTTGTGCCCATCCCATTTTTTGTGCCATGCACATCCCATTTTTGTGCACATCCCATTTTTGTGCCCATCCTATTTTTTGTGCCATGCACATCCCATTTTTGTGCACATCCCACTTTTGTGCCCATCCCATTTTTGTGCCATGCACATCCCATTTTTGTGCACATCCCACTTTTGTGCCCATCCCATTTTTGTGCCATGCACATCCCATTTTTGTGCACATCCCATTTTTGTGCCCATCCCATTTTTGTGCATATCCCATTTTTGTGCCCATCCCATTTTTGTGCCCATCCTGTTCACTGGGATAACACAAACTGCCTGTCCTAGAGGAATCTGCTGCTGGTTTTGCCTGCCCTTCATCTGGCTGTTAACAAAACCTGCACAAAGGGTGAGATTTCCTCTGAGGAGGGAGCCAGAGGCTCCTGCCAGTACCTTCTCCTTCATCTTCTCGATTTTTTTGACAGAGCTCCTCCGGACGTGTTTCTCCTCAAACTTGACGTTGGAGGTGGAGTCAGGGGAGCGCGGGGTCTGCTTGTCCTCCTGCTTCACTGATTTCCCAATCTGCTTCTCCTCCTGCTTCTCTGCCTCCTTCAGCTTGCTCTGGGCGCTGATGCTGTCGGCGTTGTACATGTGGTAGGTTTTCATCACCTGCAGACAACACCACACCCAACACTCAGTGCCCAGCTGCTGGTCTGCAACACCTGAACCAGGGAAAAAACCCACTCAGGGGAACCCCCCAGGTCAGAAAAGCAGGGCAGTGCCACTGTCATATTTTCTGAAAAATCCCTTTGCCAGGATTTCTTCTCCTGGGAAGCTGAGAAGCCTCAGAGAAAAATGTAAACAATAATGATCTGATTTGCTTCTCCTGGGTTTTGCTGCTTTGGAATGTGGTTGGAGATTGTTTATCCAACAGGTGCTTGTTTGATTAGTTTCATGGGAATTGTTTTAACTTAATGACCAATCACAGTCCAGCAGGACTCTGGAAGGAGTCACGAGTTTTCATTATCATTCTCGTTAAGCTTTCTGTCTGTATCTTTTATTCTTCAGTATAATTTTAGAATAGCATTCTACATTAGAATAGAATAGAACAGACAGAATATATATATATATATATATATATATATATTAAAAATATATACTATATATAAAATTATAATATTACAATATTAGCACATTATAATAATATAATATTAAATAATATAATATAGTAAATAATAGAATAATATCATATTATATACTCTAGAAAATAATATAATATTAAGTATATAATATCACAACATGTATAATATAATATAATATAATATAATATAATATAATATAATATAATATAATATAGTATAATATAGTATAATATAGTATAATATAATATGATATAATATAATATAATATAATGTAATATAATATAATATAGTATAATATAATATAATATAATATAATATAATATAATATAATGTAATATAATATAATATAATATAATATAATATAATATAATATAATATAATATAATATAATATAATATAATGTAATATAATATAATATCCTTCTAAGAACACAGAATCAAATTCACTCATCCCTCCCCTCATCAGGTTTGTCTGCAAATTCAGCAGGGCAGGAGGTGCCTGAGAGAGGGGGCTCTCAAAACGCGTCTGAAATCCAAGGGGGTGATTTGGTGCGTGCCTTCTTGCACGAGGCAGTGAAGGAGGCACAAAAACAACAAAAAAAAGGCTGCAGGCTAATCCAGCCTCCTTGACTGTTCAAAGGAAGTGATATGGCAGGAAAATGAGAGCTTTTCATCAGCAGGTGAGGTTCCTGAAGGGAGCCCTCTCAGCCTTTCATCTGGGTGGGTCAGAGCTTTGAACAGCACAGCGTGGAAATCCAGTCTCAGCACAGGGGCTGCAGGAGCCACTCAGGTGGCACTTGTTCAAATCAAATTTGGGGCATAAAAGTACTTCTGGGTATCTTATGCAATAAAAAAAATTCTACAATAAAATAAAATTGTAAATTATGAATAAATTCTAAATTTATATATTATTAATAAATTATAAAATTATAAATAAAATAAATTAAAATAATAATAAACAAGTGCGGTTCTTGGCTTTAGGGAGACCTGGACCCCGTGCTGTATGGACAACTTCTATTATAGCACATTTTTATTAGTAAATAGAGATAAATATCCCACCCCCAGTCACAAAAATCCCATTTGTTTCACGTGATGTTAATGTCTAGATTTGTGTTAAGCAAATAGAACCAAAGGACATGAGGTCTAAATCAGTTTTTTATCCGTAAATGCAAAGCAATTTGAATCCCTCACCTAAACAAACAAGATACAACACTCACAGGGGGTAAAAAAAATGTACAATTGCATGAAGTCACTCATTCCAGCAGCAATAAAGGCTCCACTTGTGAATAATTGGATTTCTTTCAGATGAAAACCCGTTTACAGCTCTTTTGCAGCAGAACATAACAGGATTTTACCTAAGTGGGCTGCGTGCTCCCCCTCTGCAGTGATCAGCAGAGGTCCCAGATTCAAAGAGACTCTGGATTGAAACATGAAAGGGAATGTGACTGCAGCCAGTGCTAGGAACATCCTGAATAATTCACACCCCGCACCCGCAGCCCCTGCAGATGCTCAGACTACAAAGCAGGCGTTTATAATTATAATAATAGATGCAAAGGAGGTGCCTTTCCTCTCTTGCTCGGAGCAGAGCTGGCAGAGAGCAAAAGCAGAGGGAGAAATCCCAGTTTTGGTGGGGTTTTAATGGTTTTGTGCCACGCTGGCAGCCACAGGCTGTGGGGACACTGCTGAGGGCACAGGGCAAAAAAAATTCCAGGCTGGGACAACCCTCTGTGTGTTATTTGTGTAGAGAAAGTAAAGATTTCATCATTTTGCCCAAAAGCAGGGATGCTGCCAATCCTCTGGAAATGGAATTAGGGAATTATTGAGGTTGGGAAGACCCCCAGGATCGTCCAACCTTTGGTTAATCCCCACTTTGTCACCCAGGCCAGAGCCCTCAGTGCCACATCCAGCAGAAAAAGAGGTGGAATTATTTCTGGAAGTCCCACTAAATTGAATCACTGGTGGGGTGGCTTTAATTCCTGCAAAAAAAGCATCTTTTAGCACCATCAGAAGTGGCTTTTTGCAATGGCAAAGCTTTTCTGGTGAAGGGACAATTTAGAGCTCTGCAGCAGGAGGAATGAATGAATAAATAGATTTTAAATTCCCAGCACTGCCATTAAAAATATCAATACCTTACTTCACTTTGTTTAGCAAATTCTGGAAGCTCTTCCCTCCAGGGGTAATTAGCAGAATTCACTAATTGGCTCAAAAAATGACCTGTCAGATCCTGACATCCAAAAATTATCCCCAGTCCATGAAACTCCACTCCAGAGCCACTCCAGATCAGAAATTGTTCCTAAAATCTGGGTTTTTTAGCAGATTCATGTCCTACCTTAGGACACCATGCATGACAGGACTCAAAAATTGAGCCCTCAATTAGAAAACTATTTCTGGAGTGCTGATTTGCCTGAACATTTGGCTTTGAGGCTCTAATTGTAACAAATTGCAATGAAACAATTCCATCTATGCATTTTACTGAGACAGGAAACTTCAGGGAAGCCCCTGAAACTCTGCAAAACTGATTTTTACCCCAAATTTCACCACAGGGTCAATATGCCACAGCCTGAGAAACAACCCTGGGTCACCTTTTGGAAGGAGGAAGGGCAGGACAAAAACCTCAGTGTCATGACCCAACAAATCACTAAGGAAGGACAAAATGAAAGACATTTTGAGCCTCTGAACAGTGAGTTCTGCTTTTAAAGAAGAGAACTTGCTCAGCAACAGCAAAATTTTCTTTAAGCAAGAGGTTTTTCCATTCAATAATGTGAGGAGAAGAAAAATCCCCACGCAGCACATGAGCCCTTGGGGACAAATCCTCCCTCCTCTTCCTCCTCCTCCTCCTCTTTGGGGTCTCCAGTGGATTTACTGAGAAATAAAAAGCAGAGAAGGAAAATCTCCCTTTAAAAGGAGCTGTTCTGCTGAGAGCTGAGGGAGAAATAATCTCAGTGGGTGCCTCTGAAGGCTCACACCACACAAAGACCACAACTTTGGGCACATTTGGAAATAATTCTCCTATTTCTGGCTCTTTTTTAAACCATCACTGCAGCAAAGTGTGTGAAGGTGAGACAACACTTAGAGAGCTGAAACCACACGGGGACAGAGGGGAAAAAATGGGATTTATGGAGCTTTGGAGCAGGGATTGCAGCCTTTTGTCAGGCAGAAGTCAAACACTTCTCCCTTCTGCCTGAGGAGGTGCCAAGAAATCAGTTTGATTTACCGTGTAGAGTTCATTCAAAACCTTCATCAAGTCCTCCTGGAGCTGCAGTCCCACTTCCTTGCTCTGCAACAGAACAGAGAAATGAAAGTTAATTGAGGAAGATGCTGCAGAGGAAGTGAGCAAGGGGCATCCACAAGTGATTTAGGGCCAATGAAGCACCACTGGTAAATCCAGTCAGTGCCCAGGCCAGGGGCACTCAGTGTTCTGCTGAAGAAGGGGTGTTAATAAACTGAAATCTCAGATGGGCACAGTCAGGGAGAAAAAAAAAAGGAAAAAAAAAGAAGAAAAAGGGCAGAAAAAAGGAAAAAAGGAAAAAAAGGAAAAAAAAGGAAAAAAAGGAAAAAAAGGAAAAAAGAAAAAAAGGGGAAAAATTTTTAAAAAAGGAAAAAAGGGGAAAAATTAAAAAAAAGGAAAAAAGGGGAAAATTTTAAAAAGGGAAAAAAAGGAAAAAAGAAAAAAGGATAAAAAGGTGGGGGAAGGGGAAAAAAAGAGGAAAAAAAGGAAAAAAAAAAGAAAAAAGAAAGCTCAATGGAACATAGATGGAAATTTCCAGAGAACATGAGATTTTCAATTTTCAAGTCTGAAAACACAGAATTTTCCCATTTTCACAGGATCAAGCAAGACTGTGGATGCAGGACAGCTTTGTGTGGAAGCTGAAGAAAAGCAGGATAAGGAAACCACCACCTAACAAGAATAACTTAATTCAGTTTATAGATTTTATTCATTCACTGCTCACTAAGGCAGCATTGGCATGCTCGAAGCCTCATGTTACAAGGGTTTCATATCTACTGGGGCAAGCAGATTTGATAAATTCAAGATTATTTATGCCTACAACATTCAGGAAAAGAAACAGATAAAGAGGCAGTGCAGCCAAACCCAGGCTTAAACCAACATTTCTGCCCAGGAAGTCAAGATAGTGCTAAACCATGAGGAAAAAACCAACAACACACTGATAAATTGGAAAGCCAGAAGAGAAAGATTATCTGATTGAAATTTAAATTATTCCTTGCCCCACACTGTCCAGTTCAGCAGTGTTTGGAGTTTCTGAGCTTAAAAAATTGCTTTATTAGAGATTTTTAAAAATTATTTTGGGGTGTTGTGGTTCAGACCAGCCTGGCATTGTTCTGCTGGGATTCACAGGTATCCAATGCCCAATCCTTTGGATTTTCCACATGTTCCAATCCCATTCTTCACCCTGCTGCCCAGGTGCTACAGGAAAAAAGAGCATCAGACACAACACTGAGAAAGAAAAGCTTTTCCTGAGGAGCCTCTAATACAGAGAGACTTTCTTGATTCCAAACAGGGTTTTCTCCCATAAATATCCTCAGTTAAGTGGAGAGTCAGGGAAAGATCCCTGCTCCTCAGCCCAGGGATCCTCCCAGCTAAAAGCAGAGCAGAAAATGTGTTTTAAAGCCAGCAGGGCAGGCAGATGCTGGGCTGGTACCTGGCTCAGCTCAGAGGCACAGCCTGTCCTGAGGCCCCTCTGCCCACAGAATAAATCTGCTTTTCTGCCCGTTAACATTTGCCAGTCACTTCACAATGTCCAGATGTAAAAATCTGTCACAGTGAAAAGAATAATTTTGTTCAGACACTGCTCTAATTTAGAGAAAAGCACAAAGCTGGTGATTCCCAGCCTCCAGGAAAGTTTGAGGAACAAACCCAGAGGATTTCACCTCTGGAAGCAGCAGGAGCTGAGGCTGCTGCTCAGCCCTGAGGTGACCTGGGATGCTCTGGCTGCCTGTCCTGGATTGCCAAGTGAATTGTGTTCTCTTGGCCATCTGGATGGCAGTTGTCTCCTGCTCAGTGGGCAGTTTTCCTTATCTCTTCCACACCCACTCCTCCCTTGGGGGCACATCTGCTGATAACAGGCTGTGGAATGTCCCTGCATGGCTGATAAGAACTACAGCATCCACTGGGAGATGTGAGCCCAGAGGGAGGAGCCAAGCATTCCTACCTGGATAGAATCTGAGATTCTGGAACACCAGCACGGCTTCTGCACTGGATTCCCAGAGGAGCAGCAGCTGCCTCTTCCCCTGGATCTTCAGAGGAAGACTGCACCCTTCTGCAGGATCCCTGCTCCAGCAGAACCACCCCTGACACTGCAGGAGGGCTGAGCCACAATTCCAATGGGACTGCTGCCAGCACCCTGACCCACAGGGTGTCAGGCTGTGCTCTGACTGTCAGTGTTTTGATTTACTGCACTGTTTATTTTATCTTTTTATTTTCTTCCCTGATAAAAAACTTTTATTCCTGCTCCCATATTTTTGTCTGAGAGCCCCTTAATTTTAAATTTATAACAATTCAGAGAGAGCGGGTTTACATTTCCCATTTCAGGGGAGGCTCCTGCCTTCCTCAGCACACACCTGGCTTTCCAAACCAAGACACTGCCTTTTCCTCCTCGTGGAGGTGATTAATGGAAGGGACTGCCTGGAATGCCCTGAGCACTGAACTTTTCACACAGAAGGAGCTTTCCACACACACTTGCAGTGCTGCTGCAACTGCCTGGCCTGGCCCCATCATCTGCCTCTCACCCTGCTCTTTCCAGCCCATTTTGTTCATTTCTTGCACTGAAAAATTGCTCATTTGCTGCACAAACTGCTGAAGCGTCAATCATAGACAGATTAAAATGAGTGTTTTAATACAGGTTGGGGGTGAAGGGGTAAAGATGATGCCACATTGTCAAAACACAAAACTCTCTGTGCTTCCAAATGAGCTCTCAAGAAAGGAGCTGCTGGATTGCTGGGCTGGAAAAAACCCTTCCATTAGGGTGAAGGTAAGACAGATCACAGGGGACATCAGAACAAGAGCTGTGCAATGAGCACTGTTAATGTAAAACTGTTCCCTGCACTGATTCCAGCAAAAAAAAATGTATAGAAGAAAAAAAGCTGAGCTGGCTGACCCTGATAAATGAAAATATATTGGAGGAAGCAGAAGGGCTTGCTTAGGAAAGTCAGAGGAAAATGGATTGGATGTCAGGAGAAAGTTGTTGCTTGAGTGCAGTGGAGGGAGGTGGAGGTGATGCACAAAGAGAATTCCCCTGAATTCCCACAGAATTCCAAGTGCAGATTAAAGGCTGCTGACCCCACTGCCATCCAGGCACGAGAGATTCCAGCATCATGCCAGAATGTGCCACGGAATTATGAATAAAATCCATGCCAAGGAAAGACAACAAAGTCCTGGCAGCTGTGAATGTCTTGGTATCAATGGCTATTGCAGCAGCCAGTTCTGCATTGTTCTCCATTTTCTCTATTATTCTGTGTGTTTTGCAAAGGCAGAACAATTCATTTTGTAAACAAGGCAATAAATAAGATATTCTGATCAGCTTTACTGTGATCTACTCCTGGCTGTACCTGCAACCACGTCTATCTGTGCCTCCCTTAACGTGAGGAAGGGCTTGTGCAACAAAACCTTAATTAATTGGCTCCTCTAATGAGCTGGGTGTGTGTGGGGCGGGGGTGTCCCCACAAACTGTGAGTCCTTCTTATGTGACCAGGTTAAAGCCTTCTCCTGTAGATCTGGGAGATGATCTGCCTGGAGGAGCATCCTTGGGACACGGCACAGGAGAGGTCACAGAGACCTTCCACAGAACACCAGGCTGGGAGAGACCTTCAAGATCATCGAGTCCAACCCAGCCCCAACACCCCAACTGCACCCTGGCCCCCAGTGCCACATCCAGGCTTTGTCAAACACACCAGGGATGGTGACTGCACCACCTCCCCGGGCAGCCATTCCAGAACTTTATTGTTTGATTATGCTCATTTCTGACCCAGAGATGGGGCAACTGAGAGGTGTTTTAAAAACTTTTATTCCATTTTCAGTCTCATCTGAAGGGTGAGACAATACAGGTGTTACAATTCATGCCATCACAATCAGAGGTTATTACAAGACATTATAAGCGTTTCTTGGCCTATCAGCTTTTGCCACACCATGCTGTAAATACCTAATTCTCTACAAATTCATTTCCCACACTTTATCACTCTTTCTGTAAAAAACTTTTCCTGATATCCAATCTGTATTTCCCTTGGTGCAGCTGCAGGCTGTGTGCTCTGGCTGTGTCAGTGCCTGCAGACAGAGCCCAGCCCCAGCTGAGCACAGGCACCTTGCAGGGAACTGTAGAGAGTGATAAGTTCACCCCTGAGTTTCCTTTTCTCCAGGCTGAGCACCCCCAGCTCCCTCAGGGGTTCCTCAAAGGGTTTGTGTTCCAAACCCATCACCTGCCTCGTTGTCCTCCTCTGGACGAGGAGGAGGAGGAGGATTTCCTTCCTCTCAAACCAGGGAGGTGATGAGCATCCCTTCCCTTCCCTGCACACCCAGAAAGCCCCAGCAGCACCCAGGGCAGCCCAGCAGGATGTGGCAGCAAGGCCAGGCTGGGGATGCAGGTTTTCCCCAGCCCAGGAGGCTGCCATGAGCACACACACTCTCCTTTGTTACTCCAGGGTGGATCTGCACCATGTGCAGGGCTGGAGGTTCTGCCACCCCTGGCTGGAACATAAATTCCCAGCACGGGCCGTGCCAGCTCCTCAACAGCCTCTTTGTTCCAGCCCTCCTCCCCTCCACCTCCCCTCTAATTTAATCAAGATGTTTTTGGGATCTACTGCGGGGCTGTTCCGCATTCCACCCAACATTAACGACTTCAGCTTCCAAATATTTGGGGGGGATAATAAAGAGGAGAGCCCAGGAATGCTGTCAACATTCTCTGCCCTGGATCTCCAGCCCCAGCAAGGTCCTGCCAAGCCTGACAGAAAGATGGGATGGCTTCAAAATCAACATTTCCTGAGGTGCTTTCCCCATAAACCCAACAACAGCTCAAGCCACGGAAGGGTGAATGTGTAACACACCAAGATAAGAGATTTTTATCTAATTTGCTGCCTCAAATTATGTCAGAGGGTGACAGCTGGCGCTGGAGCCCAAATCTGCTGATTCTGGAACCACTCTGGAACAATATCAGGTCTCTGCATCTTTTTAAAAGCTATAATTAAATGTGCCTAGGTGGAGAATAAACATTAAATATTCCCATGTTGTTTGAGTGAGGGTGAGGATGCCAGGAGGGGAGCAGGGATGTAGCACAGTGAGAGTTTTACCCATGGCATTTTCACATTTACAAATTTACACCGTGATGGAATCCTATTTGTACAAATGCCCAGCTTTTTAACCATTACACTCGTGTCATGTGGTGGCTTTTCCACGTGTGGGGTGCTTTAAAATTTGTCATTTTCTGGTACCAGAGCAGCAAGAGGCACAGTGCAGCTGTAAAGTAGGTCATGCCAGACCCCTTCAGAGAATTAATAATTCCTTTTCCTTGATTACTGCAAGGCTTTTAACCAACTCATTGTGGATTTTTTATTTCACATCAAACACCCTGCAGTGTACCAGGAGATAAACTGGGGGGGTTTCCCACCATCAAAGGCTCTAAACAGGAGAATTTCAAATGCTCAGATTGGTTTTCTTGATTCCAAACAGGGTTTTCTCCCCATAAATATCCTCAATTAAGTGGAGAGTCAGGGAAAGATCCCTGCTCCTCAGCCCAGGGATCCTCCCAGCTAAAAGCAGAGCAGAAAATGTGTTTTAAAGCCAGCAGGGCAGGCAGATGCTGGGCTGGTACCTGGCTCAGCTCAGAGGCACAGCCTGTCCTGAGGCCCCTCTGCCCACAGAATAAATCTGCTTTTCTGCCCGTTAACATTTGCCAGTCACTTCACAATGTCCAGATGTAAAAATCTGTCACACTGAAAAGAATAATTTTGTTCAGACACTGCTCAAAGTGAGGCTTCCACAGTCCATTCTTTTAAAAAAGGTAATTTTCTTCTTTTTTTCCCCCCTTCAATTTGAACAAGATTATCAGGCTGCTTCTAGGAAAATTTCAAAGAGACAACACAGAAAGAGTGATTAAAGAGACCAAATTAAAGAGGCTGCTGCTCAAAGGTCTATACATGTATAAATAATCCCAAGGGATCCCCCTCAAAAGATACATCTGGAGGCAAGAAAACCTGATAACCATGCAAGGAACAGGAATGTTGTTCCATGCAGAGAAATGAAGGGTCACATTTAATAGAGAGGGTGACAGGGGGATAGAGGGAAAAAGGGAAATCAAAGCAGGAATCAGCACAAATAGAAGAATATTTTGTGTGGAAAAAAATACATCTATAAATATAAAAACAGAGAGGGCAATAGGGGGATAGAGGGAAAAGGGGAAATCAAAGCAGGAATCAGCTCAAATAGAAGAGTATTTTGGGTGGGAAAAAACTCAGGTATACAAATATAAAAACGTACATAGATATAGAAATGTAGAAATAAATAAATAAATAAACGGGCTGTGCTGAAGGAGGACGAGCAGGAGAAATCAAAGGGAGATGAAGGAATGAAAAGGAGCAGACATCAAAGCAGGATGATTTTCCAGGAGAGGGAGAGGTGACCAGAATAGCAACGCTGGTGGCACCAGGGCTGGGAACTGCAGCCCTGCACCAGAGCCAGCCCTAAATCATTAACTCTGCCCAAACAAGAAAACATCACCTCCTCCCCAAGGTGGAACTATTTGTCACTAGGACAATCCACAGTTTTATTTGCTGGAAATGTGGTTATTTCACCATTTATCTTCCACAGAATCGCACTGACACCACCCCTGGGGGCAGAGAAATCCCAGATTCCCACTGACAGCACCAGGATTCATCTTCAGGGCTGTCAGAGCAGCCAGGCCCTGAGCAGCAGCATCTCCCACCAACACCTAAAAGTGTCTCCTCAGGAGAAACCAAAACAAGGGCATGGAAAAGCACAGTGCTCCAAAATTCCTTCACCTCAGCTGAGAGCTTCCAATCCAAACCCACATTTGGGGCACGCAGCTCAGACATGGCACGGCCCTGCAGGAGAAGGGACCCAGGGAAGGAAACAAAGCCCAGAGGAGGGGACAAGGGGCTGACACACCATGTTCATCCAGCAGCACGCAGGGCTGGCTCTGGCAAAAGCACAGCTGCTCTTATCAGCACAGATAGCTTTGAAGTGGCTGGCAGGCTCCCATCCATCCATCCATCCATCCATCCATCCATCCATCCATCCATCCATCCATCCATCCATCCATCCATCCATCCATCTCTCCCTTCATCATCCATCCCCATCCATCTCTTCCTTCATCCTCTTATCTATCCATCCATCCATCCATCTATCCATCCCCCATCATCAATCCTTTATCCATCCATCCCTCATCCATCCCTCCCTCAGCCCTGGGGTGGGGTCTGTGACAGGACCTGCATCTCCTCGTCCCAGCACACGGTGAGACACAGCCACAGACCAGGATTCCCAGGGTGCTGGAACCCAAGAAGTGCCACCACAAGCCCTCTGAACGCCCGAGTGCAGTGCAGGCAGCCCCACTGGCTGCTGGAATTCACTGATTTCAGACTGCCACAAACCCATCCCTGCTCCCCCACCAGCCCTGTGCAGAGCCCGAGGGTCCAAGGGTGACCACGTGAGAATCTCACCCTGAGCACTCTCCGACCCAGCCTGAAGGGACACAGCCCACGCTGCCACCACTGCAGGTGATGTTCTGGCTGCAGAAGGAGCTCTGTCCCCACCTCGGGCTCTCTGCTGCTCCAGTTCTGCTTTCCCCTCCTCGCTGCCACAAGGACACGTTTCAATCACAGAATGACCAGGATTGGAGAGACCTCAAAGATTGAGTCCAACCCAACACCTCAACTGAACCCCGGCCCCCAGTGCCACATCCAGGCTTTGTTAAACACCCCAGGGATGGTGACTGCACCACCTCCCGGTCAGCCATTCCAGATCTTTATCACCTTTCTGTAAAAAACTTTTTCCTAATATCCAACCTGAATTCCCCTTGGTGCAGCTGGAGGCTGTGTGCTCTGGTTCTGTCAGTTCCTGCAGAAAGAGCCCAACCCCACCTGACTGAAATCACCTTTCCTTTCCTTCCCAGCCCTTATCTCACCCTGCAGCCCCCAGCCCTGATCACAGCTGCACTCTGTCCTTTGAAAAGCTCTCAGAGATGCAGCAGCTCAAGAGCTCAGTGACAAAAGGGACCTCAAGCACCTCCTTTTTTCCCTGCCTGTCCTCCCACCTCACCTGCTCCATCCCAGCATGACATAAAGCAGATTTGAGAAAAACAGCCCAAGGGAAGGATTTTCTGCCTCAGGATCTGCTTTTCCCCCAGCACATGAGGATCTCTGTGTCACCATCCTCTCCACAGTTCATGGCATTATTTGCAACCTGAACAGTTCCCAAATTTCAGTTTGTAGATTCCCCATCAACACCTACAGCAAGGCAGCCTGGCTTTGCCAGCAGCTTGTCCCTGTTTTTAACCCAGGAAAAGGTTAAAAAGGTGGAAAAAGTTCCTTTTTTGCTTAAATTTCAGAGATATTCTGCCATCCTCTGTGCTGCTTTGGGGATATTTTACAAACATGTCACTGGGGGGGGGTATAAATGGGTGACATTTCTTTAAACCCATGGACTGCAAAGTTGCTTTGCAATATTTTAATCACACACCTCATCTGTTTTCTGTACCTTTTGTACCAATTCAAGCTGCTTCTTGCAGCTCAGGAAGGGAAGAGACTCCAGTGAAAAAGCACAAATAGGTCCTTGCCAGCCAAACTTCTCCATTTATCAGCTGCTACCAGATAACAGAGGATGCAATTTTTGGTTTTAACCAGCCAGCACAAGTGGAGCTGTAATCAAACACCTGATTTGGCCTTCAGCCAGGCTGGTATTCCTGGCAAACAGCCAAAGAAGTAGTTGGGATTTAACAACAAGTGCCTTTTGTTTGCACAAATTAATGTGCAGTTTGCCCTTGGCCTGTGAGAAACAAACCAGAGATGGCATTTTGCTGTTAATTGGTTATTTATTTGTTTTTATTGTAGTGCTGCTGCCCAAAATGAAGTATAAACACGGGTTTGCCCTGCTTTATAAGGGGCTGAAGATAAAGCTGCCATTTCCAGCCAAACTGGGATAATATCAATTTCCAAGTAATGCTTTGCCAAGGCATTTTCCAGGCCACCTTGCTCCAGCACAGCCCTCGTTGAAATTCAACAGGGAGATTACTCCTCCTTTGGAGGGATTAGAGGAATTGAAGAGTAACTGCCATTCAATAATCCCATGTAAGTATCTAATCAACCATAATGTAATTACCAGAAAGTTTTAAAAGGTCAAAAAGGCCTCAGTGTGACATAACTTGAAAAGGAGAAGATTCCTCCTCTGCTCAGGCAATGACTTAGAGAAAAGAAGAAGTCTAAGAGAAACAGAATGTGAAAGCAGAATGTATTTCTCATTCTCCATTAAAAACTCAAGAGACAGGCAGGAGAGAGGGAACAGCACAGATTTTGTTCTGCTGATACCTCATGTTTTAGATTTTCTATTTTTCAGGTTCTGTGCTGCTTCAGTGTGTGGGTCTGGGTTCACATCAGGGGATGGTGAGCTCTTTTCACAGAGACAAAAAAATTCCTGCTCTAGCTGGGCACCAAATGATCCAAATCTCAGCTCAAGAGCACAAACAGCGTGGAATGAAGAGAGAGAAACAAGGATGGGACTGCCTGGGCTGGAGATGGAATTGGACAATTAACTCCAATATGCAAATGGAGCAGAACTGATAAAAGTGAGAGACTCCGTGACCATTGTCCATTTTGTGACCATTTGGGTTCATCTTGGGTTCATTTTTTGACCATTTTGGGTTGTGCTGCCAAAGGTGGGTCCCCAATAAATCCCTGCTTTATTCTTTAGCTCTGTCTAGTCTCAGTTCCAGCTCAGCCTTCCCAAGACTTTCCCAGAGAAATCATAGAAAAAACACAAAACGCTGCTGGAACAGGGAACCTGCTCTCCAGGTAACACACAACAACTGCTGCTCCTTCAAGTGCATCTTGACATGAAACTTCACAATATTGAGCATTGTTCATTTCCCAACAGCCTCAACAAGCTGCTTTTTATAGGGTTCTTTTTACACTTGAAGGAACAGAGAGAAAATAAGAAATATTTGAACAATATCTGAACAATCCCACCCTTCTCCAGGCCTTGCAAGAACAGAAATAACTCCCCAAGCTCAGATAGGCTGCAGAGGGCGGGAGAGGAATAATTGGCTTTTCAAAGTAATTTATTTTATTTTAAAGTTTTTATTTTAAAACTTCCAGCATGTGAAGCAGCAGATGTTGCAGCCATCTCTGCAGGGACCAGGCATCACCCTGAGCAGACTTCCAAAGGCTCCAGATCATGTTTCTGTAACTGCAAAACCAGCTTCCTAACAGGAAAACCCTCCCACACTGTCCCACCTTCCTGCCCAGGTGGAAGTCAAGGGGACAAGGCAAACAAGAGACCTCAGCTGCGTTTTCTCCTGTTCCCAGATAAGGACAATCCATCCTTTTATCACCTAGCAGAGTAGGAATTCTCCCTAAGTTTTCTTTTAACAGCAATTCCTCCACGGCAGATAGAATTCTGTCTTTCAAGACTTGGTTCTTGACTAATGCTCTGAGTTCAAGAATTTTCTGCTTATTTAATTACATTTTCAACATCCATTCAAAACTGTGGAGCAGGCTAAGAAGAGAAAAAACTCAATTTAGACCAACAAATCTCAGTTGGCCGCATTGGGGAAAATGCCTGAGAAAATCAAAGCCAAGTCAAGCACACAGAGGAAAAAAAAACCCCAATAAATGGATCCACCAAAGTAATAGCTGGAGTAGTATTTTTAAAATATATATATACACACACACGTGTGTATATATATACACACACACATATATATACACACACATATAAAAACATATATAATATGATATATATTTAAAAAGATAATATATAGTATAGATATAATATTATATCTATAATATATATATTATACATGTATTAATCCACAAGTAATAGGTGAAATACTATTTTAGATTTATATATAAAAATATATGTATAATAGATATAAATATATATATAATAGCTATAAATATATATAATACATAGTGTATATAAAAATATATATTATATAAATTATATATTTTTAATATATATATTACTCCACAAGCAATAGGTGGAGTGGTATTTTATATATACATATATATATATATATTTAAAATATAATCTTAATATATATATATGTGTGTGTATATATATATATATAAAAATATATCTTTTATACATATATATAAATAACTCCACAAGTAATAGGTGGAATATTCTCCATTTTTATTTTTATATATATATAGACACACATTAAAAAAAAAATATATATATATATATATATATAGAAGAACCACAGTGAAATTCCGTGCTGGAGCACTCGGTTACCTTCTTGAAGAGGCGTCCTGAGTCCTCGCTGACCTGGACAAAGCGTGGGATGATGTTGTTGAGATAAATGTCACTGAGGGTGGTGTGGTCCCTGCTCTCCCTCTTCACCTGGTTGAGCAGCAGGTTCCAGCAGTTCACAGGTGACAGCACGTTCTGATCCTTCCTGCAAGGACACAAAACAGGAACAACTGGGCAGGATTCTACACGACTCTGGGGCTGTAAAGGAAGCTGTGGGGTGGGTGGGATGCTGAGAAGGACACAGAAAATACACCCTCAGCTCTATTTCCCTACATTGCCAGGAGCTTTTGTCCCCCAGCAAACAGATCCTGTAACTGCAAGCTGCAGTGTGCCAAGTGCAGGCTTCATTTTTTCCCTTTGAATGCAGGATTTTGTGCATAAATCAGAGCCTGAGGGAGGGAGGGTGATGGCTCCAGTGTCTGACAGGAGGTTTCACAGCCCTCTCAAGCATTTGGGTCTTAACCACAATAAAAAAGATTTCAAGCACCCAGTGAGCCAAACAGCATCTGCATAGGGACACATTGCTGTGTCTCCTGTGCAAAGCCCATGGTGTGAAGGCTCCTCTATCTGTCCCCAGCCACAGACAGCAGCAATCCTACAAACTGCTTCATTTTCTCATCTTTGAACTTTCCCCACCTTCTTTCAGCTGGAGCAGCCAGCAAACGAGCAGTGCAAAGGGCAGCAGGGGAGAGGAGAGGAGCCTTGGCTTATTTGGGTCAGCATTTCATTTATTGGAAGGAATAATTTGTCTCTCATTTCACCCCAGATGAAAGCTGGGGGTGCTCCAGGTGGAGCCTCAATGACAGCATTTCCTTCTCTGCAGCTCTGTACACCATTCATTTACAGCACAATAATATTTATCTAGAAAAGAATAAAACCTGTGGTGCAAAGCCCTGATTATTGTACAAGACTCTCATCAGATTTCTTTCCTCCTAAAAGAAATGCAGTTTAACTCCCATTGAAAAGGGAATATTCTGCACTTGAAAGGGCAGCAATCTCTGCTGCAAGAAACATTGGGAAAATGGGAAAACTGACCCAGGGCAGAGTTTCATTACCCTTCTCATGACACCAGCAGTTGGATTTGTGCAATACGGATAATTTTAGATAAAGAGTTTCAGAACAGCTGATTTTTTTTTTTTTTTTTTAAGAAAACCATTTTAAAAATTGGAAAGCTCAGGACTGACTGCAGCTTGTGATCCGGACTGCTTCACCCACTGACTCCATCTCTGCCCTCCAAAGCTGGCAGAGCTACAAGTGAAAATTGCCCAGCTACCATGAAGAGTTTGGGAATGAAATGTAGCAACAACAAATGCCCAGACTCTCCACCAGCTGACCAAAATCCTGCCTCAAAACCCCTCAGAGCCCCATTAGCACCACGAGCTCTGTATAGAGGAGCTTGACAGCCAGTTTGCAAGCAAAGCTGAGATAACAGAAGAAATAACAACTGGTGATTTTCAAGTGTATCCACAGCAGAGAAAAAGACAAGGCCATCAGCATCAAAACAGATTAGAAAAAGATACATTAAATTTTTTGTAAGCTAAACTATGTGCATAAGTAAATGTGTATACATACTTTATTAAATTTCTGTAAAACTTTTGCTAATTATATTAACATTAATTGCTTTGCACCAATAAATATAATAAATTATTGTGATGTAGCTAATGACTTAAGATCACACTTTGTTAAGAGTATATCAGCTGGAAAGCACACAGAATAAAAACGTTTTTCTTCTTGGACCCTGATCATGTGTGTGTATGTCACATCCCACCTTACAGTGACAGTTCTGGCTGCCAGAACCCACGGGAAGGAGCAGGGGGCAGCAGGAGTGCCCTGATTCCCCAGGGAAAGGAGAGTTAAAACTGGGAATTTGTCAGAACCCAGGACACCCCTCTGGGTGCCCCTGGCAGGGGGGTCCTGGCAGGAAGCCAGAGACATTTGGGATTTCCATCTTAACCCATGGAGCAAATGACCAACCTTGTATGAAGAATCACAAGTCACAGAAGTTTAAGTAGAGTAATAATGAATTAATGACTGGGTGAAAAATGGAGTTTTGGGGATTTTACTATGAGGGTCTAGGAGGCAAGATGGAGGGATCTGGGTGTTGTCCTATTCTTCTTCTTTCTTCTTCCTAGCCTCCATCTTCTTGGTGATGGTGGCACATTTGGATTGGTTTAGAATAGAAGTAGACAGTCCAACATAGGTGATAGGTATTGGGAAATAATGATAAATAAAGTACAGATAGTTCATAGTATAAAATGTAGACACCAGCCCGGGGGGGGCAGTGTGCCCTTGACCTCTGCCGGTCTGAGAAAAAATATTTTAGATAATGGACAATAAACAACCTTGTGAACCAGAGCTGAAGAATCCTGACTCTTTCTTCAACCATCAGGCTGGGAAAAAGGGACTCTCAGGTCATGTCTGAGAAACCCGAGAGGAATTAAAGCCCAGCTGTCCCAGCCACAGCAGCCCTGGCTATCCCAAGGCAGCAAATAGCAGGAATAGCAGGAGCCTGGGGAAGCTGGGCAGGAGAGCACTGGGCTTGGCTGGCGCCACACGGGTGTTGACACGCTCCGTGTGGTTACACATGAAAGGCAGGAAAAGTCACCCCAAACCCCACAGCTCCCACTGCACAGCTGGGATTGTCACCTTCAGGATGCTCAAGCCACACACAGGCAGATTGTCATGTTAAATTCCTTTAATTTCTTGCTGTTGCTGCTGTTTTAATAACTCCTTCAGTGCTTTTGTATAGATCCAGCATTTCCATGCCAAGGAAGGGAGGCAAAACCTCTCTTTAATTGTTTGCTGTCAGCAAAAAGCTGATATTCAAGGCAGAAAAAAGACAGAAAAGGAAAGAGTTGCTTCAAACCTCCCAAGCATCCTTTAAAACTCCACACACATTAACTTTTAAAGCACCTCTGGAGCTGCAGCTTCTCCTGGGGTGGGTTGGAGGATTCCCAACAGGGAGCAGGAGTTCTACAGCTGCTCACAACAGAACCTCCTCACCCTCACCACAGCAGATGGCAGGGAGCAAACTGGCATCCCATTAACCATTTCAACCCTCAAAGGAGCTGGCAAAGGCACTCTGCTCCCAGCTCCATGTCACCACAGAGGAGGGATGGAAAAGGGAAGGGAAATCTCTCTGGGGGCTGGTGGTGTGACCATCCCCAGCTCCATCCCCACACATTCTGCACGGTGACAGAGTCCCCCTTCACCCTGGAGAGGTAACACTGATGAGATCAACCCAAAAACTTTTAGGATGTGAATGTGAACTTTTCACACTGACAACAACTTTTTGATTCAAACCTCCCCCACGAGCAGGAGGAGGAGGAAGAGGAAGAAGATGCCAAGATCCAGGTTTATTTCAAGCACTGTTTCTCCTGGTGTAAAGATGGTGGGGAGAGTTTATTTAGGTTAGCCCAAATTACAGCAGATCACAGCCATGGGGGCTGGCTGGGAGCAGGAAAAGGAAGCTGTGCACAGATTTTTAGGGAACCACAAACGATGAAGCCCTGTGGTTTCTCGGGTGTTATCTTGATCAGGTCCTGTGCAACTTCCACTTCAAAGGTTTCAGCTGGGTCTCAAAAAGATCATAAGGGAAGATTGAGTCTCAAGTATCTTAATTAAATTAGTCATTCATACAAGGGACTTGCAGGCAATCCAGGATTGATCTGCTTCAAGGCAATAAGAGACAGATACCAGTGACACTGAGTTGGGCATTGCAAGGAAATAGGAGAGAAGTCATCTTACACAACAGATTCAAATAAAAAATAACCAATAACAAAATAAATAATAAATTTAAAAATAACTTAAAGCCACACCTACAAACCAGGAATAGGAATCCTGTGTTTCCATAAGGAACACAAGGTGAAGAAAAGAATTAGATGAGAATGAAAATACTACTGAAGAGAAAGGTCCTGTCCAGCCTGGCCCTGGACACTTCCAGGCATGGGGCAGCCACAGCTGCTCTGGGCACCCTGTGCCAGGCCTGCCACCCTCACAGGGAGGAATTCCTTCCCAACATCTCACCTAAATTCCCCTCTCATTTGAGCCCATCACTCCTGTCATGTCCTGATGAAGGGTCCAAGGGATGTCCCACTGTCCATGGCAACAGAAATCTCCCTGACCATCCTTGTTGTGAATGAAGTGTTTAAATAACACCCGAAATCTCCTGTTCCACCTCCTGATCTCCCAGAAATACTCAGATTTTCCCTGGTGTGTCCTACAGGCTTGTCCAAAGCTGGTGCATCCCAGGACAGCCAACTCTGCAAAGCCCAGAGCTGGAGCCAGGCCAAGTGTGAGAGCAGAGATTTCATTGTTCCTCTAAATACTCCTGCAACCCTCTCTGAATTTTGTCCTCTGCAGTGTGCTCTGGCAAGAGAGGCCACAATCACAGCAATGTGGTGTGAGACTGGCATCACTGAGATGATGAAAAACAGCACAAAAATCCTCCCTGAGGTTTTCCATCCATTTCTGCTGGTCATGTATCCCTGGCTCTCTGCAGTCACACAGGTCACTGAAAAAAGGGATGTTTAATGCTTACAAAAAAGCTTCCAAATTGGGTTATTTGACAGCCTCAGAATAAAATGTGCAGGACTCTGTTTCAGCAAGAAGAACCACAAAAATGACAATGTTTATTATTATTATTATTAACAATTATAATAATGTAAGTGAAGCCCACGTGACCCAAATGCTTTTGTCAATTCCTCCCTCACAACCTGTATCAACTCTGCTTTACAGAAATCATTTTACTTCTAGGAAAATTAAAGCTCAGCTTCTCTGCAAGCTGCTCATTCAAACCCCCATTTGATTTTCCCTGACACAGCTCAGTGTTAACTGCAAATTTTGAGAATTACAAGCATGGACATCCATGCTGCTCCCTGCCCTTCTCTTCCAAAAGATTCCAGTTATGAACATCTGTTGTTTACAAGTGCTCAGCCTGAAGGTTGCCAGACTTATTCTTCATCATCTACTTCAAGGCAAAGGCTGCCAGAAAGGCATCTGAATTTCATGCTGGGATATCCTGGACATTCAGCTCTCCAGCTGACAATTGCTACTCAGGATCCTGCTTCCAAAGATTATCTTGAATTAAAATGTGGCCTTAAAATAGCATTGTCTTTTTTTTTTCTTTTTCCATTTTCTCCCTCAAAAGCAATCACTCAAGATTTGCTACGGTTTTCATATTGTTGACTGATGATCTGAATAGGCAAATGCCTCCAGGACAAAAATTACATGAAAGAAGAGAACTGGGTTGGAGGTCCTAGGGTCTGAGTGCAGGGGAACAGTCTTTTTTGGGGGCTAGAAGTCAACCCCAGACCCAAGAGCCACCTGTGAGATGGATGCTCTGATTTACAGCTCAAACCTGGGACAAACAAGCTCCTGTAGCAACCACAGTTACAAGACTTGAGCTATCATCAGATCCTGAGGAATTTATATAATCTGTACACCAAATACTGTGTATGACTATTCCCTTTAATAGCCTAATTCATAAAAAATCTCCATTTTTAACAAAGAAGAGGCACAGTGAGGTCTAACAGCCATGGCAGAGCAGTTGAAAGAAAGTAAAACCTGGGCTTTATCCAACTGCCATCACCTCCTGTGTCACCCTGGCTAAATCAATCTGTTCCCCTTCTTCAGAGACATCACGTGAGGATAACACACACCTACCCCTGTAGATCATTTTAAGATGCTCCAGTGAAGGAAAACACTGAGCAGTGTAGGGCATCTTTTCAGCCCAGACCCAGCCACCTCCAGCTCAAAACCCACGTGGGAAATTCTTCTGCAGGAGAGTCTGAGAGAACTGGGTTTGCAGAGGATGAGAGATCTGGGTTTGTAGAAGCTGGGGAACTGGGTTTGTAGAGCCTGAGAGATCAGAGTTTGCAGAGGATGAGAACTCTGGGTTTGCAGAGGCTGGAGACAAGAAGTTTTGGGGTGACCTAACTGTGCCCTTCCAGCACCTGAAGGAGATGGAGAGGGAACTGGAGGGACAGGACAAGGGGAATGGCTTCAAACTGACAGAGGTCAGGTTTAGAAGGCAAATTGGGAATAAATTCTTTCCTGTGAGGAACTGGCACAGGTGGCCCTGGGAAGCTGTGGCTGCCTCATCCCTGGAAGGGTCCAAGGCTGGGTTTAGAGCACTCTGGGATGGTGGAAGATGTTCTGAATGAGATTTAAGGTCCTTTCCAACTCAAACCATCCTGAGAGTCAATGCAAACATGACCACCTGATCAACTCTTAGCCTTCTGGCTGGCATTTGATGGCTTTGTCCATCAAATCTGGCACACAGCTTTGCCCACCTTTCCCAAGAAAATGACTCCTTTTTTGCACATCCTAATCCCTATTAACAAACAACCTACCAGGAATTACTGACATCAATGAGCACCCAGAAGCAGGGAATGGCTTCCGTGTCCAACACAAACTTGGGGAATGTTTGGCTCTGGAATTCAGAGCAGTGCTGGTGCCTACACTCACTCTAACAACTCCCTTCTCTATTCCTATCCTGGTAATCAAATCTATGGGGCGGGGGGAATAAATGAAAAAAATAAATAAAGAACAATAAACCTCCCTGGGCTTTGGGAAGCCCCACAGCAGCCTGCACCTCTGCTCTCTCCTTGAAGCCTGTGCTCTTCCCAGCATGGAGGAATCCACACTCCAATTCCAGGGCACAATCAATGCCTCCTGCCCTGGGGAGCATTCCCTTGCAGGAACACAGTGGGAGCAAGTGGGCAATCCCACAAGAGCTGCAGAGCAGGAAAATGCAAATTACAGGGTGGCTGCCTGACAGATTTCCGTGTCAGGAGATCTAAAATCGGGATGTGCCACGGGGAGCAGGCAGGCAATGATACGGTACCTTCTGACATAATTACCAGGTTCTGGGGAGAGCAGGCTATTATGGGGTATTTATAGGGTCAGAGGCAGGCAATTACAGAGCAGCCTCCTCTCCCAGACGTGTAATCCTGAGGAGCAGGGAGCTGATGGCTGGCTTTGATCAAATGGGGGGCTCCCAATGGGATTCCAGCTCCAGCATCTCCACAAGAGATGCCAGCCAGGATAGTCCCTGTGGTTCAGGCAGGGCAGCACTGGGGACAGGTGGTTACAATGGGAATTGCTTCCCTAAGGATCCCTGTGGCATTCTGGCACTCTCCTGAGTGGCACAGCCAGCACCCAAGTGCTGCATGGCCAGCCTGACCTGTGCCACTGCTGACCAACACTGCCCACACACCCAGCAGCCTTAGACATTGCGTTATTTTTCTCTTCTTCCAACTCTTGACCGAATTAATTTGTGTATTTATGACTCAGACCTTGCAGGGATACCATATTCCAAGAGCAAGGCAGTTTTCTGGCAATCTGCTTCTAAAGCAAGAGAAATCAGGAGCCCAAGCAGCACCAGCCCTCTCCCTGCAAACCCTGCAGGATTCTGTTCAACTGTGGTCAAAACTTCAACATCATAAATTCATTCTAAATCCCCAAGTAGAAGTTCTATGCCACTTTCTCAAGCTGAGTACAAAAGGGTTTCTGACAGGTTGTTTCATATCATGTAATATAAAGAAAATCACCTCAATTTTCACCAGAAATAACAACAAAATCAACTGAAAACACTCATCATATACTGCAGAGGAAAATTGTATTCTAGACATCATCTCTTTAGTCCCATCTTAAAGGCACCTGCAGGACGTGCACAGTTTATAGTTGTAACAACACTTTCACTCTAAAGGAAAAGAAAAAAAATCCTTCAGGCTCTGACAGGTGCATGGGTGTGCAGAATAACCCTTCCCCAGTGTGTCACACAGCCCTGCTCTGGAGCCAGGCTTTCCTGAGAACGCAGCACAACGTGTGCTCTAAATGACAGCTGAAGTGAACGACATCAAAGCTGTGCAGACAGGAAACTAAAATGGTGCCTCCTTAATGGCTTCCACAGAGAGCTGCTGCTGGAAACAGGAAGCTGCTGTGTCCCCACATCCCTCCAAACACAGCAACAACACAGCACAAACACAGGGAGAACGTCCCGACCCAAACAATGCGAAAAGTGACGCTGCACTTGGGGCGGGAGCAGGCCCAGATGGATCCTCTCAGATCTCAGCAGTGATTCAGATCCCAAGGCTGCTGCTGCTGCTCCGTGTTTTCCCCAGCTGCTGCCCTGACAACACAACCCAACAAGGCTGAGCACTGCCCACATGGGGAGCAGGGCCGGGCTGGGCTCACGTGGCCGTGCCACGCAGCCCCTTCCTCACCCCCACACCCCCTCCTGCAGCCCCTTCTCCTGGGAAAAGCAGGACCAGGAGGACAGAACCCATGGAACCAGGTTCCATCTGCATCAGCCACCCCAACTCAGAGAAATGGGGAAGAACCAACATGCAGCAGCATGGCCAGATCCAGCTATAAATGATGTTCCAAGCAGCAGAGTCGGGAGATTGTCAGTAAGGACATGTTCAGATTTTAATTGAGTCCCCCCAGCTCAGTATCCAGGGATTCCCCCACCCACAGTGGCACAGCTCTCTCTGGAAGTGCTACTGGCCTTATTTCCCTGCTGTTTGAAGTGATAGTAGCAGAGCTGCAACACAACTCCCACACAGAGCGTGTGTGGGATCCCAAAAACAGAGAACTGACAGCAGGGAGCAGATTGGCAACAGCTTCCCTTCAGAAAACCAAAGCCATTGACACTGAAGGAAATCCTGTCCATCAAATCTGGCACACAGCTTTGCCCACCTTTCCCAAGAAAATGACTCCTTTTTTGCACATTCTAGTTCATACATCCCATTCCCTATTTAACACAAACCTACCAGGAATTACTGACATCAATGAGCACCCAGAAGCAGGGAATGGCTTCTGTGTCCAACACAAACTTGGGGAATGTCTAGCTCTGGAATTCAGAGCAGTGCTGGTGTCTACATTCACTCAAACAACTCTCTTTTCCATTCCTGTCCTTGCAATCAAATCTACAGCAGGGGAAAAAAAAAAAGGCAGAAACAAAAGGCAAATACTCTACTTGAATTGCTGGTCTTTGGTGCTCCTAGTTTTAGCCAGGAATCTCTCAGCCAACTTCTCCAAATTCCTGGAGTAATCCATCTCAATCTCTGCCTTCTTGCGGAAGAAATCCTGCAGGTCCTGCAGTAACTGGACCCGAAGCTCACACTGCTGGTCAAGGCATTTCAGCTGCTCTACCAACTGGGCACGGATCTCTGCAACAAATAAAAGCACTGCAGATTAAACACAGTCCCATCACAGAAAACACCATCACAATTCTCCAGCAAAACATCATTAAAAAATCTGTTCCCTCATTGGTGTCACCAGGCTCTCCTGTGGTGATTATGTGCAGGCAGAAAATGAATGGGGGTGCATCTTGGACACAGCAAAATCCATCCCAAGCCCTGCAGGCTGGTGCACAGCAAAGCTTTGTTGCTGAAAAGTGCATCAGTTACAAGTGTCAAGTGCATTTTTGGCATGGGGAACGAGTGGTCACTGCCTAAAAATGTACTGAATCTCAGTCTGGAAAAAGGACTGAATGCTGCAATCCCCCACGTCAGCTCAGCAAGCCACTTCAGGGAATTTCTATCAAATTCCTCTGCAAACTACTCCTGATGCAGAAACAAGACATTGCACATTCTGGGGCACTCCCCAAAGGCACCAAATTCAGATTATTCAGTTTGTTCCTGAGTCTCCAGCTGTGCAGCTCATTATAAACCAAGCCATGAAAGAGATGAAGAAACCCCTCTGGAGAGTCAACACCAGAGCACTTCCCATTAGGGAATCATCTCCAGGAAGGCTCCTTTTCCTTTTAAAATATCTGCAAGTAACATATTTCCACCTAAGGACCCCATAAAGCACACAGATATAGGTGTTAATATCACAATTAATTATTAATGCACATTCATAATAATCACTGCATAATTATTATTAATGTCTCTGTGTTAACACTATTTTTCAAACGGTTTTCAAGCATTTTACAAACATGAAAGCTTCTTCCATCAGCCACGTGCTCTCCTTATCCCACTAATCCTGAATTTGAGGGACAGAATAGTAAAATGACTCACTCATAGTCAAACAGGGCAAGAAAACACAGCAGAAGTGTGTCAGTCGCAGCCCAAAAATGCAGAAATATTCAGTGATGCAGCCAGCAAAGGCTATTTGGCTTTTACACAGGCAATAAACTCAACATGAAATCAATAAAATATGCCCTTTCATCTAGAGGTCTTTGAGCAGTGAAACTGGAGAGATTTGCCATGGCCTGACTGCAAGCGCTGCTCCCTCCAAAGCTTTCCCAAGATTTGTTCCAGGCTGAACCCAGAACCAGCAATAACATTTCAGGTTTCACAGCTTCCCTCACACCTCCAGACTGCGACTGCAGGCGCCCACAACGCCATCACTGCAAGGGAAGGCAGGGAGGGAGCATTTCCCAAACCCAATTTTTTTAGAAATCAACGACTTCACCACTTATTCCTGAAATACAGACAATCACGGAGAGCAGCTTGGCTCCTCTGTGAGTTTGTCCCTTTGCCCAGGAAGAAAAAAAACCATCTGGACCTCCATGGCTTCATTCCTGCCATGCACTCCCGGGATCAGTTGCCTCCGATCGTGCTCACATCTGCGGGAACAGTTTTAAGGAATTTGGGATTTGCCGTGAACAAAATCCCGCATCTTTATTTTAGGGACTCCAAAACCCAAACCACATGTAGGAAAACACGGCTCCCAGTCAGGCTTGCCAAAAAAAAAAAAAAAAAAAATCATCTGCACAAATGTGGGGTTTTCAAGCTTGAAGACGACCTTGACTAGCACTGAATTTGGTCATTCCAAACTTCTCAGCCTGTGGTACCCCGGGGCTTTTGCTGCAAGGAGGAAATACAGCCAGTAAGGTTGTTGAAAGGGAGGAGTCAACACTGTAATGTGGGGGCAAAGCTGGTCAGGTTTATTTCCTCCCCCCCAGGAGAGGATCTTAAAAACCAGAAAATCTGTGTTTCTTCATCAGGATACACAGCCACAGGCAAATACATCAACCTGAGCTGCCTGTGCACTTCTTTAACCAAAACCACTCCAGCTCTGCTGCTTCCCCGGGCTCAGGGATGCTCCAGCTCAGGTGGGAAGAGTGTGGGGTCACCTCAGGAAGAGACAAATCCACCAGGAACCCGAGCCTGGATGTGCAGGGAAGCACAAGCCACAGCAGGTGAAATCTGCACGCTGCTTTTATTTACCCCAACACCAGAGATGCCTTTGCTTTTGAGCTGCCTTTGTTGTTCGCCCCATCCCAGCTGGTGTTTCAGGACTGGCAGGGCCTGGGATGCTCACACACATCAGACCCGCCAGCACTTATGTAAAACTTTGCTGCTGATGCTCAACATGTGCTGCACACACTCAGCTCGAGCCCCAGCCACAAACCCTCCCAAGGATTTGCAAGGCTCTGCACCAGTGACAGGTTTAACCAGGGAAATGCAAACCAGACACCCCCATCCCACCTGAGGCGTTGCCTTTAAATTTTTTAAAGCAAAGGAGGTGATAACAGCACCAAAACTGCCAGGGAGGTGGTGTTTCCTTGCTGCAATCACTCAGTTCTCCTGATCCTTAAGCTGACACTCACCTGCAGGTCTGACACCCAAAAAGGAACATCCTTCAACACAAGGAGCATTAGAAAGGTCTTCCTCCCTTTGGGTTTTCTCCTCCACCCTTTCCTCACCAAAAGGGATGTTCCCAACACAAAAACAACTCTTGTGACCATTTCAGATGCTAGTGGACAAAAGACACTAATTTTAGTAAATTGAGGACTCATTGAAAGGGATCCCACAAAGAAAACACCTGAGCAGAGCTGGTGTCTTCTGCTAAGCACGTTAAGAAAGAGAGTCGGAATTCAAATGCATCAAGTTTTGCTGCAAAATTTTGATGCTGTTATTTGTGCATTTTTTTGGAAGTCTGCAACTTTCTTAGCATGGATGAGCAGCAGACACCTTGTTAGAGAAGTGGATTGGGGTAGGGATGGCAAATGCCAGATTCAGGCAGATCATGGTATGACCACCCACCCTCCTTGGTGCTTCAGTTGATGGATTTTTATGAGGACGCAACCCAGCACAACTGGACATTGACCATCATGTTCTCAATTAGAAAACCACCTTCTGGAGCAAAAGTAGAACTAGAAAGGACCACTTCCAAAAAAAACCAGCAGCTCTCAAAGACAAGAAGATCAGAGCACGAGCGTTTTAATTAGAAAATCACAAGGCAGCTCAAGCTCTTGGCTCTCGAGGTGGGACTCTCCACACACAGCTCCCTGACTGAACAGCACGGAGAACCAGCAACTTCTCCTGCAGTGTGAAATGCGATATCAGCACTTTTCTTTATAAATAAAGGCAGTGTTTGGGAGGGGAGCAGTGACAGCTGATCGGGCTCCCGCAGGGAACAATGAGCCATTCAGCCCCGGCTTATCGAGGCCGCGGCGCTAGGCCCGAGCGAGGCAACCTTGCTCATCTTTCAAACACACACCCCGCAGCCCTCTGCCACAAAATAAAATCAAGAATGCAGGAATTTCCTGAGGCTTACTGG
This sequence comes from Passer domesticus, assembly GCF_036417665.1. Taxonomy (NCBI): domain Eukaryota; kingdom Metazoa; phylum Chordata; class Aves; order Passeriformes; family Passeridae; genus Passer; species Passer domesticus. Next base: position 3,096,444 of record NC_087498.1, read on the forward strand.
GCCTTCCAGAGTATAAAGTGTCTGCTTGTTTTCCCACTGCTTACACAAGCAGGAGGTATTTTTTTTCGGCCCTGCTCGAGCACATCCCCCGGCGGAGTCGGGGCCGTGCGTGCTCTAACCCGAGGGTCACCGAATTACACGGGACCTTTTCATGTCTCCAGTCACAACAACCACTCCAGCCCTGAATCCACTGCTTCTGCATCTTTTAATTTGCACAGGTTATTAGGTTAACAGCCACTTTAAACACCAAAAAAGGCTTTCCCCCTCCTTTCCTTCAGAGCTTGGCAATCCCACCCACTGTGATGGCTGAAGACAAGGAACAACCTCCTGAAGACTCTGTTCAAGGGCCTGAAGGTGAATAAGCACACGTTGAATTCAAGGGCAAGATGCTGGTGGCAAAATTAGGATTAAACACCAGGTATTCTTATGTAAGTCTTGCCCCGTATCACTCAATTCTGTCTATTGCATTTCAAACTCGCGTGGCTGACAACTACATAATGCAAACATCCTCAGTGGCCACAGAAAGATTTCCATCCACTTTGAACAAACCATTTATTCATTTCCATCACCAGCTCATAAAGTCACCTGGGTCACCAAGGGACAGACTGTTGTATAATCCTGGGCAGTTGCATGACTTGACTTTGATCCTTTTCAACATTCCATGTAGCACACAGGAGGCAGGCCCAGTTTATAATGAATTCAGAGGGTAAGGATCTTCTGCCTTCTGTATTTTACTCCCATTTCCCATTCCCCACCCAGAGGCTGTGGCTGCCCATCCCTGGTAGCGTTCAAGGTCAGGTTGGATGGAGCTTGGAGCAACCTGGAAGGTGCCCTTGCACAGGGGAATGAGATGAGCTTTAAGGTCCCTTCCACCCCAAAGCATTCCATGATCCTCAGCATCCTCAAACTCCACCAAACACAGCAGAGTTCTGCAGAGCTCATGGCAAGAATTTGTGTTTTCATCAAACAATTCCACCCGGAGCAGAGGGATATCCCACAGTGCCTGGGACTGCACCATGCTCTGCTACAGCACCCAATGTCCACCTTGTGAAAGAGAATTTCCCAAACTTGACTTTTTAAGGCTTAAACATCCTCTAAAGTTGGAATATGGAACCAAATCTTCTGTACCAACTCATTTATTCTCCCACAGGTCACACAGTGACCTAAGAAAGGACAACCTCAGAAGCCAGAGCCTTCCTTCACAGACTCCAACAACGTTCCTGCTCTGAGCAGGATCATGTCCCTCCCTGGGAAAGGTTTCAGCTTTTCCCAGGGATAAGCTGGCACTGCTCTAGCTGGATGGCAGCAGGGTGAATCACAGGCTGGCAGCACGGGGCACCGGGAGCAGGCACGAGCAGCCCCAGCTGTGCTCAGTATCTCACCCATCTCCTGCATCCGCGGCTTGCCCAAGGAGTCCCCGCCCCATCCCCAGTGCCACGCTGCATAAAAAGATGACAAGCTTGGGAAAGGAGTGGGATGGCAGCAAAGCAGAACCACCAAGCCCCAGATGAAAGAGCGAGGCTCTCACCCACACGGATCTGCTGCACCAGGCAGAGCCCAGCTCCACAGCCAGCTGTGCCTGGTGGCCCTGCAGCTGTCCCCATCCCATGGCACTGCCACGGGACCTCAGCACGGGCAGGAGACAAGGGACAGCCCAGGGAAGGTGGCAGCCAGCACGGGTGTGTGGCTCAGTTAGACCTGACTAAGAAGGAGCCACACTAAACTGCACACCCAGCCCAACACAAGCTTATCTTTCAGGCTCCCCGCAGCACAGGAAAGGCAAGAAAAGGCAAAATGAATTAAATCTCCACTTCAAAGCTGGAGCTGTGATTTCAGATCTTGTTCCTCGTCCCTTTTCAGTCCCCATCTCCTGGAAGCTGCCACACAATCGGGTGCTGAATATCAGGATGAGATGTCTGGGCATCCACCTCTGGAGGCTCTATGGAAGTCAAACTAAAAACTACAGCTGAGTTTAAAGCCAACACTCCATTCAGCTTCCAAAAGTTACAACCATCCAACACAACTTGTGAGTAAAAGCAATAACTGTTAAAATATACAAATAACTTTCAGAGAATGCACTGAATCACATATTTTGACATGTTCTTACCACATCACTAAATTATTCACATTTCTCCTGCCATCACATATGAGAGGCTGTACTCCAAGAGTGAAGGACTTGGTACTTCTGACTATTTTTATTGGTACATGATTACAAACAGGGCTGTGACTAATGACAGGCCCAGCCCAGCCACCCCAGTGTGGCTGGGAGGTTTAATGACTTCGAAAAGCCTTTATATATTAACAGCCAGAATTCCAGGGAACAAGCTGTGTCACCAGCCAAAAGCTGTTGATCATCACAGCCTTAAAAAAATCTCCCTGGTAATCTAAAAGCTTGGCTTTGAAGTGAAAATGATATAAGAGGAGGAAATACAGCCTTTTGTTTAAAGAGCCAGGAGGGAGATTCAGGTTCACAACCACTGTAAGCCCTGGAAAAGGTAAATATTCTTTCCATTTGAGAAATAAGAGCAACGGGTAACACAAACTGACAAGAATCCCTTTGTAGTTATAAATATATAAACAGAGCTGGAGGTGTTGGGAGCTGAAATTCTTTCCAGCAGAGATTGATGAAATTGTTTTGAGGTGCAAGACGAGCGCTCAGAGATTTGCATTAATGAAGTGAAAGGACGCCAGACGTGCTTAAAAGCAAAAATTAAGGTTGGTCTCGGTCTCAGGGAAGAACTGAGGACATTTAGCTTTTATTTCCTCACCTACACACTAATATATGTGCATCACTAATTAGCTGGGGCTCCCAGCTTTTCCAGGCACCACACAAGTGCCACTTGCAGGAGCGTGGCAGCCTCCAGCACAGCTGGCACTGGAAAATTTATAATTTTAAAGAATCCCACTGACCACAGCCAGCCTGGACATTGGTTTCCCATATCCACACCAAAAAACCCCCAAACACGCCACTCATCTGATATTCCCAGACTGCAAACTGATGTGAGGCTTCAGACCTGCAAAGCTTTTAAGTAAATGCTCAAAATTCTGCAATTAACCACGCTGACAAAGCTGCCAAGATATTTAATCCATCTAGTACTCAAATTAAATATTTTTTTTTCTGTCTAATGAAGGTCCCCTTTGCTATCATCAAAACACAGCCCATGCTGTTGACTTTGGGGGAGGATGTTTAAAACCAGAACTCAGATTAAATTCCCCTGGGCAGGGATTCATGGCCCTAATTCCACCAGCAAAACGTGAGCAACTCCTCCAAACAAGCCTGATAAGGGGAACGTGTTTGAGTACATGAGGTAATAATAATCTATTTTTAGGCTTTACAACTGTTTATTCAAAAGAAATAAAAGTTTATCAATACATTTCAAATACCCACGTGCAAACAGCAGGAGCATTGCAGCTCCTCCTCTCCAGGAAGTTTCACAGCTATTTTAGGATTGTCTGTACTCAGTTAAAGGTTTTCCCCCAACTGACACCAAGCCAAAATTAAAAAAAACCTCAGGCAAAGCTTTGCTTATGCTTTCCCAATTTTTGAATGCTGGAAAAAACACCATGGGCAAGTAGTAAAACTACATTTTATCACTGTTTTGCAGCATGGAATTACAGAATAAACAATTTAAAAGTCATTTTGACACATGGACTATTATTGCAATCAAAGATGACACACACGCACACATCCTCCAGTTCATATTTTCAAAATTCAGAGAATAATTTGAACTAAAAAAACTCTTTGTAACTCTTTGCTCCTGTAATGAGCACCCTGAGTGTTGTGTGGCCCTGGGAGGCAGGAATTGCTTTGGGCCTGCTAAACAACCTGGAATAATATTTTCTGCAAACAACTTTTTCATAGTTATTTCAATGGTTTCCTCTCCTGCAGGATGAAAATGCTAATACTGTATAGATGGCAAAAAAATTGGTGAATATTTTTAATATAAAGGGGTTTTTTCCTGCTTTAGTTCCTTTTCTGCTTCTGGCCAGGGCAAACCTGAAGCACCAAACTCAAATGGCATTTTCCATCACACTCTCCTACTATTCAGAAAGAAAAGATTCTTTCCTCAAACCCTGTGTTAATCACAAAAAACAGAAAAAAAATAAAAAGGTGTCATCATTTCAAGGAGCTGGAGATGTGCTCCCAGTCACTCACAACGACAGGGAATAAACACAGCAAGGAGTGAAGCTAAGCATGTGCTGGACACAATTTCCACCAAATTCCTCCTGATTTTTCATAAAGCCAAGGCTGGTTATGACTAAAATGTAAAAATGTGAACTGCTTCTGGATCCTGTCTGGCAGGGAGGGCAGGAGTGGGGATTTCCAGCGGGTGTTGCACAAGGGTCACACTCCAAGGAAGAGAAGTTTTAACTCCTGCTGCTCCACCAGCCCCTGGACCACCCCAACCCCACCACCCTGCACTGACACCACTCTTTAACACCTTAAACACCACCAAAAACCCAGAAGTTATGAAGGAATAATAAAAAGTTATGAAGGAATAATAAAAAGTTCTCCAGTTTGTGGAAGGTTCCTGAACACTGATCAGTCCCATGGAGCATCAGGGTGCAAGAATGAATCCAAGTGCCCCAAAAGTGTGGGAAATGCACAGAAACACCCTGCAGGAACCACGGGAATAATTCATTTGCAAGCCATGAGCTGCCTGGGCGTGGGGAGGGCTCTTCCCTCACAACAGGAGGAGATTTGAATGAAGAATGTGGCGCTGCCCTGCTCACAAAGCACCTCAGGTTCCTTTGCACAGGGAGAGGCTGCACTTGCTCTCAACAGAAAAATCTGTTTGTTCTAGAATAAACCCAGCAGGACAAGGCAGCAGAACAGGTCCGGGAGACAAAAGAAGATGCTGCTGACCCTGTGCAGCTCCAGCTCCTCTGCTGGGAACATCCCAGGGGACAGCTCTGGATCCATCTGCAGCAGGGTCAGGGGGGTTTGGATGGCAGCAGGACAAGGTTCTTCCCCACAGGGTGCTCAGGCACTTCCCTCTCTCCAAAACGCAGCCCTGCAGCCAGCCAGGGGTGCCAAAACTCTTTGCAAAACAGCCCAGAAATATTTGGTTGTTGTTTGCTTTCACCCCAAATTTCTACTGCAGAAAGGTGGATTTTAGGGTTGAGAGAAAGAAAAAAGCAATTCTTTCTTATTTTAAAAATAATTCTGGCACATTTCTCCCAACTCCTGCTTCTGGCAGCTTCTGCTGGGCTTTCCTGGCTTGTTTTAGAGAGAGTTTCTGTCTGCAGCCCTTCACCTCCCCATCCTTCCCCCTGCTCCACAGTGTAGTAGCTGTTTAGTAGCCACAGCTCCATCCTAAAACCTTCCACATGCCTTCCTCCTAAGTGTTAAGATTTCCTCTGCTGCTGCTGATTAAAACAGAAGTTAAACAAGGGCTCCTTTTGCCTTCCAAACTTTCTCCTCCAAGTGTTTCAGCTGGGCTGTGTCAAATATTGTGAGGGGTTTATTTTAAGGGTGAAACAAGCCCTAAACTGAATTGAATTATTCATCAGAAACGTGTAATGTGCTCATTATTTCTGGCATTTCCCATATGCTCTCAGGGCCTCAGTTCACTGCAGGAATCCCAATTTCAGCTCCCTGCACATCCTCAGAGTGCCACATTCCAGTGCTGCACACACAGACACATCCAGAGGTGAGAACACAGCACCCACTCCCACACCGATTAAATCCTCCACACTCCTAATTATTTCTTCAAGAAAACAGTCCAGGGATGGATCAAATTCCCCAGACCCAATTCCCAGCTGCCTCTGCAAAAATTTAGTTAATTTGATATTCTAATTTTTTATTTATCTGTCAAGGGTGCTCAAAGTTTGGAAGTGCTAAAGAATCTGGGATGCAAGAACCCAGAAACAGCATTAATATGAAAAAAATCACTTTTTCTTCCCAATTCACAAGACCTGAAGAGTTACTCTCTTACACACCATTATTTCATGCAAAGTAACATCAAGTATATTTGTCAAATGAATAAAATTGCTAGAACAGAAGTGGCAATTTACAACTTACATGCCTTAATCTCTTCAATTAAAGGAAAATCCTTTGGTGAATTATGTCAGATATTTAGAGATACAAACAGAATGATTAATGCCGGTGTCTAATTGAATTTCACCTCAGGATTTCTCTGCCTCCCTCTCCCCTCTGGTACCTAACACGTTAACATGAATAAATGATTGAGAAAGAAATGAAGACAGGAACAAAAGGGGACATGTAAACACTCCTCAAGCACAGCACAGCAAACTCAATTTCAAAATCACTTCCAGCAGGCTGCCAAATTCCAGGGCTGTCTCAGGCAGCCGGGGGAAAGTCAGACACACGTGGGGTTGGTTTTTAATCACATGGACAATTTTCATCCTTGCTTTGTGCTAACAAGAACCAACACCAACTTACTTGGTGTTGAAAAATAAATTTACCAATTGAAAAATAAATTTAGCAATTTATTCTTTAGGAATATTTCCTAAAGATGTAGGAAAAAAAAAAAAAAAGGAGACTAGGATGAGGCTCCATTTTAAAATCCAGTTATAGAAGAATGGATGATAACCTTCCCACTATTCCAGAGGCATCCTGCAATGAAATCCTGGGATTGAAGCCCTTTCCCTGGGTCCTGTTCAAGTAAACCCACCTGGTCTGTCCTGAGCAGCCCAGCAGCCCCTGGACCACTTTAAAAACCAGTAATTATATAGTAAGAGAGGAAAATAACCTTGGGTTGGTGCCACCATTCCAGAGGCATGCTGCAGTGAAATCCTGGGACTGATCCCCTTCCCTGGTGCCACCTGGGTCCCTTCCAGGACCTGGCTGGTCCCAAGCAGCCCAGCAGCCCCTGGATCATTTTAAAATCCAGTTATTATACAAGAGAGGACGACAGTTAGCTCCACCATTCCAGAGTGAAATTATCTCCACCATCCTGCAGTGAAATCCTGGGACTGATCCCCTTCCCTGGTGCCACCAGGACATCCCTGGGTCCTGCTGAGGTGAACCCACCTGGTCTGTCCCGAGCAGCCCAGCCTGGGGCAGGCCAGCAGCCCCTGGACCTGGCCAGCTGAACCATGAAGGATCTCCTGGGACTCCTCCTTGCCTTCCTTCCCTCTGGAGCAGCAGGAAAAGCTCTCAGCCCATGGAGGAGCAGGACAGAGACTGTCCCCAGGAGTCAACAGGGTGAGTCAAATATACAGAGCCTCCCTGCCTGGCCCTGTGTGTGTTTCTGGGAGGATTTCAGGGCTATTAATTAACCCTGAGCATTCCAGGGGAGGTGAATAATGAGCATCATTACAGACACTTCACAGCTGACTTGAACAACATCAAAAAGGGCCAGGCTGTTTGCCCAGGGTACCAGTGGACAATGATGACAGAGCTGCTTTCCTCCAGAGCAGCCTCTCATTTTCCCCACCAACACCTGCCATTAAAACACCCCATAAAATCAAAGTAATGCCTCCTTCTGCTGGCAGGAGAGTCCCTGATAAATCAGTCTTAACTGTTTGCATAAGAAATCAAATTGGAGCATTGTTTTAATTCAGATGTAACACACCTAAAAGCCAGACAGGAGCCTAATTGAAAACCACAAAACACATTTATGTAAAAAAAAAAAAAAAGTGCTCCAGTCTCGCTGTTGCTCTCTGGCTCAGTCTGTTCACATTTAAAAGGAGTTTACAGCAGGAATACTCAAGGAAAGCAAAGTTGTCCCAAGCAGGATTTTCCTATTGAATCCACAGCATTAATTCTTTCAGGTATAAATATTCAGCTGTGTAAGTGCAGCACTGCTGTCTCTAAAGGAACTCACATTTTACTCCCAAGCACCTCTTGTAAAGGAAGAAATGAATATTTGACAGAGCCTGCAAAGCTCGAATTATGTGAATCATCATTTTTCTATCAGTTCATTGTCAGCTACAGCAACACCCATTAATCAGCACAGCTTAGACCAGAGCAAGAACAAGGAGATGCTGATTTTTCATAAGCCTTTGTCAAAGAACTGACATGAAAATTCAGGTCCTCCTTTTTACACACACACACACACACACACACACACACACACACACACACACACACGTGTGCTTTATCATTTAGAAACCATTTCCATTGCTCCAGCATTTACAATAAATGACTCAAGGTTCAATAAAAGGCTTTACTACATAGACTGCTTGGAAGATACTACTGTACAAAGACTGGGCAGAACCTTGTGTAACTTCTACAATAAAATTAAAGTCTTCATCTGAATTTTTTTCTTTTCCTCTCTGATCCCATCCTAGGTCCCCTGGGGAAAATTCACCTAGTTTCCAAAAAAAGCCTTTTCCAAAGAAACTCAGGTGCAACCCACCACACAAACTGCAGCCATGCACTAGGTGTGGCAAGGGAAAAATTCCCCATATTTTACATATATTTGTATAAATATAAGTTAGAATAATTTGAAGCCAGAGTATGAGACAGATCCAGGCATTAATCTGGATTCCCAGCATCAGCTAGATAACAGAATTAACACAGTATTCCCTGAAATTAAGCACCATGTCCTGCATTTCCAAGCAGGCTGAGCCTGGCAGGAAAAGCACTGCTCTGCACAGTTCAAGCTTGACCTGAGCCCTGACTAACTCCATTTTTCACTGCTTGATGCCACTCCACCAGCACAGTTCAGTCCCTAGAAAACACCACTAAAAATAAATAAAAATTCAGAGTCACAGAAGCCCAGACTGGTTTGGGTTGGAAGGGACCTTAAAGCCCATCTTGCTCATGGGCAGGGGTTTAAATTGACATTTCAGGTTTAAACTGGGGTTTCTCAAAGCCACTGGGACAGGAGGAAATTCAAGCACACGCAACCCACTGAGTGCAAAGGGTGTGACTTATTTACCCTGAGCACTGCAAGCCCCAGCCCTGTGGCACAGGAGCCCCTGACCCAGCTGGGGACAGCCCCAGCCAAAAGCAACATCAAACAGCAGCACGGGCTCCTCGGGAATGTTTGTGCTGCTTCACTGAGCAGGGACTGAAAACAACACACCCAAAAAAACCAAGCAGCCCCAGAGCCCAGCACAGAGAGAGCAGAAATCACCAGGAGATGGGAAACCCAGGGATGCATCCTGGATCAGCCAGAGCACCCCAGTGCAGAGGCAGGGTCAGCTTAGGGGGGGAAGCTTCTCCATCCTCCTTGAGAAAAAACCACTGAGGTGAAGAAAGGAAACTTCCTCCAGAGATCCAACCAACCCTGGAATAGCCATGTTTCTCAATCTTATTAATACACCAAAAATAATACAGCATTTTGTTTAGGGGTTTTGTTGGGAATATCTATGCTCATCAAAAGCCTGTGTCAGGAAGGTCTGCAAATATTATCTTAACAATACAGAGCACACAAATAAATGGTGTAGTAAAACCTCCATTGATAAAGTTACACGTGTAACTTTCAATAAAACTTACTTAAATTTGATTTATATGCTGACAACATCTCAGATAACTTAGGAAATCCAGTTATTGGCATGGCTGAATTATGAATTATCACTACACGACATTTCATTAGCTCTTATTGCTCGTTAGGTGCATAACTCACTGATGCCATTAAGCTGTGACTGACATTTGTAAATTCTCATGGTGGTGGACCTTTACTGTGGGAGACATTCCTGTGAAGAGCCAGGACAGATGGATTTGTTATCACCAGTTAAAATCCAACACTTTCACAGGAACATCAGAATAACTTACAGAGGGAAATGAGCAGTGAAAGCTTCAGCTGCTCCGGTCCTATTTTTGTTTTTTAAAAGCCTGAATGGTTAATTTCCCATTAACATGAGAGATCTGGTTTTTCACTCCTATAAAGCCATCAACTCTCCAAACAGAGCGAGTAACCTTATCAAAGCAAGCCACTGCACCTTCCAGTCTGACTCACACTGAGACCATCTGGACAAAACATTCAGACAAGAGCTTTAAAAAAAAAAAACCCAACATCTTGAAACAAATTGCCAGACAGGATTACACAAAATGATCTGTAGAACGTGTTAGAGACAGCCAGAAAAATGTTTAAAAGCAGACAGAGGGGAGGAAACGTGGATCCTTCTGGGATCCACTTATGGCTTATCTTTTCACCTTCCAGCTTTTCCAGCTATAAAATCCCACATTCACTGGGGGGGGTTCCAGGCAGCCTCAATTCCTGCAGGGTCTCCAGAGGAACCAAAGGAGCTCTGAGAGTTTATCCTGTCCCCCTTCAGCCACTTGTGGACCTTCACCAGCTGCTTTTCCCAGTTACACCAGCAATCCCCCAGCACTAACACTGTGCCACTGCTCCCTCCTACCAACCAGAAAGAGAAAAATACCCAGATCTGGATATTCTTGCTCATTTCTACCTCAATTTGCCCTGATAGCAATCAGCAATGGCTCCAGCTATGAAATAACCCCCCAAATCTTGCACTTGATTATGGAGGGTAGTTTTTATCCTTTATCTGCCAGAGCAGACACGCTGATCCAGCCAAGGCACTGCATCCAGCTCAGTGCACATTTGCCTTTCCCATTAACGAGCCCAGAGGTCATTTGCCAAAGGACACACAGATAAAGCAGACGAACTTTCCACTACTCCCCGACAGCTTAATTACTACCCAGAATCTGGAGCAAGCCATGACAACTCTGCATTCATTTCCACATCTCATTTTTATGACACTCCAACATCTGCAGAGGATGCTGTAATTAAAAAGGAATAAAATTATGGTTAAAAAAAAAACACCAACAAAGCCTGGACACAGTCATCTGCCCAAAGAACATGGATTACACAGCAAGTACAGATGCTCTGCAGCACGACAGAGTTGGTGTGCAAGCTTTAAAGTCCTGAATTACACACACTGGAGCAGGACAGAGTTGGTGTGCAAGTTTGGAGTCCTGAATTACACACTCTGCAGCAGCCAGGGGAGACTCCAATGAATTTGAAGGAAAGCCCTTGCATTTCAGAGCACGCTGCTGACATTACACTTGGCTGTGCCACAGTGGGGTTGGAACTGTGCTCTGTGCTGGACTGGGAATTAACGAGATAAGCACCAGGCATCCATCCTTGCATCCAAGTAACCCAGACTGCAAGCCAGAGGGGTAAAACCTCCCTAGAACAGGATGTCCAGCTTTTAATCTCCTGAAGTGTAGCTAAGAAACCACTGCATGGGAAGGAAGTCAAGCCAATCAAGCTGAAGACAGCCTGATCCTCCCCAGTTCCCCACCTCAGCCCAACTTGAAAATCTTCATTTTTAGGCACGGTGACACTGAGCAGCCTTGCAGATGATGGACAGAAGGACTGGGCTCACACAAACAGCTCCACACTTGCAGTTTGCATCAGCCACACCACTCAGAAATGCAAATTATCTTCCTCAAACTCGAGAGGCTGCAGAGGAAGGAGTGGAGGTGCCTGGTGACAGCAGCTGCTTCCCCTGTGGCAGCCACTGGAAGCAGAAGCATGTGGCAGCTTCCTTGCAGAAAGCTCTGCCCTTAAAAATAAAGTTGGAAGAGAAACTGCTTCTCCCACCTGTCCTTTGTAGAGAGGATTTCAGATCTCCTGCTCCAAGAGGAGAGCTCCAACCCAACCTGCGTGATGGACACACTCCCCACACCACCACACACCCTCAGCATTAACTCCTGCTGCAGCATCCACAACCACCTCCACTTCCATTCAATATCAGCTTGTCCTTCCCTTGATTTCACAACACACTCAAAATAGAACAAACAGAAAATTCTTTCCCCGGGAGCTTTCAGTTCCCTCTTTTTCAAAATTGCGTCAGCGACAGACAAGGCCGCTCCTCGTGTGCCACGCTGGGGTCTCCTCTCAGGAGCCATTTCCCTTCAGAACCTCCACTCTCCCCAGGAAAGAAACACAGTGAGAGGTCTCCAGTAGGAGGAGAAGATCCTGAAGGGCTCAGAATTAAAAACATCACAGCACACAATGGCCCCGACGTGCTGCAGCGGCCGCGGCTTTTCATTCCGGCCATTGTCCGCTAAGAATAGCCCAGAGCCCCACGGCCACATTGTGTGCTCCTGTCCACCTCCCTGCCAGAGCTATTTAAAGCCTAAAACAGCTTCTCCTCAGATGTCAGCTCTGGCTGGGAAGTAAGAGCCAAGGCAGTCTTGAGATTGTGGATTTTGAAGCGCTGCCCGCTGGGTGCGGGGTGGAGTTTGTGATTAAAAACAACAGGAGAGGAAAAGTTGCTGAGGGAGAACACCAGGGCAGGTGTGGAGAGCTGCAGAGGACAACAGCACATCCATGAGCCAGCTCCCCCACAGGATCACACAGCATTCAGCTTGGAAAAGACCTCCAGGATCATCGAGCCCAGGCTGTGACCGGTCCCCACTGTGTCACCCAGACCATGAAGTGCCACCTTCCCAACAGGAGCTGGCTGGTGTTACCTCCAGGACACCTCCACTTCCAGCCTGGGTAAGGTTTTACAGGCAATCTCTGATAGATAAAGGCGCAGAGATTCACAGGACAGAGATGCACAGTGAAGTTATCCTCTCACAATAAATATATCCCAGTTAAGCTGCTCCAAGTGTGCCTGCACTGAGCCACAATCCTGTGATTTGCCACTGAATTACTTGGATTTTCCATTGAATTACCTGGCCAGGGGCTGTACAGAGCTCATTCAGGTGCTCCTCTGGCATATTGCTGGGGTTTGAAATAATGAGGGGTCAATTTTCCATTGAATTTCCTGGAATTATTAAAATCCCACTGATCCAGCATCATTCCTACACTGACACAAACAGGTACTGCATGAATCACAAAATCACACAGCAAATTTCACAGAAGCTGAAATCAGCAGCCACTCTGCTTTCTAAGAACAAAACAACACCAGCTAACCTCTGTGACTTGCAAAGAAATCCAAATATATCAAAACCCAGGCACACGCTGGGAATAAATGCCAATGCCCAGGGATGCTGCTCATCTCAGCACGACTCCTTAATTCTTTGTGAATGATACCCCATTGACAAAAATAAAGCCACGGGCTCAGGCTATGCCTATAAAACATTAATTGTTGTGATTTGTAATTGTCACACAAATATCAGCCTTTAAAAAAACCCACAAGCCCCATCAGCACCTCGGTGCTCCTGAGACATCTGCAAATCCAAGGCAGGGTTTCTCCTGCTATCTGCAGCTGTGCAGAGCCCAAAGCTCCTCTCCAGCTCCAGTTTGGGTCCAAAAGGAGCAGGAAAGTGATTCATCCTCCCACTCTGCATGCAGGCTCCCATTTTTCTGCCAGAGCCCACCACCTTTGGCAGCTTGGAGCACTCCAGCACCGAGGCAGGAGTCACTCCCAGCCCTCCCAACAGTGGGAACATTTGGTGACATTTCCACTGCTACCAACAGGGAATGGATTTGAATCAGGACCTATAAAAGATGGAGGTTGAGTCATCCAACTTCTCGTGCACCACACTGGGTTTTGCTTCTTCCCCCTTTTGCTGTATGTGAACAGTGCATTAAAGAAAATGTAATCAAGGAACCTCTTAGCAAGCAAAGGGAAAAAACAGCCTCAAAAATGAACTCACTGATCAATTCTCTTCTACTTGCTGCATTCACTGGACTTCTAACTTCATCTACAACAACCCTGCCAACAGGAGAAAACTGAAAATAACCTCTACCCAAATCAAAATGACAGCAATTAAGCCATTAACAAGCAGCTTGGTGAGTTCAAGCCATGAGCCTGGAGTATTAAATGGCATTTTAAGCCTTTCTAGGAAAGAACCACTGCTTGCTGTTACAACTCTCCAAAGGCTTGATTGGATGGTTACAGAGCTGATGCTCAAAAAAGCTGAATTTGGCTGAGCAAGAGAACTAAAATTAACCCAAAAATAAAATCCCCACACCAGTAAGTTAATAGTAGGTGTAGAAAAACTATTAAGCCACCCAGTATGCAGTATTAGTTTACTTAGAGTAACCACATTATTAACCAATTTGCCATCAGTAATAGAAGCCATCCCCAGTGTCACCACTAGCACAGAATTCCCAGTCTGCAGAAAATGCTGGGATGAGCAGCCTGACCTCACACAGAAAATGAAATCACCACGGAACCAGGCACTCACTGAATTTCAAGTCCAGCCTAATTACTGCCAGGGCAAAGCTGATTTCTCTTTGCTCCTGACACACTTTTCCCCTTCCTCCAAGATTGCTGTGCAGTGTTCTCCTGGTGTGGGATGGCAACAAAAGCCAGGGGAACACCTGAACAAAATCTGGGTTCACAGCCTGTGGGAGCACTGAGACAGGACCAGAGCAGCCTCCTGCCACTTCTCCTGCTGGGCCAAACAGGTCAGAAAGCAGGAGGGAATTCCCAGCACCAGGCACTAAAAAGAAGGAGAACGTTTCTGTTTGCTCTGGCACCAACCCCTCTTCCCCACACACACCCCAAAAATCCATCCCCCAGCAATGAGGGAGCCCACTGCAAGGAAACAGAGTTTGTTCTACACAAAAAGAACACGGAATCAGCCCACAAATAGTTTTCTGTGCTTGCTCTACCCCAAAAAATAGATTTAACATTCCCAAACTTCCTCCTGTTTGCTTCCCAAGGCTCAGTGGGAACAGGGAAGGTTGGTTTCAACACCAAGGGTTCCTCACAGATGTGGGGAAGTGGCAACACAGTCCCAGTACAGGATGTGGCAAAATGAGCATCCTTCACATTCTCACCTGGCCTCTCTTCTTGGCAGCTTGAAAGATTTCAAGATTTTAAAATATAATTTTGCCTGGCAAACCAGTATCTCTGCCAGCACTGAAGTTCACACAAGCCTCCCACTCCTAAAAATAAAACTTAAAGAAAACAGCCATTCTATCTCAATCCCAGTGGAGCAAAAAGAACTTTGGGAGAATCACAAAAAACTACTTAAAAATAGCAAACCTGATTGTTTGTGTTGGGAGATTTCAGGGGAGTGTTTATTTCCTTCTTAATCCCCAAAACAGCGGGAATCAGAGGGAGGAAAAAAGTGAAGGGAGAAAGGAATGAAAGCAAGGGATAACTGCAGACACATTTCAGCTTCCTGACAATCTGATTCCAGACTGTACAAAGTTCTGACTCATGCCTGGAGTTGTTTTGGATTGTTCTTTGCAGCTCAGTTTTATTTGAGGGATGAGCGGCATCCCCCTCTCTCTGTTCCCAGCTGATCCAGGGAGCACCCTTGGCTGGACAGAGACCTCATTCAGCATCACCCTGGGATTTGTCCTTCTGTCCCCTCCAAAAAACCAAAAAGGAACAAAAAAAAAAAAAGAAAAAAATCACAAAGTAAAAGCACTGTGCAGTTATCTCCTCTGTCCAAGTAATTTTCTTGAAAAGAAGAGGCACATCCTGTCCAGCCACGCAGGCTGCACTGCCAGACAAAAAAACAAGATATAAAAAAGCCCAGTGTTCTCTCAGCATGTTTCAAGATGTGTAACTGAATCCCATAAATCTCACCAGAGACCTTGATTTAGGTCATTTGGAGTAATTCACTACCATTTAATCTCCTCACCTACTTTCAGGCTGCGAGGAACACAATGGCTGAGCAAGATGTGCTGAAAGCCCCAATTCAGGGACCCAGGGAACACAGACTCCCAAAAAAAAGATCTGGATCAAGGGCAGGAGGATCCCTGTCCTCAGCCAAGGCAGAGAACAGCTCTGACACCAGCACACCACAAACAAAGGCTGGTTTCAACTGGATGCTCTTTCAATGATCATAAATAATCTTTTCCAAATGAAAATGCATTTAATTTTAAAGGAAAAGAGTAAATTTTTATTGCATGCATGTTATAATACACGTGCAGTTGCGTATTTGATAATAAACCAAATAATATCAAATAGAATAATTCGATTATTTAGTTTAAAGGCAGTTGAGAAATAACATTTATATCATTCAAAATGTGCTACAGGAAGTTTCAGAACCAGAATTCTCTGAAAGACAGCCCTGGCTTTTGGGTTTCTTGGGTTTTTCAGGCATCAAAGATGCAAGAGTTCTCAATGATAATTATTATATATCGTGTATAAACTCCCTCATTTACACTAAGAGGCAAGGGAGACCAAAATCTAAGCAGAGATAAGATGCTGAGTGAAATTTAGAACGTGATGAAGTAATAAAATATAAACTTCAAGAAATCTGTGGTACAGCTGAAGAGCTCTTTAGTGTATTGAAAAGAACATTGTGTTTGGGCTACTTCAAACAAACCCAGATAAATAAATACTTCATTACACATAAAAACACAAAACCAAAAGTGCTTTCCTAGCATCTGAAAAAAAAAAACCCACTCTCTGTAAGAGAAATGAGGATTTGGGCTCTAAAAAAAGTGAATGGTCAAGAGGCTTTGGTGTTACTGCCACAAGCAATGAGACTTCAGGGGGATCTGTGGTTTATTGACAAAATCAGCTTTTAAAGAGGCACAAACAAGAAGCAATGAAAAAAAAGGAGGTGGGAAGGAAAAGGAACCTGTTTTCCTTCTCAGAGCTGGATTTGCTCTCCCTATCGCTGTCAAAGGCCCAAAGTCATTCTGCAAACACAGCACAACCTCCCCACAAGACAGCCCAGGCAGGGCTGGCTGGATGCTGGTGGCTTTCATTTAAAAAAAAATAATAAATAAATACAAATCTACTTACTCTTCCCATCCCCTGCACACACCTTTCCGTGCAGGATCTCAAAGCAGCCTCCACCTTGCAAGGAGAGGCATCGATCTTTTGGTGCTGATAAATGTGTTTAAACAGTCAACAAATAAATAACTTCTTACAGAGAGCCTTCCCCAAGCTGCAGAATCCTTAAATTAAAGGTAACAGCAAATTAGCAGCGCTTTCATCCCAACCATAGCAGCTGGTGGAGCTGCTCTGGGTTTGGGACAGGGTGGGGTGCAATGGGAACTATTTGCATGAAGCCTGATCCTAAAACCACTGCAAACCATGTGAGGGAGCTGGGAGAAAATTATAGCTGCTCCTCCAGCTCCCAGCCAGTGTTTATTGTGGAATTCACAATTCAAGGAACCTCCAGCAGCACAAAAACAACATCAGTTCTCGTCCCTCCATAGGGGATACTGGATACTGTGGAATTTCCCAAACACCCATATGGGTTTGTCTTGTTCCTCCCCAAAATTCTGATGGGAGCCTTGAGTCTGGGTCCAGTTCTGAGCCCCTCACTTCAGCAAGGACAAGAAAATCAAGGAGTCAGGAGCAGCCAGGCAGCAAATGGATAAATCACAGCAAGAACGCCCAACTGTTCCAGGGTGTTTACCAGAAAATAGCTTGGAGTTCCAGAACAAAATAAAACAGAAAGCCCCAACAAAACCAAACCAAAATATTTCCTTTGCTGCCAAAAGCTGTCACTGCTTTCAAGGCATAAAAGAAAGCTCTACCTGCAGGGATTTTCCAGAGGGGGCAGTGCCAGAATTTTTTCCCAATTTAAATCTGAAACTAAACCACCACCTGAATTTCCATGGACAGGTTTGGTGGGGAGTGTTTTTAGCCAAGATTTTCAGGGACAAAGTGTGAAAAGTGGAAATTAATGGATGCAAGGAGCCCTTCCCAGCTATATTCTATGAAGTTCACTGTGATGGAGAAAATAATCTGACATAAAGTCTAAATTAAGATTAATTCCTTAAGTATGAAGACAATGGTCATAAATGTGTTTGGCATTAGGCAGCTGGCCTAAATAAAAGGACTTCTTTTACATTTATGTGTAAATTAATTTATCATTACTGTCAGAAATTAATCATATCATAGAAGGTAACACCAGCATATGGACTGATAAAAGTTCAAACCAACCTCAGAGCAAACACAAACAATCTGGATGGCATAAGGAGGGGGAAAAGGCAATTTAGCAACCAGCGCTGAGCCTTCACACACACAGGAAATAAAATCAACACTTGAGGGGTCCAAAAGTCTGCTCCGAGGGGTGCTCAGCCCAAGTTGTGAGTTTATCCAACAACCCTGGTCAGCAGAGCTGAAATCTTTGCCAACACAAGCTCCCTGCTAAGGAACCTCACACATTTAGCACAGACAAAATTTTGCCTTGCAAATAACCAGAACCCAAGAATGTCAGAGCTCTGATGAACCTGGCAGAGCTCAGACTGTTTCAGCCTCTCCCAGCCTGTCCATCCTCCCTTCTTCCTTTTTTTTATTTTTTCATTTCTACAGCACAACTTACAAGCACCAAAAAAAGAAAAGGAAAAAAAAAAAAAAAAGAAACAGAACAAGGAGTATCCAGAGTTTTTAGACATTCAGCTCCAGGGGGAAAACACAAGAGCACAATTTCATTCATAGCAAGTTGAGTTTCCATCCAAACATCATCAGTGTATCCTGTGACCTTTGTAGTGCTGCATTTCTCCCTCCTTTCCCCCTCCCTTTTCCAGCTGCACACTTTAAAATCCTTTACAGGCACAGCCTTTTGTTCCTTTTTCAGCATCTCTCTGCAGCTCTGGGTTCCTCCCCGAGGAGCTGGGACACCCAGCCCTCCCTGCAGCACAAACACTGGGGGTTACTGGTGTTTTTGAAAGGGGTAACTGGGATGAAGCCTCTTCCTCCTTCACCAGATGGAGAGAAGACAGAAAAGTTAGGAAGGGTTCCATTCATGAAAGAGACCAAAGCAAAGCCAGGCTCCTTTCCAAAACCACTTCACAGGGGTGTTCATTTATTAAATTTCTGAGTGGCTGCTTATCAAACACTGGGGAAAAACCTCCATGGGCCTGCTCAGGGATCTGCACCTCCACACTCTGCTTTGTCACTGTCATTCATTCATTCATCCCCTGCACAGACTAAGGAAAATTCAGACTTTTTTCCTCCTCACAGCAACAATGGCTGCTTTTTATTAATGATATTCTTATTAGTGCTTTTCTGTCCTCAGATTTTGATGCATTTCAAACACACCCCTGATAATTTGCTTTATAGGTCACAGATCTGAATTTACATTTGCCCATAACCAAAATAATACATAGATAAATTAATAGATAAATAGGGAGCTAAGTAGGACTTTGACAGTGGATTTGCCCAATGCTCCAGCCAGGAAAGCAGCCCTGCCAGAGGGAAGGGATGTCAGCATCTTGGCACATCCAAACAATTCCCTGATTCTGCTTCACAGGCACTTGATCCAGCTCTGGCTTCCCTGGAAGGTGGGAGAGCATCAGCTTTGCAGCAAGCTTCATTTCCACTCGGGGATGGATATTCACAGTGCCACCATGGCCTCGGGAGGAGCTCGCTCCTCACAGCTGTCATTTCCCAGGAAAACACTTGAGACAGCCTCCTGCAGCCCTTCCCAGAGGAACTGGGGTGGAAGAAGGAGAATTGTCACAGCCCAGCAGCCACCAGCTGGCCGTGGTGCCACAGCCCTGCCCACACTGAGGAATTACACCTGGATGAGTGGAAGTTTCTTATATACATAATCCTGTCCCAAAAAATTCCCCATATTTTACCACAAACAGTGCTAATGAAATATATGACTATCCCCTATTTTTATTTTTTTCCTAGAAGCAGCAGAATCACATAAAATGTGTTTTAGAACCACACTCAGAGCTGCCCTGCTCCAGTGTGAACCTGCACAAAGAAAAGGATGGTGTGGAATTCCCCAATTTTCCCACCTAAATTCACAAACTTAGAGCATGCCCTGCAGTGGGACTGGACTGCTGGCCCAAGACACACTCAGGGACTCTTTCCCAGGCAACAACTGTCGTTATTTTAAGTAGATTCAATTTGCAAGCACTCCCCATCTATAAATTGCATCGTTCCATGGTTTCCTCCCTGCAGGAAAACCATCATCCAATGACAGCGGTACAAAAACAACCCAAAAATCTTTCCTTACTTGCAAGAAGCCAAGAAGCTCTTCCTGGAAAGTCCTGTGATTTAAGAAAAAAAAATAAAAATAAAAACAACAAAGCCAACGTCAGATGTAGCAGGACCAACCAACTCGCCCTGCTGCAGCAGTTGAGGGCTGGAGATTGAAATCCACGCTGGGTTTGAGTTAATCTGGTTATTTGGCTCCTTCTCAAGAGTCAAAAAGGAGGAGCTGCTCATGTGGCACAGGACAAGGCAGCTCCCCTGGCCTAATTCAGCCCATTTCACACAAATCAATGTGAAGCATTGCTGGAAACCCTTCAAGACCTAAGAATTTCTGCAGCACATTTAGCAACACCTTCAGAGAAGCTGTGATTAACTCTAAACTCAAAAGCAAAACAACTGGGTCGGAAGATTTCCAGTTTAACAACAGCAAATAGTTACTTTGATGGTAAAAAATTACAATGTTTTAAATGGTTCCAATCCATTTACAGCATCTTCTTGGAAAAACAGCAGTTGAGCTTCCTCACATTACATCCATATGGTTTCTGACTTCAAACACACCAAGAGTTTCAATGACCATTATCCAGGGATTTCACAGAAAGAAGGCCCTGTTTTGTCTACTGGAGTGCTGCAATTTGGGAAGAAAAGGGGAGAGAGAAAGTAAAAATGGAGACTGGTCTCTACTGATGGAATTCCTGCAAGGTCAAGACCCTTTCTCCCATTTTCTTCCACACTTTTATTCCACAATAAATCCCATAACTGCATTTTTCTCCATCGCCTACAAAGCACTGACAGCATTCCAAGAGCAGGACACCCGTGATGTTGCAGGAATTCTCAGAGAGAAACCATGAAATCTGTGAAAGTCATACCAAAAAATGAACTAAATAAAGTTGTGAGTAATGAATATCAACTGTGCATGGCACAGCAAAAGCCATTCAAGGGAACATGTGTTTGAACATACTTTCCATCTCAACAAAGGTTCAGATTTTTCACTCTTCATAGCGACAGCTGAAAAAAAAGTTGTCCAGGCAAAGAGATTCTTCCAAGTAAATCCCCAAAATGGCCAAAAAAAAAAAATAGTAAGGATTTAAAAAAAGAATAAAAGAGGAGTCGAGCCTTTTAACTGACAGGAAAAGGGAAAGAGACTAATTTGTAACCTCACCACGAAAGGAAATCATTTAGAGCTGAGGAAAAATGTCCTGTCCCTTAGCTGGGAGTCAGGGAAAACTGGCTATTACCAGTAAACTTTTTATAGAATCCTACTGGAGTTACACTGGCAATTCCCTCTGCTTTCGGAGGGAACTGCAGCACTTAAGAGGACGGAGTGGTTTGGTCAGCTTTGCTCTCCAGCCTTCCAACACCTGATGAAACTGCAAAAAAAAAAGGGATTTTGGAGCTGGAGAGGAAAGAAGGCAGACTCTGCATTCCTTCACCTCTTTCCATCCTCATTAATAATCCATTAGCAGGAGTTGGACACAAAAACACAAACTATTGCTGGAAGATCAAGGCAGTCTCCCAACGCCCCCTTCCCCCTTTTCTGGCACCAAGGCTGCTTGGCTGGCCCAATCCAGCCCCAAAACCCAAGGGATTATTTGCACTATCAGGAACTGCAGAAAACCAGATGATTCCACAGCAATTCCAGAGTTTGGAGCAAGTCATTGTTGCAAACAAATGGAATCACTTACAGGCACGGAGCCCTGATTAACTGCAAAAACCCCTTAAAAGGTAGTTTTACATTTTAAATGGGAACGTTAATCCAACGCATGCAGAGTTAAAATATCAGAATTCGGGATTGTTGCACTCAACCACGCCGGGGTGAGTGGTTGAAAAGTCTCTTTATAGGGTGTATTAAAAACTCTGGGAATCCCACCCAAGGACCAGTCACAGTGGGCAGTGACCAACCTGGTGACCTGCACACAAAAGAGAAATCAACATTTATGTGTAACATCAGCACCACTGAAAAATCCCAAAGTGCACGTGTTCAGCAGTAAAATAAATGACGGTGATCTCAGCTCATTGATCTAAAAATCTGAAGGCTATTCTGTAAAAAAAAACCTGCAACCATTGAGAGAAATGCCAATTTTTGGTTCAATTCATAACCAAAAGCATCACACTTCCCTTCCAGCCCCCACACTACAGCTGCTGACCCCATCACAGCCACTTTTGCAATCTTTCACACCCAGAAGGGCTGGACCAGTTGGGAGAGCTCACCAGGATTAAAAACTGCCGAGCATCCCTCAGGAAGATGGACCATACAAAATGAGATTTCCACACAGCATTTAAGGCAAAAAATCACAATCAGATCAGACACACTCTAAGACACACTCACAGAAAGGAAAAAGGGACTTATCCAAAATTCATCAGCCATTTTGGGGAGGTTTAAGGGAAAGTTTGAGACATTTCAGTAGCCTGAGTGTGATGGCAGCTGGGAGGTTGCCTGAACCTTATTTTCTGATTTCTTATCAGGATTTCTTATCAGGAATCTTCCCTTAGCAAAGACAAACTCAGCTCAGCAACCACGCAGCCACCTCTGGGCTCTGCTTGCTCCTGCTGTAAATTACCTCATCCATTTGTCATATTTTTAGCACTTTTTGGGCTGGGCTGCAAGATCTGCAAGAGATGCATTTTAACCTTTGCTAGCAACCACTCAAGGACAGAAGTGGTTTATGAGCCCTCGCTGTGTAAAAAAATGTCAGTATTAAATTTCTGCAGCTCAAACGATGGAGCTATTTACTGAAGCTTTATACAAACTAATTAAATATAAGGCTCTCGTGGGACACGAGGAGAAAGAAAAGGAGAATTAAGAGATAAATCACTGGCTTTTCTTTCCTCAGCAAGTGTACACTCCAATTTAATATATTAAACCAAAAAACACCCTGACAGTGCTCGCTCGGGCACACAGAGGCAGCATCCCAGCCTCACATGGAACACACTGCACAGCATAAATTAATTATCTCTGCCTCACCACAACTTGCACAAAGGAATTGGGAGAGACAATCCAGACAAGGGGATGAGCTTGAGATATCAAAGGCTCCATATGGAGTGAGGGAATCTCACTCTGCAGCTTCACAGGGCTCCCAGGCTTTGTGAGCACATGGCACGGGGAGGTATCAAAGCAGCTCTTCCCTCCCCTGCCGGCCCTGGGTCATCCTGGCAGGAGAATTCTGACTGCTTGACATGGATTCCTGCTGGAGTTTCCTCAAAAAAGGCACTCCAAGGAGTCCCTGTCCAAGAGCAGAGAGGACAAACCATGGAACCAACGGAGGAAGGCTGGAGGTCAGTGCAGGTGTTGGGGAAAATCAGCGTGTCTGTGGGTTAATTCCCCTCTGCAGAGTGGGTTTGGAGCTGAACCTCCAGATGCTGGACCCCATGGGGTCACTGGGCAATCCTGCACGTCCTCTGGTGGTCAGTCAGAGGTCAGACCAAGAACTCAAGGCTGTGTCCAGCCTGGTTCCAGCCACCTCCACAGATGCACAGCCGGAGTGGACAGGTCACCAGGAAGGAGCTCCTCGTCCCCTCAACGCCCCTGATCGCTGCACGGTAACTTTGGTTAAAAACATCTTCACTTCAGAAATCGATTTCATTCAAATGTTTACCTCCCCACACGCACAAACCACGGGAAGAGCCAGCTCCAACCCAAAAGAGGCAGAGAAATGGGGAGACAACAAATACCTACAGCTCATGGTTACAGCAGAACAGAGAGTGTCACTCATCCACACCCCATCCCTGGACGTGCCCAAGGCCAGGTTGGACACTTGGAGCAGCCTGGGGTGGTGGAAGGTGTCCCTGCCCATGAGATGAGCTTTAAGATCCTTCCCAACCCAAACCACTCCATGATCCTTTGCCCTGCTGCCCCTTTTTCAGTAAAAACCACCGAGCTCGTTCAGCAACAGAAAATCAAAAATTTTGCCTCGTGATGATCTATTAATCAAGCCATTCTTTAAATGGTTTCTGATTAACCACTTAAGGCTATTAAATTTTTAAACAAAGCTCCATCATTCCATTAGCAATCATTTAAAGTGCTTAAGGAGGTGTTTGTGGATTAAGGGTTTTAAAGGAAGCCTCTAAACACGGCTCCCAGTGCAGAGCAAAGCACAAAAAACGCCGTAAGTTTCTAAATGCCAGCAAAAAATACCCGAGTTTTCTCATCAGAGGAGCAGATGCCACCTCACAATTCGTGTGGCACGCCAACACGTGATTCATCTCACCCCCACAGCCCCTGCTCCCCTTCCCAGCTCAGGGAAAGCATTTCAGAGTTAACATTTCCATGCTGTTCCCACAACTGAGGGAGCAGGACACCAGAATCATTCTGTAAGAACCTTGGTGAGGAGGCAGCACCACCGCACCTGCGGGTTCCAATGGATCCAGCACCATCTCATCCTGCCACTGGGATGGAGGGAGCTGCACGTGCCTGGAATTGGAGCTGAGAGATTCCCTAAGGAACCACAGCAGTGCCCAGCTCAGCACTGAGCTATCTGTGGGATTGTCATTTTGGGGAGTGATGTAAAGCACAAAACAAGCAAAGGTTTGTGGTGTTTTAAGAGGAGCAAAGTCTCCCTCCAAAGCTGGCACCTAAAGGCAGGGAGACAAGGATCCCCATTGCCAAAGCAGCTCCTGAAACCAGTGCTGGGCGGAAAAGGGAAAGGAAAAGCCCTAAAATAAACCAGGGGATGTAGGACAGGGTTGCTACAGGACTGTCCTGTGCATTTCTGAGCTGTCTGGTCCCTCCACACCTCCCTCCAAGGAGGGGCAGGAGATGGATCAGCACCTCCTTCCCAGAGCCAAACTGGGAGAGGACACCGAGGTGAAGGCATCCCTGCCCTCACCCCAATTCAGGAAGGAAACCCCCTTCTCCCAGCTCCTCCCGACCCCTTCACACGCTTCCGGCCTCCTTAACCTCCTGCATCTCCGACAGCAATGCTTTACAAGGCCAAAAAGCAAAAAACAAATAAAAATCCATGCGCCACTCCTGCAATCCACTTTTGGGAGCGCACTTCCAGGTCAATCGACAGCCCCAGCAATGAGCTGAGCTCTGGCAGCAGCAAGGAAGGCTCCTTCCCATTTTCCTGGTCTCTTGTCTGAAAAGGAAGGGAAGGATTTCTAATTCATGCAAGAGCTGAGAGGTGAGAGGATGTGCTTTGCTAATTCTAAAGCCTCCTTTCCGTGTTATTCCCAAATATTGTGACTGCAAGCTCGCATCTATCACGCACATTTTGATGGGGTAAATAATGAAAGAGCCTCCAAGCCTCTAATTTGATGCTGATTGCAATTCCCAGTTCCAAAGACAGCAAGAAAACAGGAATAGAAACTAAACCAGTAAAAGAGAAACACGCCCTTCTCCATTTCTAACTTTAAGAACCTCAATATTAAAGGGAAAAAAAAAATCAAAATAAACTCTCAACACAGCTTCATATTTGCTCAAATAAGCATTTTTCAACGTAAGTACCCAAAGTGCTTTTAGGTGCAGGGCACTGGGGTCAGGGTAGGACGTGTCTTGTAGGACAACATGTTTTAATGATTTGCAGCCAACAAGCAGACCCTCCTCCCCAGCAGGAAAAATAACTGAGCACCTAATTGCAAAACAATATCTTAATTGTCAATTTGAATCTAGGTTTCCTACTCAGATTTAAATCTGGCTGCTTTTTTTTTTTTTTTTTTCAAATTGCATTGATTTAACTCAATCAGCCCTGCCCGAAGGCCATCTTTCCTGCATGCTCTGAGCATACCAAGCAAGTTTCAACCAATTAGATAAATCACTGAATCTCACAACTTCCTAGCAGCGACGTATCAAGCCATGCACAAGCCCTAATTATTCTTTTAAATACGTCTTATCCCGAAAACTTCACAAAAATAAGCAGCTCAGGGGGGAATTTCACCTTTTTATTTTTTTTTTAAACCTAGGGCACATGATGGCCAGCTGAATTCTGCAGGAGACCTGCATGGTCGTTGCAAAGCCCACTGTTTAAATGTGTTTATTATTCCCCGTGCTGATGGGAATAACGCTGCTGCATAAGTTTTATTCATTTATTCATTTTTCTCTGTGTGTGTGTGTGTGTACACCCACACCCACACTGCAGCCTCGAGGTGTTACACTCCAGCACGGCAAGGAAAAGCAGAGAATTATGATGGACTCACCCCCAGGAAAATCCTGAATAATGGAAGTTTCTAGCACAAACAGCTTCCCAGGGACCCCCGAGCACAGTCCCCCACCAGCAGCAGTGGAAATATGCTCCTGTGACACTGCACAGATTGTTCAAAGATTCCCATGACAGGCAGAGGATTAAAAAGCAATTCCCTGCCTCTCATATTTCACATGCAAAGCCGTCTCTGGGAAAGGCAGGCAGGAAAAGATGGATCTCCCCGAACTCAAAAATGTGGGTATTCCATTAAAAAAACCCCTCGCTGTGGTACCTTAAAAACGGCAGCACCAAAGCTGGAACTACCCCGTGGGGACACACACAGCACCGCAAACCCGACCCAGCTTTGCATTCCCAAAAAAACCCTGCAAATTCCAGGCAATCTGCAAATGATTTCCCTCTTCCCCACCCAAACATCCACTGCAAACTCCTACAATCGCCAGGCAGGCTTGCAGTGAAGGCATGGAAATAAAACCGTTCCCTACCTTTAACTTGAGTGTCATATTCAGCTATGATCTCCTTATCCTT
Source organism: Passer domesticus (assembly GCF_036417665.1). Taxonomy (NCBI): domain Eukaryota; kingdom Metazoa; phylum Chordata; class Aves; order Passeriformes; family Passeridae; genus Passer; species Passer domesticus. Next base: position 3,122,822 of record NC_087498.1, read on the forward strand.
TTTGAATTTTGCTGGCGACGTCATGTTTTCTTTTCCAAAAAGCTGAATAACCTCGAAAGAGATCCACCAGAACACGAGACAGAAAGGGAATTTTCGCTCCTCTCAGCACGATGCCTTGGCTTTCTGCTCGTCCTTCCCTCCCCCCCCCGCAAAAAGGGAAAAAAAATCAAAAAATCAGTCCATGGAGAGAGGGTGTGAGAGGGAGCACAGCAGCAGGAAAATGCAGATGTTGAGATCAGCGGATGGAAGAGGCAGCAGTTTTGTCTCCCTGCACCAAATCCTTGAGCAGCAGCATCAGCCTGGCGAGATCCTGCAGCCCCAAAGGCTCTTCCTGATCCTCAATAGCACAGCCAGGGAGTGGAAGTCCTTCCGCACATGTTTTGTGTGGGTTTGGTTTGCCCTTTTTTTTATTTTTTTTTTCTCTCTTCTCCTCTTTTTTTTTTTATTTATTTCTTTTAATGGGCTCGGAGATTATGCAAATCAAATCCCAAACGAGAGCAGCAGCAGCAGAGGAGAAGCAGCTTTGGTTTGCTTGCCTGCAAATACAAAAAAATAACAATAATATATATATATATTTAGAAAATTACTGCTCGCAGCCCAAATCTGTGACGGGAAGCAAAGCTGCCCTGACACCCTGACATTGCAAATCGTCCTTTGAGCAGAGCAGTGTGAGGCTGGAGCTGCAGCCGGGCAGGTGACCAGGGAACACGCCTACAGCGGGGACAGGGATGGCTGGGGCACAGCGGCTCCTTGGGGACATCCCGGGGACAATGTGGGGTGCAGCTCCCGGGAACCGGGGGGGAGCTGGGGAGCGACTCCCGGGGTGATTTGGGTTGCGGCTCCTGGGGGAATAGGGGATGGTTTGGGGAGCAGGGATCCTTTGGGATGCGGCTCCGGTGGGAGCCGGGGTTGATGTGGGGTGCAGGTCCCGGGGGAGAATTTGGGGCTTATTTGGGGTGCAGGTCCCTGGAAAGAATTTCGGGTTGATTTGGGGTGCAGGTCCCAGGAGAGAATTTGGGGTTGATTTGGGGTTCAGGTCCCTGGAAAGAATTTGGGGGTGATTTGGGGTGCAGGTCCCAGGGCAAAACTTGGGGTTTGGGTCCTGGGGGAGAATTTGGGGTTGATCTGGGGTGCAAATCCCGGGAGAGAATTTGGGGTTGATTTGGGGTGCAAATCCCGGGACAGAATCTGGGGTTGATTTGGGGTTCAGCTCCCAGGAGAGAATGTGGGGTTGATTTGGGGTGCATGTCCCAGGGCAAAATTTAGGGTTCAGGTCCTGGGGGAGAATTTGGGGCTCATTTGGGGTGCAGGTCCCGGGAGAGAATTTGGGGTTGATTTGGGGTGCAGATCCCGGGACAGAATTTGGGGTTGATTTGAGGTGCAGGTCCCGAGGAAGAATTTGGGGTTGATCTGGGGTGCAGATCCCAGGAGAGAATTTGGGGTTGATTTGGGGTGCAGGTCGCAGGGCAAAATTTGGGGTTCAGATCCTGGGGAGAATTTGGGGTTGATCTAGGATGCAGACCCTGGGAAAGAATTTGGGGTTGATCTGGGGTGCAGGTCCCAGGAGAGAATTTGGGGCTCAGGTCCGGGGGGAGAAGTTGGGGTTAAAGTGGGGTTCAGATCCCGGTAGAGAATTTGGGGTGCAGGTCCCAGGAAAGAATTTGGGGAGCAGCTCCCGGGGGAATGGGGCTCATTTGGGATGCGGCTCCGGCGGGAGCTGGGGTTCATTTGGGGTGCAGGTCCCAGGAGAGAATTTGGGGTTGATTTGGGGTGCAGGTCCCAGGGCAAAATTTGGGGTTCAGGTCCTGGGGGAGAATTTGGGGTTGATTTGGGGTGCAGGTCCCAGGAGAGAATTTGGGGCTCAGGTCCGGGGGGAGAAGTTGGGGTTAAAGTGGGGTGCACATCCCAGGAGAGAATTTGGGGTTGATTTGGGGTTCAGGTCCCGGGGGGAATTTGGGGAGCGGCTCCCGGGGCTGTTCGGGGAGCGGCTCCCGGGGCCGTGGGGGTCCCTGGGGTGGCTCCCCGGCCCCGCAGCATCCCCGCTGACCGCGGGCTCGGCCCCGCAGCCCCGGGCGCGCCCCCGCCGGGCGGCTCCGCCCGCAGCTTCTCCCTTTTCGGCTTTTTTTTTTTTTTTTTTTTTCTGGGGGGTGATTTAGGGTTTCTTCCAGCGCCCGCTGCGCTGGGCAGGGCGGGACACAACTTTTCCCCCGTATTTCTTTTCGATTTGGATTTCTCTCCCCATTTTTTTGGGGAGGGGGAGAGCGCGCTGCCGCAGCCCCCGCGGGAGATGCGCGTACGGGAGGAAGAAATAAATAAACACGGCACCCGCCGGATCCGCATCCCGCCCGGGAAGAACAATGCGGGCGGCGGGGAGAGGAAGCGTGGGGGGGTCCCGAGGGGGGGCCGGGGCTGGGGGGACGCGGCGCGGGGCGCTGGGGAGGCGGCGGGGCGGGCGGCGGAGGGCAGCCCGCGGCCCGCCGGGGGTGGCACGGGAGGGCCGGGGGTCGGGCGGCCGGCGGGGCCGTTACCTGGGCGCTGCGGAGCCGCCTCCCGCAGCCGGGCGTCCTCCGGCCGCTGGCGCCCGCCGCCCGGTCCCCCGAACCGGCCCGCCGCCGCCCCGCCCCGCCCAGCGCCTCGGCCAATGGGCGCGGAGCGCTGGCTGTGAGCGACGGGCGGCACAACCAATCAGAGTTTGCCGTCCCCAAGATGAGCCCGCCCCCTCTTCCCGCCTCTTGGCGCCCGTGGCACCGCCCCGCCGGCGGAGCGCGGCGCAGAGGAGGGACGAGAGTGTGAGTGACAGCATATTTGACCAATAGAATCTAGGCACGGCGCGCCTTTCCACCAATAGCCAGGAGGGAGGGGTGGTGCCGCCGGATTTTTCAATGAGGGTGGGCGTGGCCTGCGGCGCCCAATGGGAGGGCGCGGTCGGGAATTCAAACTGACAGGTGGGAGCGTGGCCGTTGGCGCCGGACCGGGACCGGGACCGGGACAGGGACAGGAACAGGGACAGGGACAGGGACAGGGACAGGGACAGGGACAGGGACAGGACCAGGACCAGGACCAGGACCAGGACCAGGACCAGGACCGGGACCGGGACAGGAGCAAAGACAGGATCGGACCGGGACCTGACAGGGACAGGACCGGGACAGGGACAGGACAGGGACCGGACAGGGACCAGGACAGAATCGGGACCGGGTCCGGGGCAGGACCGGAACAGGGACAGGGACAGGACCGGGACCGGGACAGAGACAGGGATCGATCCCGGGACAGGGACCGGATCGGGACAGGACCGGGACCGCATCGGGACCGGGACAAGGACAGGATCGGACCGGAGCGGGACTCACTAGGACAGGACCGGAACAGGATCAGGACCTGGACCGGGCCAGGATCGGGACAGGGACAGGATCAGGACCGGGCCAGGGTCGGTACCGGAGCGAGCCCGCCCCATGTCCGGCGGCCCGTTCGAGGAGCGCTCCGTGAGCGTGCTGTGCTGCCGGTTCTGCCGGCAGGTGCTGAGCTCCCGCGGGATGCGGGCCGTGCTGCTGGCCGACACCGACACCGACCTCTACTCCACCGACATCCCGCCCTCGGGGTAAGCGCCGGCAGCGGGCGGGGGGCTCCCACCGGGGCACGGGGGGCTGCCAGCCCCGGAGCCCGCTGTCACCGGGGGACGGCTCCCAGAGCACGGTCACCCCATCCCTGCACCCCCAGCCCCGGGAATCCGCAGCAAAACACAAAAAAACGAGCGTGTGCCGGGCAAACCCGAACTCTAATTTTTATTTAGGGATGGCACGGGCTCGGCAGGCACGGGAGGCTCCTCCCGCTCGTTCCCGGAGCGAGGATTATTAGAATTTGGAATGAAGGCCCGCAAACAGAACAAACCTGATCTGTCACTGCTGCCAGGAGTCTCCCCCGGTTCGGCTCAGCGCTGCTTTCCCATAGCCAGATTTGAATAGTAAGGAAATCAGGTTGTGAAACGACATGGTAATCAGAAAGTAGGGGCTGGAGAGGAGATAAGGAATCACAGGTTTGGGTTTAAACACCCCTGAGGTATTGGTCTGTTTCTGAGCTGGGATTTGGCAGCAGTGTCCCAAATCAGGGCCCTGAGTGACAGTGCCACACAGAGCCCCTGAGCACCAAGGCAAACTCTGCTTTTCTGGGCTATTTTAAGAGGATTTTTGATACTCGTGCACTGTCACGTGGGTCTCTTATTAAAGTTTCCATATGAGTGGGGCTGAGAGTCAAAAAGAAAGCAGAACCCTGTGGTTTAAACCAGCCAGGACCAATGGCACCATCACCTTGCTGTGACTTCAACCTGAGGTTTAAACCAATGGCAGCATCGCTTTGTGGTGACTTCAGCCCGGTGTTACTGTGACCCTGAGGCTGTGATCACCACAGCTCCACGCTTGTGTACGTTTCCTCCCTGCAGAACCGTGGATTTCATCGGGAGCTGCTACTTCACTGAGATCTGCAGGTGCAAGCTGAAGAACATCGCCTGTTTGAAGTGGTGAGCTCGCAGCTGGTGTCCCTGACTGTCCCAGCCCGGGTCCCCTCCTCGCTGTCACCTCCTGCAGCACAGGAGCTGAAGGAACAGCTTGCCTTCCCTGGAGCAAATTTAATGCTGCTGGGGAGAAACTCGGCCCGAGCAAGGGTGTTTCTGTGAGTGCCCAGTGGAAATGTGACGGTATTTTCAGGAGGCTGAGTCTCCTGAAGGCTTGTGTGCCACCTGCCCGATGAAATGTGTGCCTCAACACTGAGATTTCTCTGTGAATAAGGCCCCAGCAAGAAGCAGTTACTCATACTCTAATTAATAGAACATCCTCTTGGCAGATTGGGTTGTTGGGAGCAGATGGAACATGCTGTCGCTGAAGTTCTTGGAGTTCTTTTATCCTCCTTATTAATGCCTGATATTTAAGGGTGAAAACAACAACTCTCAAATAGCTCACAGTTATCTGAGAGAATTCTTTCAGCTCCCTGATCAAGATTTTTACCTTTCTTGGATTTGAACTGGGGAGGGTTGTGATAGGGACACAATATTTTGGTTTTTAGATAGAAGTAGAAAAACAGAAATATCTCATTGGAGCACATAAAAATGGATAAATGTTTGTTATGGTTTCAGTCTAGGGGAGTTGATAAAGGTCAATAACCTGGCCCAGAGAAGCTGTGGCTGCCCCATCCCCATCCCTGAAGTGTCCAGGGCCAGGTTGGAGCACCCTGGGACAGTGGAAGATGTCCCTGCCCGTGGCAGGGGGTGGAACTCAATGAGATTTAAGGTCCTTTCCATCCCAAACCATTCCATAATTCTCATTTCATCGCTCCTGCTGCTGGTAGCCTCCTGTGCTTGTGTACAGGTGGATTTTGGGTGTGAGGAACTTCTCTGCTGGCTGGAATCACTGCCCTTCCAAATGAAAACAAATAAAGAACCCCACCAGCATTTGTTGGTATGTAAACTAATCTGGGTTACACAATTTAGGTTACTAAACGCTCCTCTGCGTGCCAAAGATCTAAAACTCAGATATTCTGTAACTCCCAACAGATGTTCCCTAAATATTTAAGATACTTGTTTCACCCCGTCCCTCAACTCTATCAAAACACCAGCATTACATAATGCTCTGGCGCTGGGGCTCTTCAACTGGAGCTGGAAAAAGCCACCAAGATCCACCTTTTCTCCAGGCTCACTCTTTCCTTTGCCTTTCCAGTGGGAATGTGGTTGGCTACCACGTGATCTGTCCCTGCAAGCCCTGCCTGCTGTCCTGCAACAACGGCCACCTCTGGATGTTCCACAGCCAGGCAGTGTTTGGCATCAACAGGCTGGACCCTTCTGGTGAGGGACACCTTGGCTTCCTTCCCTTTCCCTAAAATCCTCATCCCCCACCACAGAATCACCAGGTTGGGAGAGACCTCCAAGATCATCGAGTCCAGCCCAGCCCCAACCCCTCACCTAAACCCTGGCCCCCAGTGCCACATCCAGGCTTTGTTAAACACCCCAGGGATGGTGACTGCACCACCTCCCCGGGCAGCCATTCCAGAACTTTATCACTCTTTCTGTAAAAAACTTTTCCCTGATATCCAGCCTGAATTTCCCTTGGTGCAGCTGCAGGCTGTGTGCTCTGGCTGTGTCAGTGCCTGCAGACAGAGCCCAGCCCCAGCTGAGCACAGGCACCTTGCAGGAGCTGTGCAGAGTGAGGAGGGCACCCCTGAGTCTCCTTTTCTCCAGGCTGAGCCCCCCCAGCTCCCTCAGGGGTTCCTCAAAGGGTTTGTGTTCCAAACCCATCACCAGCCTCGTTGCCTCCTCTGGATGAGGATGAGGAGGAGGATGATTTCCTTCCTCTCAAACCATAGAGGTGATGAACACCCCTTCCCTTCCTCCAACCAGGGAGGTGATGAGCACACCTTCCTCTCAAACAATGGAGGTGATGAGCACACCTTCCTTTCTTCTGAAAACCAGGGAGGTGATAAGAGCACCTTCCCTTGTCTTCCATCTAACCCAGGGAGGTGATGAACACCTCCTCCCTTCCTCTCAAACCAGGGAGGTGATGAGCACCCCTTCCCTTCCCTTCCCTTCCCTTCCCTTCCCTTCCCTTCCCTTCCCTTCCCTTCCCTTCCCTTCCCTTCCCTTCCCTTCCCTTCCCTTCCCTTCCCTTCCCTTCCCTTCCCTTCCCTTCCCTTCCCTCCCAGTTCAGCCCTGGCAGATGGAGCAGGCTGGCATGTGGAGGAAGTGTTGCTAACCTAGAAAAGCACTCGTGGGGAGGCAGCTGTGGATGGAATTTCAGTGTAAATCACTCTGCACCTGCCCCTCTGTGGGCACCACTCAGGGTTTGCTGCAGCAAGGCCACCACAGGATAAAAACAGGTGTATTTATAGTGGTGGGGATGGCTTTACTGGGGGATTTTTGGAGGAATTTTGAGTGATTTAGAGGTGGAACTTTTGAGTTTTTTAGATTGAGATTTATTTTGCTTATATTTTACATAGACAGGAAGGGTGAGTTTGGCTTCCATCTTTACTGCATGGTTCAGAAGGTTACAAGATCCTTAATTACAAGACTTTTAAAAGATTGATTAACCAATAAAATGCTGCTAACAACAATATTTATGTTTTTAACTTAATTTTTAAATATTTTGTCTTATAGACTTATGCTACAGTGTAAGTTTTCTTAGCTATTCATGTTAACACACAAACTTACAGTTCTGCTTTCTCAACTTCTTGTTTACCTTTCCAACTACTTTTATTTTTTTCTGTCTTAAATCTATTTTTCTTCTTCTATCTTAAACTCTAAAACTTTAAACTTTCTTCTTCTTAACCTGTTAACAGAAATAATATTTCTGTTATATTATATTTATATAATTGGTTATCTAAATATTTATCCTCTGAACTGGGCTGAAAAAAAATAAACAACAACACTCCCAAGATCACTTTGAAGGAAGATAGAAAATAGATTTATTCACCATGAACGTGACTTCCTGGGTTTTGCAGGGATTATTTTCTCTCAAAATAGACAGTTGTGCAACTTAAAAATAAATTCACAATGCAAAAATATCTTTTTTTTTCCCCTCCTTTGTCTCCTTCCCACCAGGTGTGAATGTCTTGCAGTGGGGCAACCTGCCAGCCCTGGAGGAAAGCACAGAAGAAGACACGTCCTGCACCTCTGAGGAGGAGTTCATCAGATAAATGTCACCTGCAGGACCTTCCCTCCACCTGGCTGTTTGCTTTGGATTTATTTAATTTCACCTGCTGGCCCATCAGACCTTAAACAACAGGAAAAAAAACCCAGGAAATCTGGCAAAAAATCCAAAGAAATGGAATTCTTCTTGTTCTTTCCCTGTAACCTTCCCTGGATCTGCCTGAGCAGATACACCTTGGAAATGCCAGCACCAAGTGCATTTACTGAGCTCTATTTTGCTTTTTATTCCTAACCCTCTACAGCTGATAATCCTTCTTTTCTTCTTCCCTAAAGCACTTTTCACAGAGCAAAACCTCTCAGCTGCTCTCAGTTCAAAAGAACTTTCAGGAATAATCAGCCAGGTCTGGCAGAGCTCAGCTCTCTGCTCAAAACTCAAAGTTTTCTGCTCTGGCTCTGGGATCTCCTGCTCTTTGCAGCTCCTCTGCACCTGAGCATGCTCCTAAATATGCACTGGGAAGCCTCTTAGAGCCTTTCCATCTTTATTTTTTAATACTTTCAGGGTTCTGTCTCCACAGAGATCAAGTTCATGTTTTTTCTCCTTGATAAAACCTAAATGCTGCAGTTTCTTAGCAGAACTTCAAGGCTACACTGGAGTTTTTCTTCAGGGCAGCAATAAAACCCATCCACTTTCATATATATATATTTTTTCCCCTCTCCAAAACAAAACAAAAAGAAATTTGGTCTTTTTAGAGAAACAAAGAAAAAAAAAGTTAAATATTTGGTGTTCATACCTAATTTTCCATCCTGAGGTGCACAGACAATCTGGTTCCTGTAGGTAATGAATTCAAAGGTCATTTTCTGAGTTCTTAACAAACCATGATGTTTAATTTCTGAACTAAGTGCTGTCCCCTTCAGCTACTCACCTGAAGGCCAGCAATAAAAAATTCCAGCTAAAATCATGACAGAGAACAGAGGGCACTTTTAAATTTGGATTAATGCTGAATAAATCGCTCTGTAGGCTCCTGTGATACTTGAAAGAGATGCAATGAATTGTCTCAGTATTTTTACTGCTCATGCTATATTTCTTAATTAATGGTACTACCTCTTCTGCACTGTTTAAATGTGTATTTGTGTGTGTGTGTCTTGTTTTGAATTCCTGTGTTGTGTCTGCCCAGGAAATAAAAGCTTTGGACTCTGGAGTCTTCAGGGCTGTCATAAATATGGATGTGTAATGATATCAGATAATCAAAACAATGAAATAGCAGCTTGGATTAAAAGAGTAGAATAATTAGGGTTTTAGTGTTATGAATTTGTTTTAGACAACCCAAAAATAGAATCACTTTAGGCTGACAGACCTGACAGTTTCTCAGTCTCAGTTAACCCTTTTGTAGCTCAAATCCCAATTTCTGCCAGGTTGCTGTGGTCACTGCAGCATCAAGCTGCCAAGGTGACACCTCAAAATATTTTTTTTTCCAGCAGAATTCATGAGCTAAAAATAAATCAGATTGTTTTTGCATAAGCACCACAATAGTTCAAACCTAATTCTGCCTGTTGCTCCTCCAGCACTTGTCATTTTTAACCTTCACCATTCTGAGTCAGCAGCTCCTCTCCCACAGGGAAGCAGAGGATGAATTCCTCCCCATCAAATCCATAATTCTGGGGTTTTTTTTGCTCCCCATCTGTACACACAGAACTGGAAGTTCTACCATGAACTCGCTCAAACAGGCCTGTGTAATTACAGCAGCTCACCTCAGCAGCTGGAAATTAAGAATGAGGCAGCTTTTGAAGGAGTTCAGTCCCTCCTTGTTGACAATAAAGAAGTTGTAGGTATTGTGTACAAAGTATGCAAACATCCCCTATTGCCCCAGCTGTCTTGAATGTCACCAAGGTAATCAATCATGTCCAGGGCTGCTCCTTTCTGCCCGAAATTAAAAAAAGAACTGACTGAGCACTTTGTGTTAAAGCCACAGCAGCTCATTCACAGAGCCCCGGAGTTTGGGGTTGTTTCCAAGGATCACCACGGTTATGGACAGGTTTAACCCCAAACTGGCACAAAACCAGATCAGAAACGCTCCCAGGTCCTTCACCCCACCCCAAGCTGTGTTTGGAATGAGCAGCCCAGCTCTCTGCTTTGTTTTCTCTCTGGTTTTTGGCACATCAAAGGTGTTGGTGCTGTGGCACAGCCCTGCAATCTGCTCTGGAGGGCTGGGAGGGGTGGCTGTGTCCAAAGCCCCACCAGGACAGCAATGGAGATACCCAGCATGGACACACCAGCAGGATTCAGTGACCCAGGAGGAGCTGGGCAGGCGCTGCTCCTTCTGCTGAGGATTCCCAGGGAAATTGGATGTGATCTTTGCCGTGCAGCCCCTGAATCACAAGGCTGCAAAACAAGAACTGCATCCTAAGGCCTTTCCTGCTGCTCCCGGAGGCACCCAAGGCTCTGAGCAATTAAAGTGCCTCTAATCAGACGTGGGTTTGTTTAGGAGGGACTGAACACCAGGCAAAAGGTCCCAAATTTTAGACTCCAAGCCGGGGTTTCTGCAAGGCTCTGGAGCGTGCTGGCAGCCAGAGCTCTGCTGGAGCCCATCCCTCTGTGCCCAGGGCTGCAGCTCCTGGGCCACCCCGGCCCCAAAGCAGCAGCTTTGAACATCTTGTGCAACACAGACTTGCAGGCTCAGGGTCACAGACTTGTTTGGATGATTTGGAGCTGGGATTCCAGAAGGCACTGCTGATCACTGACTTCAGTTTGGGTTTTGAGTCACGGGGAGCTGGGTGATCACTGTTATTGATAGCCAAGCATTTTCCTCCCTGCACTGCACAAAATCAGCTGGAGGGGTGGGGGAAACTCAGAGCAAGACAGTGAAAAATTGACCCCCCCTTCATAGTAAATAAGACTTACTGGGAGAAAAAGCCCATTTAAATCTCCTTCCTTATTCCAGCACAGCCTAAAGCCTCAGCACAGCCTCACATTCATGCACCACATTCATCCCAGAGTGCTTCACAATGACAAACAGCTAGGAATTCTCCTGCCACTGACCTGCAGCCAGTGCAGGCTGCAGAGCAGCTGCCAGGCAGGCAGAGAGCGGCCAGGAGTGCTGAGGCATCACCCTGGGGTGAAGCTCAGCGTGGGATCTCCATCAGCACAAACTGATCTGGTGATCACCCTGGGGTGAAGCTCAGAGTGTGATCTCTATCTATCATCACAAACCCATGTGTGATCACCCTGGGATGAAGTTCAGAGTGGGATCTCCAGCACAAACCCATGTGTGATCACCCTGAGGTGAAGCTCAGTGTGGGATCTCCACCAGCACAAACTGATCTGGTGATCACCCTGGGATGAAGCTCATGGTGTGATCTCCACTACAAATCCATTTGTGATCACCCTGGGATGAAATTCAGAGTGGGATCTCCAGCACAAACCCATGTGTGATGACCCTGAGGTGAAGCTCAGTGTGATCTCCACCAGCACAAAGCCATCAGTGATCACCCTGGGGTGAAGCTCAGAGTGGGATCTCCACCAGCACAAACTGATCTGGTGATCACCCTGGGATGAAGCTCATGGTGTAATCTCCACTACAAATCCATTTGTGATCACCCTGGGATGAAATTCAGAGTGTGATCTCCAGCACAAACCCATTTGTGATCACCCTGAGATGAAGCTCAGTGTGATCTCCACCAGCACAAAGCCATCAGTGATCACCCTGGGATGAAGCTCAGAGTGGAACCTCCACCAGGACAAAGCCATCAGTGATCACTCTGGGATGAAGCTCAGTGTGATCTCCATCACCACAAACCCATGTGTGATCACCCTGGGATGAAGTTCAGTGGGATCTCCAGCACAAACCCATTTGTGACCACCCTGGGATGAAGCTCAGTGTGATCTCCATCACCACAAACCCATGTGTGATCACCGTGGGATGAAGAAGCTCACAGTGTGATCTCCAGCACAAACCCATGTGTGATCACCCTGGGATGAAGCTCACAGTGGGATCTCCACCAGGACAAACTGATACAGGGATCACCCTGGGGTGAAGCTGTGATCTCCATCACCACAAAGCCATCAGAGATCACCAGCCAGGCTCAGCTGGGGATTCACCCTCTTCTCCCTCAGCCTGGAAAGCAGCTCAGCCCCTCTCAGCAGATGACAGCTGAGCCCCCACTCCTGGCACAGGACCTGCAGTCCCAGGCTTTGAATCTGAGGCAGAGCCCTACATGAGAGACAGAAATCACTGAGTTATCTTTTGTTTGCTGCTCCCTCTCTGTGGAGAGGGAACTGAAAGGGCATTTACTCCAAAGCACCACTGAGTTTGCAGTGAGAGGTGGCTGTTGCACCTTTGGTCACGTCTGCAGCGTGTGTGGCTGCTGGAAGCAGACCCCAGGAGCAGCCTGGCTGCTGAATGAACAACCTTTGTGTGCTGTTCTTGGGTTTGGGGAGGCTCCCCAGGCCAGCCCAGCGCTGCCAAGCCCTGCTGTTGTGCAAGGAGCTGAGCACGGGGATCTGGGGGGAAACAGGGCAGCCAAGGGGGGCAAGGAGAGGCACCAGGGACTGTCAGAGAGCAGAGGTGAAGCCTCAAGGAGAGATTCCTGAGCTCCAACACCCCAAAGACAGCGGGGCCATGCCTGTTCCTGCAGCTGTGGATCCCTTCTCCCTGTTCCAGCAGGAATTTCTGAGAGCAGTCAGCTCTTCCAGCACAGAGAGCCACAGAATCACACCAAGGCTCGGGAGGCACCTTAAAGATCATCTCAAGCCCAAACCATCCATACCTAAATCAAGGATCCTTCCATTTGCCAGCACTTTTGGCTCTCCACAGCATTATTAGCTCTTCCTTTTGCTGTGGCACACACAAAGGACACAACCTCCAGCAAAATATCCCTTAAAATCCTACAGAAAATATCTCTTAAAATCCTGTGCAGATCCAGCATTTCTAGAGCTGGGCTGGAATTTCAGTCATGCAGGACCCAGGAGCAGCCAGAGAGTGAAGCTGCCCTGAGCATCTCCATGGAATTAACTCCAGGCTGTTGACGCACCACCCAAAATTCCATTTTCTCAACAGAGGAAATATCAACCACGCTGCTGTCCCAAGCAGTGCTTCAGCCAGAGGGACATTCCAGCTGCTCTGCTGCCTGCAGTGTCCCTTGTCACCTCCCGGGTGACACCAGCCCAGCCCAGAGAGCTGCACTCTTGATTTCTCATTAGAAAGCAGGGATCACCTCTTGGACAGCAACAAGGTGTCACAGCCACATTTTCTGGGAAAATCCCTTTGCCAGGATTCTTCTCCTGGGAAGCGGAGAAGCCTCAGAGAAAAAGGAAAACAATAATTATCTGATTTATTTCTCCTGTGTTTTGCTGCTTTGGAATGTGGTTGGATGTTGTTTATCCACAGGTGAGTGTTTCATTGGTTGCATTGAAATTGATGAACTGAAATGGTGAATTGTTTTTGGCTTATTGGCCAATTGGGGCCAAGCTGTGTTGGACTCTGGAGAGAGAATCATGAGTTGCATGTAGTGTCTTCCTAGCCTTCTGTCTGTATCCTTTCTGTGTTCTTTAGTATAGTTTAATTTAGTATTCTTTAATATAATATAGATCATAAAATAATAAATCAGCCTCTGAGAACATGGAGTCAGATTCACTATTCCTTCCTTTGTCTGGGAACCCTGCAAATACAAGACAAGGGAAAAAAAAAAAAAAAAAACCCAACAAAAAACCAAGAGGGAACAAACAGAAGCCATCTCAAATCTCGGGTGCCTCACTTGTGATGCACCCGAGCTCTGCCAGCTCGGTGGCTCAGGGTGATGGCACCCAGGGGAAGGAGCCCCAGGGCACTCTGCAGCACTGCCATCTGCATGGCAGCCTGGGGACAGCTTTGTGCAGCCTCACAGGAGCCAGGCTCAGCTTAAAAAGTCCTGATCTCTTGCATTTCTGTGCCTGCACTTCTTTCCTGGAGGGAAGTGCTAATTAAAACGAAGCAGCCACGCTGGGATCCCTCCCTGCTGGGCCATGGCAGGAGCTGATGAGTTCATCCCTCTCCAGCATATGGCCTGCTTTGCAAGGGGAAATTTCCACTAGAGCAGGGGATAACAGCAGAAATGCAGGTGCTCTGGGGCCCTCACCCCAATTTCCCCAAAGAAAAGCTGCTCCTGGTTCTGCTGCGCAAAAGGCAAGTTAAGGAGAGAACATTTTAAAGAGATTCACCTGATTTTGCCTCATCATCTGTCTTGCTCTCAGAGCCAACACCACACTCCAGCAACAGAGGGCTTTTAGCACCGAACCACAAGGGTGCAGAGCTCCCACCCCTTTTGCTTTGGGGGTTTCACCAGAGCTGCTCCTTCACCCCCGATTTATTTCATTTTAAAAGCACAGATTTCATCCTGGGGCTGGCCAGGCTTCGACAGGAGCGAGTCTGCTCTGTGATTCCTGCTGTGCTTGCAGAACGCACCCAGAGAGCTCCTCCAGCAAGGCTGGCAAGGGAAGAGCGAGGAGCTCGTGTGCCACAAGCTGCCTCGGATGTGAGCAGTGCCAGCCCTCCCTGGGCACGCCAAAAACAGCAGAAAAAGCACCCAAAGCACTTGGAGACAGCAGAGGATCTATATTTGGGATCTATTCCCAAACCAGGGCTAAGGATGCACCTCCAAACCCCATTCAATCAAAAGTGTGTGCCCAGCTACTCTGCTAAACACAAAATCCTTACCATTATTAACATTTTAAAATCTCTTTAGAGCTTTGAGCAATTCCTTGGTTCTCTTGCAGGTGGGCACAGAGCAGTGGAGGGGTTTGGACCCCCACTACACCAAAGCTGCAGTAATTTTTCTCCCAGGGTGCTCCCCAAAGCCAACAGGATCAGAGAATTATTTGGTTAAAAATGCAGATGGAATGGCACAGTCCCAGCTGAGGGGAGGTTGTGAAAGCTCCTGCAGATTCAGTCTCATGCTTGATGAGAGCCTAAAATGTTGGGGAAAAATGAAGCAATCTGCTCTTGTGCAAAGCCCACCACAAGACTTTCCACACTGTTGCTCCATTCTTCCTTGGAGCCCAGGTTGGATGTGAATTTTACTCTGTAAAGTGGATTTTACCCTGCTTCAAATTTTACCCAGAGTCCAAATTGCTTTCTTTGTAGCTGAGAATTTAAAATTCAGATGAATACATTTTTTTCCTCTCTCCTGCTAGCAGAAGGCAGCATTCCTAAGTGGCAGGAACTCTTTATTCAGCAGAATATGTCCAATTTTTTAATTCCAGTCCTTATGGGAAATCAAAATTTAAAAACTGCTTAAAAGCAGCTGGCACTGGCCTTGATAAGAACCCTTTTTCCTTTATTAACTGGATCCAATTTTGATTTGATACAAACATGCCAGTGATGCATGAGCCTGAATTGCTGCTTCCCTTTGCACAAAACCCTTCCCAGCAAGGTTTGCTGCAAGGCAGCCCCAAAACCCAGAGGATTTCATATCCAGCAGCTTTTGGGGAGCCTCAGGTGCTCTGAGGACACCTCCTGCAGCTCCAGAGCCTCCTCCTGCTGCTGCCAGGGTCAGAGCTGGGCACTGATGGCTTTGCCATGGGAGTGTCCCTGGCCATGGAGGAGATGATTTTTAAGGTTTTTTCCAACCCAAAACCATTCTGCAGCTGTCTGTGAGCAGGAGACCTCCACCTATCCAAGGCAGGAGGAGGGGGAAGCCCCCCAAAAAGGGGCTGGGGGTGCAGCACCCCACTCCTGTGCCCATTCCATGGGGGTCCTGCACCTCCAGCTCCAGGTGCCTGCCCAGGAGCTGCCACAGGGGCAGAGACACAGGAGGACACAGCAAAATATCCATGAAAAACCTACAAGAAACCCAGGTTACCCCAAACCTGAGCAGACCCAGCAATTCTAGAGCTGAGCTGAACAGCATTTAACAAAATACCCATGAAAAACCTACAAGAAACCCAGATTCATCCAAACCTGTGCAGATCCAGCAATTCTAGAGCTGAGCTGAACAGCATTTAACAAAATATCCATGAAAAACCTACAAGAAACCCAGATTCATCCAAACCTGTGCAGATCCAGCAATTCTAGAGCTGAGCTGAACAAGGCCATGGAAAAAGAGACACCAGGAGGATACAGCATTTAGAAAAATATCCATGAAAAACCTACAAGAAACCCAGGTTACCCCAAACCTGTGCAGATCCAGCATTTCTAGAGCTGAGCTGAACAGGATACAGCCTCTAGCAAAATAGCCATGAAAAAACCTACAAGAAACCCTTTTTTTTTCCCAAACCTGTTAGATCCAGCATTTCTAGAGCTGAGCTGAACAGCACTTAAAAAAATATCCATGAAAAACCTACAAGAAACCCAGGTTTTTCCCAAACCTGTGCAGATCCAGCATTTCTAGAGCTGAGCTGAACAGCATTTAAAAAAATATCCATTAAAAACCTACAAGAAGCCCAGGTTATCCCAACCTGAGCAGATCCAACATTTCTAGAGCTGAGCTGAACCAGGACATGGAAAAAGAGACACCAGGAGGATACAGCATTTAGAAAAATATCCATGAAAAACCTACAAGAAACTCAGATTCATCCAAACCTGAGCAGATCCAACATTTCTAGAGCTGAGCTGAACAGGATACAGCCTCTAGAAAAATATCCATGAAAAACCTACAAGAAACCCATTTTTTTTCCCAAACCTGTTAGATCCAGCATTTCTAGAGCTGAGCTGAACAGCATTTAATGAAATATCCATGAAAAACCTACAAGAAACCCAGTTTTTTGCCAAACGTGTGCAGACCCAGCATTTCTGGAGCTGGCCACGGAATAAGAGACACTGTGCTCACGAAATCTGCACGAGGAATGACAACAGGAAACGCAGCTGGATTCAGAACCCCAGCCAGTTGTGAGGACAGGAAGGTTCAGAGCACAGAGGGTTTAATTCTCTGCCAGCAGAGCAATGAGGAGAGCAGGAGCTCGCTCTCCAGGGGACAGAGAAAGGGACGCTGATATTTTAAGGCATTCACCTTTGGGTTATAAGCAGCTTATCTCAGGCTGCTCCATCTGTGGTCTCCTTGGGAACGGAGTCAGACAATAAATCAGATGTGCCAGCTTTTATCAGAAGTTGCAGGCAGCCAAAAGCATCATCTCCCTCCCGGTGCCAAACGGGCTCTGCAGGGTGCAGAAGGCCTGGAGTCACACACCACATCAACCCCACACGAGAAACACCACTGGAAAGCTCCAAATATTGCTCATATTGCTGCTCCTCGTGGCTCCCTCCTCCTGCAGCCACGGGCTCTGTCAGAACCTTCAGAAAAAGGGGGAAAAAAGGACAAAATCAGCCTGGCATTTTGTGGGCACGGCTGCTGCACACATCAGGGCAGCATCTGCATATCGTGCCCAGTCAGCCACAAAAATGAGCCAAGGCACTCTGCTCATAGTCTGGGGCATGGAAGAGATTATTCTCGTCTTAGTCTGAGCAGGGAGGGGGGGAAAAAGCAATGGATGGGTAGAGTGGTGGTAGGAATAAAAACAGCTTGAGGAAAGGCAGCAAGAGCAGTGCATGAATGTTCTCAAAGTGCAGAAATCCTGCCAGACACAGGGGGGAAAAAATCCAGACATTTCACATGTCAGGAATAAAACCATCCCCACCAAAAAAAAAAAAAAAAAAGGTAGTAAAAACCTCGTTTTTAAACTGGTGAAAATTTCCCAACCAGTTCCAAAATGTCTCGCTGGTTGTGCATGACCAGAAGAATGTCATGGCAGGGATGGAGGGGACAAAGACCTCGGTCACAGGGGTCAGGCCAGGGAAAAGCCCAGCAGAGACACCAGTGAGCCCCATTTATCCCCAAATCCCCACTCTGGTGGCTTCAGGTGGGGACATGGGTGGGACAGGGCCAATGTCTGGGCACAGCTCCACTCGTGGCCCTGCAGAGGGAATTGTCACCTTTGCCCAAGAGGAAAAGTCCCCCTGGAGTCTGCGAATGGCTCAATCAGTAAAAAACCCCAGAGTGCAGCAGGTCACAGAGGCCTGGCCCCTGTGACTGCGGGGTGGCAGCAGTGACAGTCACTGTCCCTGCTGTGCCACCCTGGCTGGCACCGACCCCTCGGGCAGCGAGGTCTGAGCGTGGCCTCAGGCACAAGGGGGGCCCCCCTCCCCATCCCTGCTGCCCCCAAAACTGCCCCAAATCGTGTCAGTGCCCCCCAAAACTGCCTGTGTCCCCCTCCCCATCCCTGCTGGCCCCAAAACTGCCCCAATGCTGGCAGTGCCCCCCAAAACTGCCTGTGTCCCCCTCCCCATCCCTGCTGGCCCCAAAACTGCCTGTGCCCCCTCAAACACTACCAGACCCCAAAACTGCCCCAAATCCTGTCAGTGCCCCCCAAAACTGCCCGTGCCCCCCCAAATCACTGCCTGGACTCCATCACTGCCTGTGCCCCCCTCCTTATTCACTGCCAGACCCCAAATCCTGTCAGTGCCCCCAAATCCTGCCCGAGCCCCTTTCCCACTCCCTGCTGGACCCCAGTCCTGCCTGTGCCCCCCAGTTGTTCCTGTGCCCCCAGTTATCCCTGTCCCCCTCATTCCCTGCCCATGTCCCCATCTGTCCCCATGCCCCCCAGTTGTCCCTGTGCCCCCAGTTATCCCTGTGTCCCCCAGTTGTCCCCGTGTCCTCCAATTGTCCCGGTGTCCCCAGTTCTCCCCGTGCCCCCAGTTGTCCCCATGTCCCCTAGTTATCCCTGTGTCCCCCCAGTTGTCCCTGTCCCCCCCAATTCTCCCCGTGTCCCCCCCCAGTTGTTCCCGTGCCCTCCAGTTCTCCCCATCCCCCCCAGTTGTCCCTAAGCCCAACTGTCCCCATGTCCCCAGCTGTCCCTGTGTCCCAAATTCCCCCGTGTCCCCCCGTTTGTCCCCGTGTCCCCAATTCTCCCTGTGTCCCCAGTTTGTCCATGTGTCCCCAGCTATTCCCGTGTCCCCAGCTGTCCTCGTGTCCCCAGCTGTCCCCGTGTCCCCCGTTTCTCCCGGTGTCCCCCCGTTTGTCCCCCCGTGTCCCGTTTGTCCCCGTGTCCCCAGCTCTCCTGTGTCCCCTCGTTTGTCCCCGTTTGTCCCCCCGTGTCCCCCGTTTGTCCCCGTGTCCCCCCGTGTCCCCAGCTCTCCCGTGTCCTCTGGTTTGTCCATGTGTCCCCAGCTCTCCCGTGTCCCCCCATTTGTCCCCATTTGTCCCCGTGTCCCCAGCCCGGAGCCGCAGCGCCCCCTCCCGGCCCTGCTGGGCGGCGCAGCCTCGTTGGAGCCGCCTTCAATTTTCCGTTTTTCCCTTTTTTCCCTTTGTTTCCCTTCGTTTCCCTTTGTTTCCCTTCGTTTCCGGCGGGTTGGGTTTGCTTTTGGGGGGCTGTGTGTTTTTCCCCACGAGGTGAGGCACAGGCAGGGCCGGTGCCACATCCCGGCTGGATTCTGCACAAAACACGGCCCGGCCCCTGCTGCTCCCACCAGCCCATCCCATAGTCAGGGCAATTTGGGATTTCCACCCTCCCTTTCCCCCTGAATTGCTGCTCATGCTCTTCTGAGGTCATGCCCCATTGCTGAACTAGAAAATCAGGAGGGAAATAGTCGGCAGAGCACCAAAAGTGCCTCGTTTAAGCCTTTGCTGAAGTTTTCTGGTTGGTATTTTCATTGAGTTTACAAAGCTTTTTGCATCTGTGTTTGAAACTTGTGGCTGTGGAAAATCCTTCACCAAAACAGATTTAAAATACTCTAAAAGTGCCATTATCTGTCCATCCCTGGCCAAACTGAGACAACCCCTGGAGAACCCTTGGAGAACCCAATCTCTGGAATTTGGCTTCCCATTGGCAAAGCTCTGCTCCTGGCGCTTGTGCTGGAGCTCAGTGGATGCTTCCAGGCCTGTTTTGCTGCAGAAGGGGATAAAAGGTAATGAAAGGCCATTTAAATACATTTAAAGATCTCTTTTCCTACCTGGCTCTATAAAAAAATGGAAGGAGCAGCTCTGGAGGGGTCACCCAGGGGAAGGGCCTTTAGCAGAGACAATCACAGGGTTTGGAACACCCCAAAATTTAACAGGGTTTAAATCTGCACCACTGGGAGACCTCAGGGGCTGCTCTCCCTCCCTCCCTCCAGCCAGCCCCACAGAGCAGAGCTGAGCTGGTTGTCTTTGATTCCCTCCCAGCCTGCCTGAAAACAGGCAAAACCAGGCAAATGAGGGCAAAAGATGAGATTTTCAGCGGCAGCAGAGTCAGCTCCTGTTCATTAACACTCAGGGAGCTTTAAACATTTCCCAGCAGTGCCATTGCTGCTCTCTCTCTCCCTCTCTCTGCTGCTCCACTGTCTCCAAGCTGAAGTCCAAGACAAAACAACAACAAAATCCTACACGGATCCTCACACGGGCTCCCAGCAGTGCACACTTTGCTGGGACTTATTAACCAGCTCCCAGCTTGTTCCCTGCATAATCGCTTTGCACTTCAAAGCCTCTGCCAGCAGACAGAGCTAAACGATGGTGTTCAACTCAATCATGCAGAAAATTAATTAGTTTGGGGGCAGGACAGTGGATATTGGTTGTCAAAAGTTGGGATATTTAACACTGGATGGGGTTGCTCAGGGCTCTGGGGACCTTTAACTTCCCAAGCAAATCCTGGTGCTTGGATATATTGGATGTGGCTTTTGAAGTGGGGTGGGTGGGAGCAGAAGTGGGGGTTTCCTGCAGGGAATGGTTCAGGGATGGCAGAATTATCCCTGGAGGAGCAGGAGGCTGTGCTGGCTCCTGATAAAGGCAGAGGGGCTGCTCCCACACTCGGATAAATGCACGTTTGCAAAATTATACACAAATTATACAATATTAGGTCAGATATCAACAGATGCTGCAGAAAACCCCCAGCATTATAAAATTATAGAATTCCAGGCTGGTTTGGGTTGGAAGGGACCTTAAAGCCCATCCAGTTCCACCCCCTGCCAAGGGCAGGGACACCTCCCACTGTCCCAGATTGTCCAGCCTGGCCTTGGGCACTTCCAGGGATGGGGCAGCCACAGCTTCTCTGGGCAAACTGATAATAATTCCTTTTAATTCCCCCCAAAGAGCTGCTCTGCACCTCCAGCTGTGGCTGAAACATCTGGCCAAGGTGTCTGGAGGTCGAGGTTCCCGAGAGGTGAGCAGAGGAGCCCAGGGATCTCTGAGCCCCCAGCCTGGATCGTTTCCAGGAGGGAAAGCAGCATCTGGCTCATCCCCCAGCACAGGTCACTCCAGGGAACGGCCCCTTGTCCCCAGCATCTCTGGTTTCCTCCCGGGATAATCCTGCCCCAATTAGCTTTTGAAGATTTAATAATTAATTTAATTATTTTTGAGTCTCCCCATCAGCGATCACAGCCCCGGGGCTGGGGCTGCTGGAGCCTCTCCTGGCTGAGCACGAGGGGTTTAGCAGCGATTTTCACATCTCATTTCACCCAACACTGAGCTGTAAATCTGCCCCTGGCCGGGGCAGGGCTGCCTCTCACCTGGGTGTGACAGCAGCAGGGTTCAGTCAGCCCAGGGTGGGATTTGATGCCCTGGATGGACGGGAATTGTCTGTGAGGAAGGGCAGCAGCTCTGGAGCTGTCCCAGGCTCGGGGCTGGGCTCCCCAGACAGAGCCAGGCACAGAATATCCACCAAAGCCAGGGATGGGAATGGGCTGAGGCAGAACCACACACAAAACCCCATCCATTCTGAAAGCAGAGCTATCACCAGAATATGAGCTCTCTGAGTTTTCGGGGTTTTTGGTTTTTTTGGGGTTTTTTTTGTTGTTGTTCCTTTGCCAATAAACCTGTGTAAAACCTCAAACACACATAAAACCTCAAGGCACAGACCCCCAAGCACCTCTCTGTGCCATCCCCACCTAAACCAGGCTGGGACCCCCACGCTCCCCACTCCAGGAGGAGCCCAGGCTGCAGAAACCACGACTTTGCTGCTCCACTGCAATCCCCTGTTGTAGAAACAGGAGATTCCCCAGCCAGGGAATAATGTGCTCTGACTCCATGATTCAGGAGGCTGAACAATTGCTTTATCAAGCTATTTATATTACACTAATACTATACTAAAGAATACTAGAGAGATATTATACTAAACAGATACTACACTAAACAGATACTACACTAAAAAGATACTAAAGAAAAACCCATGACTGTCTGGAGACACTCACGACACAGCTTTGACCCAATTTGTCAATCAATCCAAACAACCATCAGCAGAATTCCAATTAACAAATCATTTTGGGTGAACAATCTCCATAACACATTCCCCGTGTGCCAAACAGGGGCAGCAAGTAGAGATAAGAATTGTTTTCTCCTCTTCTTTGATATTCTCACTGCCTTCCCAAGGAAAAATCCTTGGAGAAGTTGTGCCTGCTGCTCTCTGTGAAGAGCTGGGCCACAATCCCCACAGCCAGAAACCCCAGGGACAAATCACCGGGGCATGGCCCCCTGTGTGAGGATTTTGTTCCTTTTTGTTCCTTTTCCTGCACCAGCTGGGGTGTATGGATGCAGGGCAGCAGTGTGTTCTGACTCCATGATTCAGAAGGCTGAACAAAAGCTTTATTAAGCTATTTATATTACACTAATACTAATATTACACTAATACTATACTATATTATAACTATGATATATTATATAATAGTTATAATATATATATAGTAATATATATTACATATATTATTATATATATACTATATATATACCCTATATATAATATATATTATATATACTAATATATATATATATAAACTATTATAATATATATATTATAATAGTTATATATATATAATACTATATAATACTATACTATATTATAACAATACATATTATACTATACTATAACTATATTATATATGTTATTATACTAAAGAATACTACACTAAAAAGATTCTAAAGAAAAACCTGTGGCTGTCTGGAGACATCCAGAAACCCCAGGGACAAATCACCCAGGCATGGCCCCCCTGTGTGAGGATTTTGTTCCTTTTCCTCCACCAGTGGAGGAACCCTCGGGCTGGGGTGAGGGAGGGATGATCCATCACAAACCCAGGCGTGGGCACTTCCAGGGATGGGGCAGCCACGGCTTCTCTGGGCAAACTGATCATAAATCCTTTTAATTCCCCCAAAAAGCTGCTCTGCACCTCCAGCTGTGGCTGAAACATCTGGCCGAGGTGTCTGGAGGCCGAGGTTCCCGAGAGGTGAGCAGAGGAGCCCAGGGGTCTCTGAGCCCAGCTGAGCTGCTCTCGGCAGGCTCCAAAATGCCATTTTTCTGCCACGCGGGGTAACAATTGCGGTAACAGCAGTGCCAAACACATCCTGCTGCCTCTCAGCTGCGCTGTGAAACGCGCATGGAAATCGCTCCGAGAGATGCTCGGCAATTAACACCGAGCACACAGAGACAAAGCCATTGTCTGGCGCTGTTAAACGATTTTTTTTGGAGGCTCAGAACCGACTGCCACAGCCTGATGCAGCCTTTGGCTGAAAGAATCCTCTCGTCTCTGCCCTGCCTGGAAAATAGGGGTTGCACTCCCCTTGGTTCAGCCTTATCAGGCACTTAGAGGCGCCGAGCCAGGCCGTTAAAATCAGATTTTGAGGAGGATTCTGCACTCCTATTCCGTGCTGCTGGAATTTCTCATTGTGAGAATGAGAAATTCTCACAATGAGAAATTCTCGTTGAGGATGAGGTGAAAGGATTTGCTTTTATCAGAGCTCTTTGCCATCACAGTCACCGTTCCCTCTTCTCCCAGCTGAGAAATCCTGCTCTGCAAGAGGCTCCTCGGAGAATCTGCTTTGTCATAAAATACCAAAAGAAAATCAGACCTTCAGCTTCGCAAGGAAGAGTTTAAAATGGAGATGAGAAGTTTATTCAGCTGTTGGGAGTTTTAAACCTGATTTCCCTCAGAGCTGAGCCCTGGAGCACACCCGAGCTGGGCCATCCCTGCCTGTCCCACTGATGGGAGCAGGAATTATCCCAAATTCCAGCAGAGCCCCCTCAGCATCCCAGAGCATGGGAATTGTGTCCAGGGGGACGTCAGAGCACCCAGGGCAGGGCAGGGACAGCAGAGCTCGGCGCTGGGCACTCCCAGGGGCAGAATCCATCCTGAGATCTTCTCCCACATGTTCCTGACCCCTTTCCTTTCCCCAGAGCTGCTCCCACATGTTCCTAAACCCTTCCCTTTCTTCCCTTTCCCCAGAGCTGTTCCCATATGTTTCTACCCTTGACCCCACATGTTTCTAACCCCTTTTCTTTCCATAGGGTTGCTCCCACATGTTCCTGACCCCTTTCCTTTCCTCAGAGCTGGTCCCTGCCCTTGACCCCACATGTTCCTAACCCTTTTTATTCTGCTAGGGCTGGTC
This sequence comes from Passer domesticus, assembly GCF_036417665.1. NCBI lineage: Eukaryota > Metazoa > Chordata > Aves > Passeriformes > Passeridae > Passer > Passer domesticus. The sequence continues at coordinate 3,146,754 of NC_087498.1, forward strand.
CCACCCATTTCTGCCCTTAACCTCACAGGTTTCTGACCCCTTTCCTTTCCCCAGGGCTGGTCCCACATATTCCTAACCCCTTCCTCAGGGCTGCTCCCACATGTCCCCAGTCCCTTCCCTTTCCCCAGGGCTGCTCCCACATGTTCCTAACCCTTTTTCTTTCCCCAGAGCTGACCCCACAGGTTCCTGCCCTTGACTCCACATGTTTCTAACCTTTTTCCTTTCCCCAGAGCTGATCCCACATGTTCCTAACCCCTTCCCAGGGCTGCTCCCACATGTCCCCAATCCCTTTCCTTTCCCCAAGGCTGCTCACACATGTTCCTAACCCTTTTCCTTTTCCTCCCACATGTTCCTAATGCCTTTGTCCCACATGTCCCTAACACCTTCCCTTTCCCCAGGGCTGCTCCCACACGTTCCTAACCCTTTTCCTTTCCCCAGGGCTGACCCCACAGGCTCCTGCCCCTTCCCTGTCCCCTGAGCAGCTGGCCCAGCCCCGCAGGACATGCTGTGCCACCGCTGTACTTTGTCACCTTCTGCTCAGACACCTCAGCCTGGCGGGGATTAAGGAGCATTAAGTGCCCCTCGCTGCCTGCCAGGCAGCCCAGATGGAGCAGATCGGGGATTAACTCCTCTTAACTCCTCTCCTTCTCCCCGAGGGACAGGGAGGGCGCGGGGGGACAATGGGAGCAGGGCAGGGCTCCCTGGAGCTGCTGCCCCTGCCAGACAAAACCTTGGGAGGACTCTGGGGAGGTGTCACCTGTCCCCAAAACCACAGGGGTTCTCCAGAGGGCTGAGAACTGGGATCTCCTGGCTCCCTGCAGGGAGATCTGCTCCCCTGAACACACCTGGGGATCTGTTCCTCTAGAACACATCTGGAGATCTGCTCTCCAGAACATATCTGGGATCTGCTCCCTTGAACACATCTGGGGATCTGCTCATCTAGAACACATCTGGGAAACAGGTTCACAAATGGATCTCCTCCCCCAGAACACACCTGGGGATCTGCTCCTCCTCAGCACATCTGGGGATCTGCTCCCCTAGAACATATCTGGGATCGGCTCCCTTAACACATCTGGGGATCTGCTCCTCCAGAACACATCTGGGAAACAGGTTCACAAATGTGATCTGCTCCCCAGAACACACCTGGGGATCTGCTCCCCTGAACATATCTGGGGATCTGCCACCCCACACACATCTGGGGATCTGCTCCTCCAGAATATCTCTGGGGATCTGCTCCTCCAGAACACATCTGGGAAACAGGTTCACAAATGTGATCTGCTCCCCCAGAACACACCTGGAGATCTGCTCCCCTGAACATATCTGGGGATCTGCTCCTCTAGAACACATCTGGAGATCTGCTCCTCCTCAGCACATCTGGGGATCTGCTCCCACGGAACACATCTGGGGATCTGCTGTCACAGAACACATCTGGGATCTGTTCCCCCACAACACATCTGGCACTTTTGGGGTGCACAGCTGCGCTGCTCCACATCTGGAACCTCCACCCCGGCAATCCCTACCCCGGCAGCACCATCAGGGAATGGGAATGAGCCACAGGGAGCCGGGAATGCCCAGCCCAGGGACACCCCGGTGCCGGTGCCCCGGGCCAGCCCCTCCTGCCCCGGCGCTCACCGGGGCGCAGGCAGCGCTCGGCCCCGCTCTCTGCTGCGCAGCCCGGACCTGCAGGGCTCTGTTTCCAAGGAGATTTTCACACACTCTGATGGGGAGGAGAAAAAAAAAATAAATACCCAACGCGTTTGGTGCGAGCTGAAGGTAACAATTCTGCTGGTGATTCTTCTCTGTTGAGCACAGCGAGCTAAACTGCGAGTGGAACTACAAAAATGAGTGTTAATTTGGCTCATTGTGACAAATCATAGCTCATTTCCAATATTAATTTTAATTTTTTTCAATATTTATTTTAATAAAGAAATTATTTTAAATTTATTTATAATATTTTATTCTTTTTATTATTATAATAAGTATGATTTAATAAGTATTAATATAATAGTAATTATTATAAGTATGATTTAATAAGTATTAATATATTATTTAATACATATTCTTAATTATTATTAATATAATATTATTTCAATAAGTATTGTAATACATATTGGTATAATTTTAATACATTATTTGTAATTATTAATAATTTTAATAAGTATTTATATAATAATATTACATAAATTAATACATATTGGTATTATTAATATAATTTATTTTTAATAACTTATTTTTAATATTTTAAAAAAGGTAGCAAGAAAAGCAAAGCTCAAAGCCTGGAGGGAAGCAGCACTTCAGTGACCAAGCCTAGATTCTGTGAATTTGTCTCTCTGCACCCTGAATTCCCTCAGCTTGGCACTCCAAAGGATTCCAGGGTAAAAACATCAGGGCAGGTGTGGAATTCCCAGTGGTTTAATTATTTAACCCCTCACCGGGAGCTGCACAAGCCCTGCTGAGTTTGAGTTTCCACCAGGGAAGGAGGGGATGGGAGGCAGAGCAGAGCTGGGGTCATGGCAAGTCTTGCTCTTGACCTGTTTTTTGTCCTTTTTTTTTCCTCTCAAATTTGGACAATTTGGATGCTGAAATCTTGATGTAATTCTGATTTTTGTTTGTGGCTCGCAATGTTTGTGAAGTCAGGAAAGTCACTTTGTGGTGCCTGACTGGGGAAACAAATTTTGTGGACCAGGGAGTGTGAGACTTGGGGGTCTAAAAGGATTCAAACCAGTCCTGGTCCAGCCCAAAATTTCAGGAAATGCCCCAAAAATGTAAAACTGCCTCAAAATGTTCACCTGGGACTGAAGAGGAGCTTCTAGCATTTAAAGCCAGAAGTGAAACCTTCTCCAGCCTCTCCTTTTCCAGCCTCCCCCTGTTCCCTCATTCAGATTCGGGAGGGGTCGAATTCACTCCTCCTGTACTGAGATATTCAGTTAATTCGGATTTTAAATCCTGTGCCCTCCTTTGTCTGCAGGAAGGGGAGGGAGGTTCTCCTCCCCCTCCAGAGCCCTCCGGTGCCCGGTGAGATGATCCCAACCCCAATTCCAGCTGCAGGGGCTGATCCCTGGAGCATCCCGAGCTCCCACCCTGCCCCTGGGGCTCAGCTCTGCCAAACTCACCCCACGCTCAGGACCAGGGAGTCCTCCCTGCCACCAACCTAAACTTCCTAGCAAGGATTTATTTAAAAAAATCACAAACCAACCCATCTCTCCAGGCTGTAGGGCCTGAACATCTCATGTACAAATTACATTCTCATTTAAACTGAACATCTCATGTACAAATTAAATTCTCATTTAAACTGAACATCTCATGTACAAATCAGATTTTCACTGAACTGAACATCTCATGCACAAATCAGATTCTCATTTAAACCGAACATCTCACGTACAAATCAGATTTTCACTGCATACTTTTATACCTGCTGGGGTATAAAACCCAGCCCAGGGGACACGCTCACCTGGCTGCTCCCCTTGGGATGAAAAGCCAAAGGGATGTGGAGTTTTCTGCTGCTTTTAAGGAGGATTTCTTGATCTACCTGCAATTTTCAGGTCCTAAACAGCTTTTCCAGCCTGGCCACTGTACCTGGGTGGGAATTCTGGCCCAGGCGAATCCTCCTTTCCCCTCTGTCCTCACCACAGCTAACACACACAATTTACCCCCACAGCAGAGGACAGGAAAAAGCCATTTATTTCCAGCCTTGAAATGTAATTCTGGTTGTTGCTCTCTTTTTTTTTTTTTTCATTATTGATTTTAAGGTTGTAAAGCTGTGTCTGGTTTTTAAATGCTAATGACGGTAACAGCGAAAGGAGATGAGGGAGCAGGGGAGGAAATGGAAGCATTTCACAGCTACCAAAGTCTTTAAACATCCCTGGCTACACAAGGAAGCCAACAGGGAGAGCTTAAGGATGATAAACAAGTAATTTGCTATCTTGAATGCCTGTAGCTTCAATTTTACCTCCGGCAGTTGCCTCTCTTCCAGCAGGTTCCCACACACGTGGGTCAAAATGAAAATACCCAGCGAAAGAAGAAGGAAAAGGTGAACTCTGGTGGGGTCCTCAGCTGCAGTAACAGCCCGGGGTGGGATCTGGTTTATTCAGCAGGAGGCTCCTGGTGCTCTTTTCCAGCCTGGGAGGATTTTCTGGATCATCACAGAGCGAGCCAGGCACAGGAACTGCTCCAAACCCCCCTGCTCTGGGGTCTGTGGGGTCTGTGGGGTCTGTGGGGTCTCACCTGTGATCCTAGGGGTAATCTGGGGAGATTTGGGGTGTTTGGGTGGCCAGGGCTGTCCCAAAGATCAGGAACAGCAGGCAGGATGAGGGAGGGATGTTTTAAATATCCGTTTCCTGAGGTTTCAGAATGGACCAGGTCTGGTTTGAATGGACCACGACTGGCTCTGTGGGTTTCACCAGAGATTTTGGGAGATATTGGGGGTGTTTGGGTGGCCAGGGCTGTCACAAACATCAGGATGAGGGAGGGATGTTTTAAATCCCCCATTTCCTAAGGTTTTAGAATGCACCAGGACTGGTTTGAATGGACCAGGACTGGCTCTGTGGGTTTCACCTGCAATTTTGGGGGTGACTTTGGGAGATTTGGGGTGTTTGGGTGGCCAGGGCTGTCCCAAACATCAGGCAGGATGAGGAGAGGGATGTTTTAAATCCCCATTTCCTGAAGTTTTAGAATGGACCAGGACTGGCTCTGTGGGTTTCACCTGCAATTTTGGGGGTGACTTTGGGAGATTTGGGGTGTTTGGGTGGCCAGGGCTGTCCCAGACATCAGGATGAGGAGAGGAATGTTTTAAATCCCCCATTTCCTGAGATTTCAGAATGGACCAGGACTGGTTTGAATGGACCAGGACTGGCTCTGTGGGTTTCACCTGCGATTTTGGGAGATTTTGGGGGTGTTTGGGGGTCCAGAGCTGACCCAAACCTCAGGAAGAGCAGGCAGGATGAGGGAGGGATGTTTTAAACCCCCAGCTTGGGCACAGCCCCTCCAGCTCAGCTGATGTTCAAGGCAATGTTTTGGACCCTGGTCCTTTAAAATGCAATTTTTGGCACAACCCCGTCAGCTTTTGTTGCTCTGCTTGCCAATTTTCACAGCTTCCCATGGATTTTCCATGAAAATTCTCCTTCTGCCCAGCAGGCCCCGCTCTGGGGCACTCCCCGTGTGCTCAGCAGATTTAGTTATGCTCTCTAATATATTAATGAGGAGCAGGGGTTTTAATTAAGTGGAAAAAACCCAAATCTGAATGAGGGAACAGGGGGAGGCTGGAAAAGGTGAGGCTGGAAAAGGTTTCACTTCTGGCTTTAAATGCTCGAGCTCCTCTTCAGTCCCAGGTGAACATTTTGAGGCAGTTTAACATTTTTGGGGCATTTCCTGAAATTTTGGGCTGGACCAGGACTGGTTTGAATCCTTTTAGATTCCCAAGTCTCACACTCCCTGGTCCAAATTTTTTTTCCCCAGTCAGGCACCACAAAGTGACTTTCCTGACTTCACAAACATGGCGAGCCACAAACAAAACTCAGAATTACATCAAGTTTTCAGCATCCAAATTGTCCAAATTTGAGAGGGAAAAAAAGGACAAAAGACAGGTCAAGAGCAAGAACAAGTTGTGCTTGGAAGGCTGAGCAGTTGATGTTTCAGGAGGTGGAGGGGGAGCCCGTTCATGGCTTCATTTTGACAGAAATTGGCATTTAATACAACAGGAGATAGCAGGAATTCCCAGCCCTCATTACTGCCCTCAGCCTTTCCAAGGAGACAACCCCAGGATGCTCTGAAGCCGTTGCAACACCATTAATTTTATGGCATCTGAAGCAGCAGAAAATGACCAAATCTGGCTTTTCCTGACCTGAACCACAGAAAGCATTTCAGTGATTAAATGCTAAAGACAGCCCGAGCCCTCTCCGTGCTGTCAGCAATAAAATTTAACAGCATCACACACCACAAATGAAATATTTGTGTTGAGAAGGCGGCCGGAGCAGCACATAAACCCGAGCCAGCACATTTTATTTATTTAACCAGCACGCTGCCCACAACACAAAGGCAGCAGGTGCCGTGCCAAACGATTCAGCAATCACAAAACCCCTGCCTGTGCTGCCCAGACGAGCAGGGGGTGCCAGCTGCAGCAGGAGCAGCGTTTGCTGTGACCCAGAGCTGCCCAAAACGACAGTGCAATGCCCTGGGATCCTGACAAACCCAATTTAGGAGCTCAGAAATGCAGTGATGTGCTGCTGAGCCTCTCCCAGGGGAAGGGAGGGCTCCCAGCAGTTTTTTCCCCCCCATTTCAGGGCTCACCCTGCAGCAGGAATATCCAGGAGCTGGGATTCACCCCAGCCCTGGCCAGCTGCTCTCCCTGGACATCAAGAACGCATTGCCCAAAACCTGCAGGGTTTTTCCTCATCCCACAGCTCCTCCAGCCTTTGCTGCCAAGGGGGAACAGCCTAAGCTGGGCTGAGCCTTCTCCCACCTGGAACAATTCCTCAGGCAGGAATTCCTGCTGGAAATCCCAGCCCTGGTGTTGCTGAAGCCCAGGAGCTGCTGCTGGTGCCTCAAAATGTTCAGCAAACCCACAAATGAAAATGAGTTTATTTTTCATTCCATCTGCTCAAAAAGAAAAAAAAAATTCTTTCCTGGGGTGACATCTCTCCCCCTAAAGAAAATTGAATTTCCAGGTTCCAAGGGGGTGGCTTAGTTGTGAATTAGATCCATTTTCCTCTAAACACCCTTGGGAAAGAATTCTCCTTGTAACTAAACTCAGGAAAATCTGGAGTAAAAGCTCTGACTGCAAGGGAATTCCTCCCAAACCAAAATGCTGCCAGAAAAAAAAAACCAAAAAACAAAAAAAAACAAAAAAAACCCCAACCAACACCAACACCAACAACAAAAAACAACAACAACAACAACAAAACCCCAACAAAACAAAAAAACCACTTTGCTCTCAAAACCCTCTCAGTGTTTCTTTCTCTCTGCAGACCCTGCCCTTCCATCTCTGCCTTCATCTCAGCTTTTCACTGCTTTGTAAGGTTGGGTTTTTTTTTCACACTGCCCTCTATTAATCTTCCTGAAAATCAGACAGCTGATCACAAACACAGAAAATCAAATTATCCACCAGCCCCCTTCCCATCCACAGCACCTCTGATGGGTACTTTACATCCACAGGGCCTCATAAGGATGAATGCCTTTTAATTAGCCATAAATGGAGCTCGTTTAGGGTTATTAGAGGTGATCTGCAAATTTATCCAGCAAATAACAGCTTTTTGGACAGGGAATTTCCATGGAATATCGGCAGCCAGGGAAGCAGAGCCTGTCCAGCACACACCAGGTGGGACAAAACCACACCAGGTGATTTTGGATCAGCTTTTAGTCACAGAGAAAGGGAAAAAAGGGCTGAAAATAGATTAATTTCACTTTTTCTTGCCAGAATTTAGAAACCAGCAGGGAAAACAAAGCCTGGGTGTTGCCAAACAGAAGTGGAATTGTGTGGGCAGAAGGGAAGGTGAGGAGATGCCCAAACTCTCAGGAAGGTGAAATCCAAGAGCCTTTCAGCCCCAGGCTCACCTGCATTTTCCTCACTGGGAAAAATATTTTCCCATTTACCCACTGGAAAAAAAAAAAAAAAATCCAACTTTTTGACACCATTTGCCCTCACCCCACTGTCCTGCCCCTTTCCCTCAGCTCACAGCCAGCCTTGCACAGAACCTGGGTCATCTCCAGCTCCTTTCTCCCCACCAGTTTTGTCTTTTCCAAGGATTTTTTTTCAAGATTTTGGGAAAAAAATGGGAAAAAAATCGATTTTTTCCCCCCAGGCTTTGGAAAAAAAATGGGGAAAAAAATTCGAATTTTTTCCAGGCTTTGGTTAAAAAATGAAAAAAAAACTTGAATTTTTTTTCCCAGGTTTTGGGGGAAAAAAGGATTTTTTTTTCAGGTTTTGGAATTTGGTTTTTGAATTTTTTCCAGCCTGGGGACACCGGGAAGGAGCCGACAGGAGTGAAACCCAGCTCGGGGACAGAGCTCACACACGGGGACGTGGGGGAGGGACCTGGCAGGGTATAAAACCCAGCTCGGGGACACCGAGAGGCAGGGCTGGGACACGCTCACCTGGCTGCTCTCCTGGGGATGAAAAGCCAAAGGGATGTAGAGTTTTCTGCTGCTTTTAAGGAGAATTTCTCTTTCCCTTCGGATTTACCTGCACAGGAGATGCACGAGGTGAGCAGTGCAGGGAGAAACAGGGATTTGGGAAGGTTTTGGGGAAATGAGAGGAATATCAAGGGCTGAACCAGGAATTTGGGAGTGTTCTGTGAAGAGAAGAGGAGCATCAAGGACTGAATCAGGAATTTGGGAATGTTTGTGAAGAGAAGCATCAAGGACTGAACCAAGGATCTGGGAATGTTTAGTGCAGAGAGGCATCAAGAACTGAACCAGGGATTTGGGAATGTTTAGTGCAGGGAAGAGAAGCATCAAGGACTGAACCAGGAATTTGGGAATTCTCAGTGCAGGGAAGAGAAGCATCAAGGACTGAACCAGGAATTTGGGAATATTTAGTGCAGAGAGGCATCAAGGACTGAACCAGGGATTTGGGAATGTTTAGTGCAGGGAAGAGAAGCATCAAGGACTGAACCAGGGATTTGGGAATTCTCAGTGCAGGGAAGAGAAGCATCAAGGACTGAACCAGGAATTTGGGAATTCTCAGTGCAGGGAAGAGAAGCATCAAGGACTGAATCAAGAATTTGGAATTCTCAGTGCAGAGAAGTATCAAGGCTGAGCCAGGGGCTCTTGCACCTCTCTGCTGCACAGGAATATTTTCAGCCGGGCAGAGAGGAAGCTGCAGCTGCCTAACGCAGGTTTAGTGTGACAGGTGACAGGGACAACCTGCCCTCCTGTTGGGGACTGCTGCAGAAGCACCCCCAGCCCCCCAGTGAAGGGCAGAGCAGTTCAGGCGACACAGGGAAGGGCCCAACGGGACATCAGAGAGGAGCCGTGGGGCTCCGTGCTCCTGCAGAGCCTCCCAGAGCGATGGAGCCCGGCTGGGGCTGGAACAGCTCCCACCCGAGCCCACCTGGGCACGGCCAGGGGCCGCCCAGCCTGGCAGGGCACCCCAACCTGACGCTGCTGCACACCCGGGACGAGGAGCTGGCCAAGGCCGAGGTGGGGGTGCTGGGCACCATCCTGGCCGTGGCCACGGCGGGCAACCTGGGCGTGCTGCTGGCCATGTACCGGCTGAGGAGGAAGATGAGCCGCATGCACCTCTTCATCCTGCACCTGGGGCTGAGCGACCTGGCCGTGGCCCTGTTCCAGGTGCTGCCGCAGCTCCTCTGGAAGGTCACCTACCGCTTCCTGGGGCCCGACCCCCTCTGCAGGGCCGTCAAGTACCTGCAGGTGCTCAGCATGTTCGCCTCCACCTGCATGCTGATGGTGATGACGCTGGACCGCTACCTGGCCGTGTGCCGCCCGCTGCAGTCGCTGCAGCAGCCCGGCCGCCAGGCCTACGCCATGATCGGGGCCGCCTGGCTGCTCAGCTGCCTGCTCAGCCTGCCCCAGCTCTTCATCTTCTCGCTGCGGGAGGTGCGCCCGGGCTCGGGGGTGCTGGACTGCTGGGCGGACTTCGGGTACCCGTGGGGAGCGCGCGCCTACGTCACCTGGACCACGCTGTGCATCTTCGTGCTGCCCGTGGGCGTCCTCAGCGTCTGCTACAGCCTCATCTGCCACGAGATCTGCAAGAACCTCAAGGGCAAGACCCAGAGCGGCGCCCCGGGCACAGGGGGAGGCACGGTGGGTGCTCCTGGTGGGCCTGGCTCCGGAGGGAAGGGCGGGCAGCCCTCGCGGGTGAGCAGCGTGCGCACCATCTCCCGCGCCAAGATCCGCACGGTGAAGATGACCTTCGTCATCGTGGCCGCCTACGTCACCTGCTGGGCGCCCTTCTTCAGCGTGCAGATGTGGTCGGTGTGGGACCACGATGCTCCTGATGATGGTGAGTGGTGAGGGGAGCGGGGCACAGAGCCCCGGGAATGCCAGGATTGCAGTTGGGTTTGTAACAAATAAGAGCTGTGTGTCGTCTTGTCATTTAAAAACAAAAATCATGGGGAAGGCTACAGGGTTCCCTCCCTCTAATGCATAAAATTTGCTCCCCTGTATATGTATAAAATACAATACAGGTTTCCTCCCCTGTAATGCATAAAATTCCCTCTCCTGTAAATGTATAAAATACAATACAGGTTTCCTCCCCTGTAATGCACAAAAATTCCCTCTCCTGTAAATGTATAAAATACAATACAGGTTTCCTCCCCTGTAACGCACAAAATTTCCTCCCCTGTAAATGTATAAAATACAATCCAGGTTTCCTCCCCTGTAAATGTATAAAATACAATTTTCAGAATCAGGTCATTCCTTTCAGAAAAAAAACACTGAGAAGTGATGATTTCTGGCCATCATCCACAGGGATGTGCAAAGACGTCTTTGCCTCATGTGTGTCTTTCCTCCTCTGGGAATTTTCGGAGGTTTCAGAGGTGGATTTCTGAGTTCATATGTTGAATTTTTTCCCCTGTAAATCTCCTAATTACTGAAGCAGTAGTACTAGTACTACTACTGGAAAAAGGGACTTCCCCAAGATTGAAAGTGCTCTGGGAGATGCTTTGGGCAGCAGAGAGGCTGAAGGGAAGCCCAGGAGCTGCTGGGTCTCAGCTCCCAGAGGATGTGCTCCAGCACACTGGCACTGCAGAACCTGGAGGCTTCTGGCTCTGCCAGCTTTGCATCCCCTGGAATGCCAGCGGCACGGGAATGTGAGCCAGGAGAGCCCCTGGGCACGTTTCACCTCTCTCTCTTGCCTCTCCAGAGTCCACCAACGTGGCTTTCAGCATCACCATGCTGCTGGCCAGCCTCAGCAGCTGCTGCAACCCCTGGATCTACCTGTTCTTCAGCGGGCACCTGCTGCAGCACGCCGGGCGCTGCCGGGGCTGCCGGGGCGGCCCCCGGGCCGGGCTGCGCAGAGCCAACTCCACGGGGAGCCTGTGCAGCAGGAGAACCACGGTGCTGAGCCACGGCCCCCAGGCCGGGCTGGCCCTGCACGGGGACAGCGCCCGGGAGCTGCACCCGCCCTGCCACGAGGCCCTGACAGAGTCGGGCACGCTCTAGATGTGGCAGTGGCAGCTGTGACACGGCTGGTGTGACACGGCCATGTGTGACACTGCTGGTGTGACACGGCTGGTGTGACACGGCCATGTGTGACAGTGCTGGTGTGACACTGCTGGTGTGACTCTGCCAGGTGTGACACTGCCAGGTGTGACACAGCCAGGTGTGACACAGCCAGGTGTGACACGGCCGGTGTGACACAGCTGGTGTGACACTGCTGGTATGACACTGCTGGTGTGACACTGCCAGGTGTGACACTGGTAGGTGTGGCACTGCCAGGTGTGACCCAGCTGGTGTGACACTGCTGATGTGACACTGCTGGTGTGACACTGCCAGATGTGACACTGCTGGTGTGACACAGCCAGGTGTGACAAGGCCAGGTGTGACACAGCCAGGTGTGACACGGCCGGTGTGACACGGCTGGTGTGACATGGCCAGGTGTGACCCTGCCATGTGTGACTCTGCCATGTGTGACACGGTGAGGTGTGACCCTGCCATGTGTGCCACTGCCAGGTGTGACACCGCTCGCTCCCGCTGCAGAGCGCGCTCTCCCCACCTGGTGGCTCCGCGTTTTGCAGAGGCCGCGCTGTTCCACCCAGGAACGCGTCGCGTCCGCCTTGTCCTCGTGCCCGGTGTGCCGGGGATGGACAGAGCCCCTCGGCCGCTGGGCACAGCACCCACCGCACCCGAGTCGAGGGAAACCTCAGGGATCCTGCATCATCCGGGGAGGGATCCTGCACCCTTCGGGGAGGGATCCTGCACCCTTCGGGATCAGGGGATCCTGCATCATCCGGGGAGGGATCCTGCACCCTTCGGGGAGGGATCCTGCACCCTTCGGGATCAGGGGATCCTGCATCATCCGGGGAGGGATCCTGCACCCTTCGGGGAGGGATCCTGCATCCTTCGGGATCAGGGGATCCTGCATCATCCGGGGAGGGATCCTGCACCCTTCGGGGAGGGATCCTGCACCCTTCGGGATCAGGGGATCCTGCATCATCCGGGGAGGGATCCTGCACCCTTCGGGGAGGGATCCTGCATCCTTCGGGATCAGGGGATCCTGCACCCTTTGGGATCAAGGGATCCTGCATCATCCGGGGAGGGATCCTGCACCCTTCGGGATCAGGGAATCCTGCACCCTTTGGGATCAGGGGATCCTGCATCATCCGGGGAGGGATCCTGCATCCTTCGGGGAGGGATCCTGCATCCTTCGGGATCAGGGGATACTGCAACCTCCGGGGAGGGATCCTGCATCCCTCAGAAGCAGGGGATCCTGCATCCTCTGAGAAGGGATCCTGCATCCTTCGGGAACAGGGGATCCTGCACCCTTTGGGATCAGGGGATCCTTCAGTCTCCGGGAAGGGATCCTGCATCCCTCGGGAACAGGTGATCCCGCATCCTCTGAGAAGGGATGCTGTATCCTCCTGGGAGGGATCCTGCACCCTCCAGGAAGGGATCCTGCACCCTTCAGGATCAGGAGATGCTGCATCCTTTGGGATCAGGGGATCCTGCACTCTCCAGGAAGGCATCCTGCATCCCTCGGGATCAGGATATCCTGCATCTTTCAGGAACAGGGGATGCTGCATACACAAAACCCTCCTGTCGGGAGCGCAGTTTTGTGCTCCAGCTGCCAGCAAAGCAGCCGGGGCACGGCAGGAGCCAGCGCGGCTCCATCTGCCCCAGAGCCGCCGCCGCTCCCTCCCCTCGCACCCTCGGGGCCGGGCAGACAGCGGGGACAGAGCTGTCCCCCCGCGGGGCTGCAGAGCTCCTCTGGCCTGGAATCCCCCCTGCCACCTCCCCCGGGGCAGGGACGGGGCTGTGCGTCCCCCGGTGCTGGGCACAGCTGTCGTGCGCCACGCTGTGCCCGCTGGAGCGCCCCAAATGCGGCCCTGGCACCCCCGAGGAGCCGCTGGGAGCAGCCCTGGCCCCGCTCCAGCTCAGCCGGGCACATCCCGCTCCCCCCGTGCCCCCTGTCCATCAGCTCTGCTCCAGCCCCATCCCGTGCTCCACATCTGCTGCATCCCAGGGAGCTGCTCCCACCCTGCTGCTGCTCGGGGCTGATTTTGCAGGGATCAGGGGCCCAAACCCACCCGGGGCTCGGGGAGCAGGGACTCGCTTCCCCTGCAGTCCCAGCCGGGCCCTGCCCTGCTCCAGGAGCTGTTTTGTGCAGGAATAAATCATGGGTGAGGCAGGAAAGAGCATCCATTAGCTCAGTGGAACTCAAAAGCTGCTCAGGGTCATGCACAGGTGGCCCAGCAAAGGTTCCAAATTCCCTACAAGCCATGGGCACTGCTCCTTCCACTATCACAGGCTAAAGCTGTAAAAATAAAACATTCAGAGTAAAATATTTTGAAATCTTCAATATTTTCACTTTTTAATCGCCAGGCATTTGAATCAGATTTCTCAGCAGCTTCCACTCACTGGTTTTGGCCTCACCTCCAGTCCCACAATCACACCTCTCCCGGGTTTTTCAACGTTACCCAGGAATTGTTGGGGTTTTTGGAACATTTTTCTTCACGTGCCCTTGGAGCTGGGCCAGATCTGCACCACAAGGTCATGAAAGCAGGAGTGCCTGGCTCCCCCTGCCACTGATCAATCCCAAATCAATTATCTCACAACCTTTCATTAAATCACAGCATTACTGAGCCCGTTTCAAACGCACTTGGGGCAGCTCCAGCCCTGAGGAAGGGGAGGCAGCAGCTCCACCCCCCTCCCAGAGCTCCCACTGGGGCACTGCTCTCATTCCCAGGCACTTTGCAAGTTTATTTCTGGAAAATTCAGAAGTAACAAAATGCAGAGTGAGGAGCAGGGTGAGGAGAGACCAACCCCAGCACCCGGAGCGGGGACAAAGCAGGGAAAGCAAAAGGTGGGAGACAGGGAGAGGAAAAAGCCAGTGGAAAAATTGTATTTAAAAGGATTTTATGAGGCTGATGAGCAAAACAACAACACTGAGAGGAGCTGCCAAGGTTTGAGGATCACTGCATCTCCCTCTCTGAACTGCCCATTTTGAAAAGTGAGAGGGGAGGTTTGTTTTGCTTTCATGAAACGAGGGGAAAAGGGCCATGACACAGAAGTGGAGAGCTGATCCCAGCCTGGCTGGGAGGAACCTTCCCCTGCCCCACCCCGCAGCCCTCAGGAACAGTGGAGCCTTTAAGGAACAGCCAAGGAAGCTGTGCCTGCGGGTCGGGGTGGTACAAGTGCTGCAGCCCGTGCCAGGCAGCGCCCCAGGGGAAGGGGACAGTGCCAGCTGTGCAGCTGCTGGGGGCTCTGGGCACCTCTGAGCAGCAGCACCCTGGCGTGGCAGCTTCACCCTGGTGTGACAGCTCCACATCAGTGTCACAGCTCCACATCAGTGTCACAGCTTCATCTCAGTGTCACAGCTCCACATCAGTGTCACAGCTTCACCCTGGTGTGGCAGCTTCACCTCGGTGTCACAGCTTCACCTCGGTGTACTCCACACCCTTGGATGCCCTGGGGCTGGAGAAGGGCCAGAAGTGTGTTTTCCTCTTCTTTGGGTCCACGTTGACATAATCCATGCCAGCCTTCACGTTCTCGTAGTCCTGGGCAGAGCCTGGCTCGTGGCGTTTCTCTGGGAACACCAGGGATGTGTAATTGATGGTTTCCCCCGAGCCAGGGCCCTGCAGGAGTGAAATGAAGCCCAGGTCATGCCCCAGCACCCACCCAGGAGCCTTTGCCCTCGATCCCATGCACCAATTCAGGGAATCATGGGATGGGTTGGGTTGGAAGGGACTTTATGCCCATCCCACCCTTGCCATGGCAGGGACACCTTCCACTGTCCCAGGCTGCTCCAAGCCCATCCAGCCTGGCCTCGGGCACTGCCAGGGATCCAGGGGCAGCCACAGCTGCTCTGGGCACCCTGTGCCAGGGCCTGCCCACCTCAGAGAGAAGATTTTGTTTCCTAATTTTCCTCAAGTGCCCAGGAATGCTTCCCTCTGAATGGGGGACACTGGAAGGCTGAGTGTGACAGGGGACAACAACCACCCCAGCCCTTGTCTATGGAATTTCAATGTGGTTTGATGGATTTGCCCCTCCTGATGCTGCTCCAGAGCTGGACACAGCACCAGCTGGGCTGGGGATGATTTGCCATGGTACCTGAGGGCAGGAAGGGTTGTCTGAGTCCTCCGAGGTGTCTGAAGATGTGTCACTGCTCCCTTAAAAACACAAAACATTTACCACGCCAGCACTTCCCAGAGGGTTACAGGGAAAAAGGGATCAAGGGAGAAAAAGCACACATGCTCAGAAGTGAAAATTCTGATCCACAAAGCATCAGTTTGATCCCTCCCAGCCTCACTTCCCTGGGAGAAACTGGCAGGGAGAGCCCAGCTGGGTGGGAACAATGGGAACAGGAGGCAGCTCCTGCTTGGCCCTTCTCCCACCCCGGGGGTGTCCAGAGCTCATAAGGAAGAGACATTCACACAAATGCCACCCAAAAATTCCCATCCCTGTGCCAGGACAATGCCCCATTGCTGCAGAGCCCCTTACCTTCATAGGCTGCTGATGGTGATGGTTGTTGTGCCCTGGGTTGTTTTTGTGTCCCGGGTTGTTTTTGTGCCCCAGGCTGGTTTTGTGCCGTGTCCCCTCCTGGCGCTGAGGCTGGAGCTGGGGTGGGGTGAGGGCTGGGATGCTCCCCAGGGCTGCTGCTCCCCTGCATCCTGCAGGAATGCTGGGCTGTGACCAAGAGGAGAGTGAGCCCAGGTCCCTGCTGTGCCCAGAGCACCCGCCCTGCTCCAGCAGCCCCAGTGCAAACCAGCCCACCCCAAAGGAATGATTGCTGTGCACTGGAGCAGGCTCATTTCCATCAATTCAATCACTGAGATGATCCAGGGCCCTGTTCTCCCCCCAGGAGAGGTTCCAGTGACAAATCACAGTGTCAGGGCCTCTTCTTGCAAGTTTGCTGGGCTCTGCAAATGTGAGCAGCAGTTGGTGTGAAAGAATTCCCTGCTAGAAATTGCAGCTTCATCTGAATTAATACTCTGTGAGCTGATTCTTGGTATTTTCCCAGCACTTTGCTAAAAGAGCAATAAAAGAAAATGGTTTTGAACCAACACACAGTTGTACAATGCTCACTGATGTGTACAACCATGTCACCCATACCAGCACAGCTCACAGCCAGCCCAGCCCAGCCCTGCCCTGCCCCTTTCCCACCCCACACCCACCCCAAACCAGGAAATCACCAGGGAAAGCCATTTTTAATTACCAATTTTCCTGCTGAGCATGGTGTAAAGGGCCAGCAGGAGGAGAGGGTAGAGTATCAAGGTGACAAGTGAGGTGACAGCAGGAATCCAGCTGAAGGAGAGAAAACCACTCAGTCTCACTGAAATCACCAAATTCTTTTCAATCCCCCCACGGCTTCAAGGCTCATTTTAGACTCAGGTTTGCTGGTAGCTTTCGGTTTTGCTCTTTGGTTTTGGGGTGATGTGGCTCAAAATGTGGGGCTTGGTTTTCAAGAATGATTTGAGTTCCTTGCCCCTCGTTTTTGGGGCCTGTCCCCAGAAGGGTTTTCAAAAGCCTTCAGGGGGGGAATGTGGTGCTGGAGGGGAGAGAGACATGAGAGATATGATGGAATTATAGAGCTGTGGAATGATGGAATGGGTTTGAAGGTCACCCCCTGCCACGAGCAGGGACATTTTCAGCCAGAGCAGGCTGCTCAGAGCCCCGTCCAGCCTGGGGTGGTCCCAGGGCTGCTGTGAAGGGCTCTGTGCCCCAGGGTGCTGCACTCACCACGCACACAGGCTCATCCTCCTGCCGGGGCGTCTCCAGGGCTGGGGGGACACAGACAGGCAGCAGGACCTGCTGGCAACCAGAAAAATGGTCCCACTGAGCCTCACGCTGCTCCACATGAGCTGGAGATCAGGCTCAGCACTTGGAAGCAGCGGTTGGATGTGGCAGATGTGAAATAAAGGTTTTTTATTTTATCCCAGCCCTCCCCCTGGGAGAATCCCTCTGGTTCACACCCTCACAGAGCCACGGGCTGTCCCTTATCACTGAATTAATGGCTTTATACACGCTCATATCTGAGACTTGTCTGGGCTTTCTGGGCTCCACCACAACAAAATCGAAATTTGTTCTTGCTTTAATCCTCTCTCATGGTTAGTTTTGTTTTATTTTCTTTTTCTCTTTTTAATCCACCAAAAAGAAAAAAAAAAAAGAAAGAAAACTACCAGATGAGGAAAAAAAATCCATGGAAAAAGTAACCAAAGGAAGGTCGTGGGTTGGTGTGAGACTCTTGTATCAGTGAAGGTCCAGACAGAAATATCAGAGGCCCTCCAACACCTCAGTGTCTGAAACACCTTGGATTTAATACTGGGAGAGCTTCAATCCCGCTGAGGTTAAGAGGCTTTAAGGCAGAAAATCAGAAAACACCAATGCCTGGGCTGGGCCCCTTGGCCTGGGACTTCTGGCCATAACACTCAAGAGATTTATAATGAAAGATAGGGGTGTTCATTTTGTAAAAATAGCAGTGGCCTGTTCCTTTTGTGAGCTTTCACTTGCAAAAAAGCACTTTAAATCCTCCCTCAGTGTTATACACTCGCTATTTATAAATGGTGATAGGGAGAGATCTTCAGCTGAGGCTTTGATACAGTGATTAAAGCAGCCATGATAATTTGATTGATAGGCTGATGGATAAATTGATAGTGCAAAGGCATTATCCATCCTGTGGAGCAGATTCTATCATTTCCTCTATGACACATTTCTGAGCCTCATTCATCAAAAGCTTGTCTGATAACCACCAATCTCCTGCAAAATTCCACTCAGGCAAACAGTTTGATGACTGCCAAGCTGCAAGTTCATTTTTTGCAGAAATGTTCCCCCTCCCTTACTGAATAAATCTGTCCCCAAATATCCTTCTCAAAGGGCTGCCACTCTTGAAAGGCTCATTTCCTACTGTGGGGCAGGAGACGCTGCTGCAGCAGCAGATAAGGATCTGAAAAATGAGCTGTTCAAAAGGAAATTGCAAAATAAGCCCCAAATCCAACTATCAGCAGCTTCTGTGCCGAGGTGGGTACGGCGAGATGGAGGCAAAGATATCAGGTGGGTACCGAAAAATCCGATTTGAGACAGCAACCAACGAGTGCCTGGCACCAAATGTGCTTTTTTGGGGGCCTCAGGGAACTTCTGTGAGCCTGCAGCCTCCAGGACTTCAACCCTTTCTCAAGAAAATGCTGAAATCAAGGCTGGCAGGGAGCTGCTCCTCACCGGGGCAGCGAGGGTCAACCTGAGGCATCTGCGCTGGGCTAAACATGAGAGAAAGCTCCAGAACGCCCCAAATTATTTTAATCCCACTTGAGGCAGGCCCAGCTGGCTCGCTGGAGCTCAGGATGGCACCAACACGTGCCCAGGGGGATTCCCAGCCCCGCTCTGCTCCCGCTGTGCCACCCTCTGCCTGGCGCGCCATCGCGCCCGGAGCGCGGTGCCCAGCGCGGGCTTACCTGGGCTCAGAGCTGTCCAACCTTCCCTTCCCCACGGCTCAGGGCAGCTGGGGCCCTGCAGGCAGCAGGCTTTGGGGTGTTTTCTGCAGGATTTGGGGCCGTTCCAGCAGGATTTGGGCGCAGAGCGGGGTCTGGCAGCGCGGCCGTGCCGGATGCGGTCACGCTCTACCCCCAGGTCGGAGGCACCAAGGAGCCCACAGGAGTTCCATGACACCTCCCCTCTGTCAGCAGCCTCATTTAAATATATTGGGGTGTTTCTCTGCTGTTCTGCAGCTGTTTTGCTGCTGCACCCCTCCATCAATTGTCTGTCTTCCAGCAGCTTTGTCCCAAAATTCAGCAGAGCTTCCTTGGAGCCAAGCGGTGCTGGGGGAGCTCTACTCAGCTGCCCAGCTCAACTCAGCTGCCACCCAAAACGAGCTCTGGGTGCTTCCAAGCAAACACTTTCCACAGGGATGAAGCATTTTACACCACCTGGCTGCATGGCTGCTGCGGGTGGCTGGGCCTCCACCTGCCCACACTCTGGAAAATGCTCTGCAAGTTTTGGGGTGCAAGCAGCAGCCTGGCAGATCCCATCCTGAGAGTTCCCAGGAGGTTTGGGGAGTGCTGGCTGCTGGTTTATAGGAACTGTGGGGTTTGTAACTCTGGAGGTGCCCTGGCAGAAAGGAATAAGAAATTCTCTTTTTTTCAAGGTGCCTGACTCATGGGGTCGGTGCCTGCTCGCCTTTCAACATCTCCACCAGCCCACAGCAATCCCGTCCCAGGGATACAACATCCAAAGAATCCTCCTGGATTTCCTAAAAGCAAAAAGAAGATTTCAAAAAGCATCACCTACCCCTGGAGCTGCATCACAAGTTGGGGTCAATTCCCAAATTCCCCTTCATCCCTGGGGCTGCTCCCACCAGCTCCATCATCAGATGTTGGTCCTGCTCTCCTCACAGCTGCTGCACCCCAGGTAAATATTTTGGGGTTTATTTAACTGAAACTTGCTCGTTTGTTGATTTTTTTTTTAGGTGAGAGTTTGCTGCTGCAGCTCTTTCAAGTGCTCGGTGGTGGATAAACAGATTAACAGGTGGGAGAAGTGTTTGATAAAGGCAGGAAAAAAGAGTTTTTTTACAAAACACTGCTGGGGCACAGTGTGAATCAGCCAGGGCAGCGGCTCCACTAAAGGAAATGTGTAAGAAGGAACACAGATAACACATTTTTAGCCTAAGAACAGGTTTTTTTAAACGAGGAAAGTGCTTCTCACAGAGTTGGTGACAGGTATTTTTTCTAGCCAAGGGGCAAAACCCATTTCTGATCCAGCTGTGTGGCCCTGGAGGGCAGGGACACAGCTGGGGACATTCCTTTCTTACCAGGTTGGGATGTTGCAGGAGCTGGGGTCACCTTTCCTCAATTTCTCCAGAGCAGCACAGGCTGGCCCTGCCAAGGCTTGGAAATTGGGCATCTCCTCCCTCTGCATTCCACACATTGAGGTACAGCTGGAATATGTACAAAACAGAGCCTTTTTGACCCAATTTTCTGTGCAAATCCAGCCCAGTTGCTCCCAAAACATAGAGAAAAAAACAAAAAACCCTACCACTTTGTTCTACTTGAAATAACAATTTTGAAGTGCTCTTAAGAGTTGAGCTTTTAAAATTGATTCTAAAATAACTCAAAAGTCAAAATAGATTTGCTTAGCTGCAAAAATTTCTAAATGAAAGGTCTGGCCTCGTTCTGACTTTCATCTTCATATTTTAATGCTGAATCCGCTGCCAGTTTGCAGATTATGATGATCCAATTGGGGGATCTTTTCCACAAAATAAACTATTTCACTTAAAGTGTTTGGCGTGTCTGTGCTGCTGCTCACCCTCACGTTTATCTCCAAAGCCCAGTGACCCTTCAGGCTGGGTTTTCTGATAGGATTTTCGGGTTATAAACCATGTCTGGAACAATCCACTTGCTGTTTTCAGCTTATCTGGCACTTGCTGCAGCTGCTTTTGTTTTAGGAAGTTTCTTTCTAATCCATGAATATGTGATTAGGACAAGGAGGGAGGCTGGTACATTAAACTGCATCTCAAAAGGGGAAATAGAGAATAAATTTGTATAAAAGCCACTCGTTTAAAAAAATACTGCAGCGTGGGGGAATGCAGGGAATTTTCATTTGTTTTGAAAAAACAGCTGCATTTGCCATCGGCATCAACTGTGCTGTGCCCAACGTTTTCCTGCTCCATCAAGAAGTATTTGATGGATTTTTTAAAGCTTGATCTGCCCACAAAGCTGGGGAGAGAAGGGGCCTGGCAGCATCTCCAGGGATGGGGACACAAGATCCCGGTGACAGCAGGACGTGACTCAGCTGTCCCCAGCCACCCTCGGTACCTGTGCCTCACAGATGAGGACTTTAATTTCCTGGGCGAGGGCTTTAATGAGATAAAATTTAATTAGATAAAAGCAGGCTCGCTGGGACAAACAAAAAATTGATTAGCATGGTGCTAAAGCCTGTTCATCACGTGAATGGGGCTCGCTGAGCAGAACACCCCCTTTAGCACCCAAATCCATGCCAAAACCACGGAAAATAAGGACAGCATGGAAAATAAGGGCCTGGGAGATGGTGGCAGCAGGAAAAGCCTCGCCTGCCCCCCCTCACTCCCCCCATGTCTTTATTTGTTCATCAGCATTTTCTGTTTGCACTCGCTGAGGCTTTAACGAGACCCGTCCTGGGTAAAACAAAACTCCCAGGGGACGAGCCCATTAGTGCCTGCACAGCACCAGGGAGCTGTCTCCCTCGGAAAGCTGCTCCTTCCCAGCCTTTGGAAGGGAAAGTTGAGGATTCCCGAGCTGTTCATCACTGCTAATTAGTCTTTGCCTTTTCAAATGAGGATGGTGCAAACACATCCCTTTCCTGCACCTCCCTGCAGCTGCCGGGCTTTGGGCACCCCACGGCCACGGCAGCTCCCTGGGGTGGGGCTGTGGGGGGAAGGAGAAGGGAAATGTTCCTCCAAAGCATTTTGAGGGGTTTCCACCCGTGGATAAGGAGCTGGTGCTGGGACGGGAACCGGTGCTAGGATGGAGACCCCGTTCTGCTCCCTCTGTGGGACCTGCACTGCCCCAAAATCAGCCCAAGCCACCCCTACCCGGCTCCCACAGGCCCCCCAGCGCCGTCCTCACCCAGAAAAGCAAACGTGACCCCGGAGCGCCCGCTCAGCCTCGCCTGGGCCGTGGCCTGTGATTCATTGCGGGCGCCCGAGCCCGGTGTTGACTCTGGCAGGGCTGTTATCGAGCTTGGCACCGCGGGTATAAGAGCGGCACGGCGGCGGGCACGGCACCACGGCGGGCACTGCCACCATCCACGCCATGAGGCGCCTGCTGCTCCTCGCCGCGCTCTGCCTGGCCCTGGCCAGCGCCCTGAAGAGGTAAGGGGGTCCCCGGGGTCCCCAGGATCGGGGGGTTCACTGCCAGGGCTGTGACGGGTGGCAGAGCTCAGCCTGGGCACGCCGTGGCTGTGCCGGAGCGGTGGCACCACGCTGGGATTCCTGGGTGCTCCGTCCCTCTGGGCAGAGCCTGGCAGCAGCAGGAGGGGCTGCGAAGGGGTTTGTGCCAGCAGGGAGGGCAGAAAGAGCCAGCCTGGATTCCCCTTGGCCCTGCTGGCCCTGCCCAGCCTTTCCCTCGGTGGCACCGGGACAGTGACAGCCTGTGCTGCCACTGCCAGGGCCTGGGCGCTCTCCTGCCAGCTCTGGCCTGGATTTCCTGTGCCCTAAAACACATCCAGTGCCCCTCTTCTGCTGTGCCTCGGCTGGAAATTGTTGCAGGGTGGGGGATGTGGGCTCTGAACCTCCATCCTGGCAGTGCCTCCGGGGGGGCACAGGACATGGGCAGCATCCAGGGGAGTGCCCAGGACCCTCCGGGGGGGCACAGGACATGGGCAGCATCCAGGGGAGTGCCCAGGACCCTCCGGGGGGGCACAGGACATGGGCAGCATCCAGGGGAGTGCCCAGGACCCTCCGGGGGGGCACAGGATATGGGGCAGTACCTCCTTGAGTGCCCAGGACCTTCAGGGTGGGAACAGCACCCACGGCAGTGCCCAGGGCCCTCAGGGTGGGCACAGGATATGGGGCAGCACCTACAGGAGTGACCAGGGCCCTCAGGGTAGGCACAGGATGTGGGCAGCACCTCCATGAGTGCCCAGGACCCACAGGGTGGGCACAACACCCACAAAAGTGCCCAGGGCCCTCAGGGTGGGCACAGCACCCAGGGCCTTCCCCGCAGGGTGGGCACAGCACCCTCAGGGTGGGCACAGCACCTGGGCAGTGACCGGCCCTTCCCCGCAGGGTGGGCACAGCACCCTCAGGGTGGGCACAGCCCCCTCAGCGTGGGCACAGCACCCGGGCATGACCGGCCCTTCCCCGCAGGGTGCCCCTGGGCCGGCGCCGCTCGCTGCGGAAGCTGCTGCGGGAGCGGGGGCAGCTCTCGCACCTCTGGAGGGCCCGGGACGGGCCGGACGCGAGCAGCGAGGACTGCGCCGCCTTCTCGGAGACCAGCGAGCCCCTCATCAACTACCTGGACGTGAGCAGGAGGCGCAGCGGGCTGGCAGCACCCTCAGCTCGCCCGAGCAGAGCCCCAGGCCCAGGCGCTGCCCAAACCCCGCGGCTCCAGGCAGTGCCCGGCGTGCCAGGGCTCGCTGCCTGCCCGGCCCTTTGTCCCCGGGGGTGTGAGGAGGAGGACAAGGGAGGGCATTCATGGCAGGCACTGCCAGCTCCTTCCCTCCCTGCCGCCCTTTGCCCGCCTCCCAGGGCACAGATTTACTCCAAAATTCAAGTTATTCAAGGCAGAGCCCCCACAGAGGTGGAGGGAGCTCCCCAGGAGAATCCCATTCCCCAATTCCCCCGTCCCCAAAGCCCTGCCTGGTGACGAGGGTCCCCTCAGGGCCCAGCCTTGCCTGCAAGAGGCAGAGGCCTGTACCCAGCGTGCTGCCTTTTGTCCTCAGTCCCCATTGTTGTTCCTTAAATATTTGTCTCCTTTATTCCACCTGGCACGGCACAGATCAAACACCAAGCCCCATCCATGCCCTGCAGACACCCCCCGCTCGGTTTTGCTGGCATTTCTGGCTGTGCTGGTGGCTCACTGTGTTCTCTGCCCCACTTTTTGGCAGATGGAGTATTTTGGGCAGATCTCCATTGGGACACCACCCCAGAATTTCACTGTGGTGTTTGACACGGGCTCCTCCAACCTCTGGGTGCCTTCTGTCTACTGTGTCAGCAAAGCCTGCGGTGAGTGGGAGCCCCTGACCCCAGAGAGGCCACGAGCCACCAGCCCCAAGGCCATGGGGACCCTCCTACAGAGGTGACAGAAATCCAGGGGGGAAAACAGGGGGTGACAGCTCAGCAGGGGACAAGCGTGGCTTTTTGGGGCTGTCAGTGATCAGCCAGCCCCAGAGAGCCCAGAGGGACCCGAGCATCCCTGAGCAGCCACAGGGCTGCCCCTGAGCCCAGCGGGAATTGGGGAATGGGACTGGATCCTGCAGGGAGTTGGGGAATGGGACTGGATCCTGCAGGGAATTGGGGAATGGGACTGGATCCTGCAGGGAATTGGGGAATGGGACTGGATCCTTCAGGGAATTGGGGAATGGGACTGGATCCTTCAGGGAATTGGGGAATGGGACTGGATCCTGCAGGGAATTGGGGAATGGGACTGGATCCCACAGGGGATTGGGGAATAGGACTGGATCCTGCAGGGAGTTGGGGAACGGACTGGATCCTGCAGGGAGTTGGGGAATGGGACTGGGTCCCACAGAGAATTGGGGAATGGGACTGGATCCTGCAGGGAGTTGGGGAATGGGACTGGGTCCCACAGGGAGTTGGGGAATGGGACTGGATCCTGCAGGGAGCTGGGGAATGAGACTGGATCCCACAGGGAGTTGGGGAATGGGACTGGATCCCGCAGTGCCATGGGGCTGCTGCTGGCTGTAACCAGGGACAGCAGTGCTCATCTTAGGGCTCATTAAATGCTGCTGACCCTGCTCCCCCTAACAGCCCTTGCACCCTTCATCAGACTGAAATGGGAGAGGTTTTCTCCCCCCTCAAAACTCCAGCACGTCCCTCAGCAGAGCCCCCATAACCAGGAGTTTTGGTGACCCTACGCTGCGCCATCATTTCACCTCACTGGGGGCTCCTGGCACTTGTGGCAATGCAAAAAAAAAAGTCATTTCTGGTGACAGATTCCATTTCCTTCCCCAGTTGGGCACACCAGGTTCCAGCCAACCCAGTCCAGCACCTACCAGGTGATAGGGACCCCCTTCTCCATCCAGTACGGCACCGGGAGCCTGACGGGCATCATCGGGTCCGACCAAGTAGCCGTGAGTGACCTTTGGGGTGCCCTGCTCTGGACAATGTGCCTGGAACTTCCCACAGGCTCGGCCCCCCCACGGAACCCCCTCCTCCCTGCAGGTCGAGGGTCTGGCCGTGAGCAACCAGCAGTTTGCAGAGAGCATCAGTGAGCCGGGAAAAGCCTTCCTGGATGCTGAGTTCGATGGGATCCTGGGGCTGGCTTACCCCTCCCTGGCCGTGGATGGGGTCACCCCTGTCTTCGACAACATGATGGCCCAAAATTTGGTGGAGCTGCCCATTTTCTCTGTCTACATGAGCTCGTACGGACATGGCTTTGCTCTGGGATGTTGCTTGGAGTCTGGCATTGCTTTAGGGAGCAGGAGGGGCTGCTGAAATACAGATATTTTCCTGAGATCATGAAGGGGGGTTTGGTACCAGATTGAGCATCGCAGACCTCTGGCCTTGCAGCACTTGTGGGGAGAAAGTTGGGGTGAATTCATGCTAAATGGATAAAAATCCCTCATGTCTCCTCCTTCTCCTCCTCCCAAAATTTGGTGGAGCTGCCCATTTTCTCCATCTACATGAGTTCATATGGACAGGGCTTTGCTCTGGGATGTTGCTTGGAGTCTGGCATTGCTTTAGGGAGCAGGAGGGGCTGCTGAAATACAGATATTTTACTGAGATAATGAAGGGGGGTTTGCTACCAGACTGAGCATTGCAGACCTCTGGCCTTGCAGCACTTGTGGGGAGAAAGTTGGGGTGAATTCATGCTAAATGGACAAAAATCCCTCATGTGTCCCCCTCCCTGCAGGAACCCTGACTCCCCCCAGGGAGGAGAGGTGCTTTTTGGGGGCTATGACACCTCCCGCTTCACGGGCACCCTGAACTGGGTGCCAGTCACCCAGCAGGGCTACTGGCAGATCCAGCTGGACAAGTGAGTGGTGCTGGGCAGGGAGGGAGGGCAGGGCAGGGCAGGGCTGGCAGAGCATGACAAATCCCTCCTGCTCCTTCTCCCCTCTTCCAGCATCCAGCTGGGGGGGACAGTGACCTTCTGTGCCAACGGCTGCCAGGCCATCGTGGACACCGGGACGTCGCTCATCACGGGCCCCACCAAGGAGATCAAAAAACTGCAAAACCTCATTGGGGCTGTGTCTGTGGATGGAGAGGTGAGAGCCAGGGTGGGGACAAGAGGGGACAAAGGCTTGGGGACCCTTCCCTGCTGGAAGGGACCCTCCTGGGCAGCCCCTGAGCCCCCAGTTCTGTTCCAGTACGCCGTGGAGTGCAGCAACCTCAATGTGATGCCTGACCTGACCTTCA
This sequence comes from Passer domesticus, assembly GCF_036417665.1. Taxonomy (NCBI): domain Eukaryota; kingdom Metazoa; phylum Chordata; class Aves; order Passeriformes; family Passeridae; genus Passer; species Passer domesticus. The sequence continues at coordinate 3,172,933 of NC_087498.1, forward strand.
CCATCAATGGGCTGCCCTACACGCTCAGCGCCCAGGCTTACACCCTCGTGGTATGCCTGTGCCTCCCCCAACCCCAAATCCCAGCTGCTCCAGTGGCAAAGGTGGCCCAGCCCCATGCCAGGAGCTGGCAGTGTGTCCCCAAGGGTGACAAACCCCGCCGGTTTGTGCTTTGCCACCGTTCCTGGGTGTTTCCATGTGCACGAGGTTCTCGGCTTCATCCCCAGCTTTGCACTTCTCCTCCCCCAGGAGTACGCTGATGGCACGGCCTTCTGCACCAGTGGCTTCCAGGGCAGCGACATCCCCCCTCCCACAGGACCCCTCTGGATTTTGGGAGATGTTTTCATCCGTCAGTTCTACTCCGTCTTCGACCGTGGGAATAACATGGTGGGGTTGGCCCCTGCTGTCCCTTAGGGCTGTGACATCCGTGGGGCAGGAGAGGAACGGGCCTTGGCAGGGCAGTGGATGTCACCATGTCCTCCTCAGTGTCCCCAGGGGGATGAGGACACCCAGGGATGCAGTGAAGAGTCCAGCAGAGGTTCAGTCCACACCAGGACACTGTGATAGAAAAATGTCTCGAGCAGCTCTGTGATCTGCTCTGCACATTCTCTCTTTTTGAATCCTGAGCCAATAAAAATGTCGATAAACCCAAACTTCTCATGCTTCTGTCAGCAGCAGCCCAGCAGAAATCCTGCACGTCTCAAAGGGGGTTAAATCCTCCTTGCCCATGTCCTGCTCTCCTCCCTGGGTGATCCATGGCACTGCCAGGGCTGCACTCCAGCCTGGCTGGAGCTTCCCTGGGATTTCCACAGGGGCAGAAAGAAGGGGATGCTTGGCCCAGGTAGAGCAGAAACCCCTGGAGGTGACTGTGGCCATCCCTGAGCATCCCAGGGGCAGGACAGGGGCTGAAGAGAGCACTGGGAATGCACCTTTCCTCAGCTGGGGCTGGTAAACAAGAAGGTAACAAGGAGACTGGAAAGACCCTGGGGCTCTTTCTGTGCCACAAAACTCCAGGAGCCACCGGTGATTTCCAGTGAAATTCGCTTTGATTCCCGTGGGGAACTCACAACACAATGTCCTTGGTGGGTCCTTGAAGCAAAAAGGGCAAAGCAGCTGCTGAGCCCTGGGCTGGGCTGGCTCAAAGTGTGGGGGGCATGGGGGGGCTGTGGGGGGCTGCTGGCCCTGGGGGTCCCCAGGAGTCACCGTGGCACACGTGACTTGCTGACGGGAGTGTGACAACGCACGAGTGGCAGTGGCTCACGAGTGATGCACCCTGAGGCAGCGAGAAGGGGAAGCACAAAAAAGGTTATTTTTATCCAGGCCTTTGCTCTGTGTTCCCCACTGACCCTGAAGCGAGGCTGGCAGTGCCAAGGCTGGGCTGCTGGAGTGCCCATGTCCCTGCCCAGCCTGGTGGCTGCTCCATCCCTCCCAGAGCAGAGCAGTCTTCAGGGCTGGGTCTGGGAGCTCTGGAATATTCAGATCTGGCTGTAAACTTTGTGGCTGAGCCTTGTGGTTTGCAATAAAGGGAGATATCTGCCTTACCCAGAGGCACTGATTGTGCCGCTGACCAGCGTGGGCTCTGTGACGTTTCCTGTGTTGACTTCACCCCTGCTGCAGTCCCAGATAAGGTGCTGGGGCTGCTGGACAAAGGTCTCCTGTCCCTCTTCCACCTTAACCCTTAGCACGCCAAAGTGCTGCTGGGCACAAGCCCAGGGGCTGGGGGGGAGCACGACAGGGGCCACCCAGTGTCCCCAAACAGCGGCTGGCAGTGAGAGCTGGCCTGGCCTGGAGTTGCCCAGGACTGCTCTGGTGCTGTGTTTTTGGGATTTTAGGGCATTCCACGCCCTCTTGACAGGTTTAGAGCAGAAGTTGCTCAAACAAATACGAGCATCCCAATAAAGAGTGACCCTGCTGTCCCCAAGGAGGCAGAACAGCACAGGGAACACTTGGGTGCCCTTTGCTTCCTTCCCTTTCCCTCACTCCCACGGCCCTGCAGGGCACAGCCCGTCCTCTCCTTGTCCCCATAAGCCTTTCCCCCAGCTGTGTCAGCCCCAGACCGGGTTTCATCACTTTCCTCACAGTCACAGGCCACAAAACCCACGCCTTTTCCTCAGAACTGCTGATGTGGGGGAGCAGCCAGGACAGGAATGAAGCTGTGGTCGCTGGAGCTGCTGAGCGACGCCTTGGCCATCACCTCTCCTCACCACTGCTCCCACTGCCCTTATCCAGGCAGAACCTCAGCCCAGCGGGGATTAGGAGAGCAGGAGCTTTGGGAAAATCCCTTTTCCTGTGAAATCAAACAAAAGCCAGAGATAAGTCTGATGTACCCTGGTGGGTACAGCCACCCTGGCTAAAAGCAGAAGTGGCCATGGGCATCAGCTGCAGTTTGGGATTGACCACAAACCCCAGCCCCAGCAGCATGGAGAGGCTTCGATCATCTGATAGGGTGAGCAATCCCCCATCCCACCAGGGACACGCAAGAGGAACGAGGGCAGAAGTCGCTGCGGGGGGAGGTTGAACAAGAAATTCTCTGTGCAGGAGCAAAGGTGAAGCAGGATGATGAAAAGGGGCTAAAAACGGGGATTAGGAGAGAGCTGCTCCAGGGAAATGTCAGCCTTTTACCCACCACTGGTGAGAACTGGCTCAGGTTCTCCTGCCTCAGCCCAGCTCCTCCCAGCGCCTGCCCTCTGGGGGGAAAAACAGATTTTTCTGGCCAGACAGGTCCCAGAATTACACCTGGAGAAGAGGGGGAGGAAGATTTGTCCTGCTGGGTGCAGTGATCCTCCCTGAGATCCCATCAGGGTCTGCAAGGGGGAAAAAAAAAAATCTACAAAAATGCTGGAAGTGGAAAAGCAAAAGCCTTGGAGGGATCCCAAAACCTGAGCATGGGGACCACCATCAACTGGGGAGCTGCTGGTTCAGGATGAGGGAGGGTTCACAGATGGGGGACACCCCGCTCCCTCTACAAATCCTACAGAACGCTTGGCAAAGGCACGGGACCTGCCCTTGCACGTTGGGAAGCAGAGCTCTGCCTTCACGGCCGTGGCCAAGCAGGTTCTCCCACTCCAAAGAGCCCTGGGCACCCGCCTGGTGCTGGGATTGCTCCACGGGGGCAGCTGCGATCCCCAAAATCCCATTTACTGATGGAACACATGCTCCTGAGGATGTCACCAGCTCTGTGCCCTCTTTTTGGGGTGGTTCTGGGGTGCCTGTGCTGCTTGTGGGGGCTGGGTGGGACCCCTGTGGGCTGGGGGCTGCGGGGATGTGACATGAGGGGCTGGAGATGCTCGTGGTCTCCTCTCCACCCTGGAAGAGGAGACGAAGCCACACAGAGCTCCTCAGAGGGATCCCAGCCCCTCCTCCCCCGTGTCCCGCTCCCAAATCCGCTTATCCCATCCCACGATACCGGAGCAAAGTCCGGCATGGCTCCAGGGATGCTGCCACAGCCCCGCCCGCCCTTTGTCCTCATCCCTTAACAATTCCCCAGCGGGGACGCAGATAAGGGGTCCCGGGGCGGTGGCAGAAAGGATCCGAGGGGATTCTGAGCCAGAGGAGAGGCCAAAAGTCAATCCCAAACTCCAGCAGCGGAGGAGAACCTTGTTCTCCTTCCCCGAGCCGGGGACACTCGGCAGGGCCGGGGATCGAGGGCGAGCCCACGGACATCGCAGCGCCCGCCCGCGGCTCCTGCAGCCCCGCCGGCATCTCGGCCCTTTGTGCTGATGTCAGAGCGGGGCCCCGCTGCCGCCTTCCCGGGAGGGCAGGGACCGGCCGCCCCTTCCCGGATCCTCCCCTCCCGCCTCTGCCCTCCCCGAGCGGGGCCGGGAGCCGCGGCTGCCCGGCCGGTGAGCGCTCTGCAGGTGAGTGCCGGGGCAGCCCAGACCCGCGGAGCAGCAGCGAGGGGAAACTCCATTTTGAGTTTAGAAACATCTGGCCTCCCCCCCAAAAAAAAAGCTGGCGAAAGCGCTGGGAGGTTTGTGTGTGCTGAGACACGAGGCTGTGCCCGTGCCCACGATGCTGCCCGCGGCTGGGCACGGCTGGCAGAGGGGGCAGGGGGCTGCAGCCCGCAGCTGGGAGCTCCCCGCTGCTGTTCCAAGGGGAATGGCGCAGGGCTGGCCAGCGCATCGGGGAAAAATGCAGGGATGAGGCTGCCAGGGTTTCCGTCCGTGCCTTGGCCGCCGGTGTCGGACGCTGCCGTGGGGATGGGGCGGCTGCGGCTGCTGGGGGATGCAGCAGTCCCCACCTGAGGAGGGGGTTTTGGGGGTCCTGGACAGGCTAAGAGCATGTGGGGACACCGGGACATAATGAGGACACATCCTGGGGGGACATTTCGGGGTGCTCCTGGCCAGGGATGCTCCCTGGGCTGTGCTTGAGGCACCAAGGAATTCCTTCTGGCTGGGGTCTTCTTTAATAAATTTAATTTTCACCAGGACCCCAGGCGTGCGTGCCAGGCCTAGGGGGAGGGACTGCGCTGGAGAGGGGGTGGGAGAGGCAGGGAAGTGGCTCCCAGCCGCTTCGGATGGTGATGAACCGGCGAGTCTGGGCGTGCTCCGGCTCCTCGGGAGCGGGCGGGGACGTGGGCCGGGCTTGGCACGGGGCTTTTCTGTCCCCGCCGTGCCCGGGACACCAGTGCTGGCATGGCACGGGCCTGATGCCGGCACGGTGAGGGCACAGCGACATCCCGGGGTGGCAGCAGGGACAGGACCCCCGGGTGCCATCCCCACAGCCCCGTGTGCCCCTCTCGCCCCACAGGGCCTGCCCATGGATGCCAGCAAGAAGGTGGATCTGAAAATCATCATCATCGGAGCTCTGGGGTAAGGAGCTGGCAAAGGAGGGAGCCCCCTGAGTGTGCTGGGTGTCCCTGCCCACCCCAGCCTCACCAGTGCCCCTTTCCCCGTCACAGCGTGGGCAAGACCTCCCTGCTGCACCAGTACGTGCACAAGACGTTCTACGAGGATTACCGCACCACGCTGGGCGCCAGCATCCTCACCAAGGTCCTCGCCGTGGACAGCACCCCCCTGAAGCTGCAGGTGAGCGCGGTGAGCTGGCACTGCCCGCGGCGCCCACCCCCATCCCAGCCCCGTGTGTCCCACCCTGGCCTGCTGTGCCCAAATGCCACCGCGGTCATGAGGGGCAGAGCCCCATTTTCAGAGGTGATTTTCAGAGCCCGATTTTCAGAGCAAATTTTCAGAGCCTGATTTTCAGAGCTCAATTTTCAGAGCTGATTTTCACAGCCCGATTTTCAGAGCTCAATTTTCAGAGCTGATTTTCAGACCTGATTTTCAGAGCTCAATTTTCAGAGCTGATTTTCAGACCTGATTTTCAAGAGCAAATTTTCAGAGCCTGATTTTCAGAGCTCAATTTTCAGAGCTGATTTTCAGACCTGATTTTCAGAGCTCAATTTTCAGAGCTGATTTTCAGACCTGATTTTCAGAGCAAATTTTCAGAGCCTGATTTTCAGACCTGATTTTCAAAGTCTGATTTTCAAAGCTGATTTTCAGAGCCCAATTTTCAGAGCTGATTTTCAGAGCCTGATTTTCAAGCTGATTTTCAGAGTCCAACTTTCAGAGCCAAATTTCAGAGCCTGATTTTCAGAGCCCAATTTTCAGAGCCAAATTTCAGAGCCTGATTTTCATACCTGATTTTCAGAGCCAAATTTTAGAGCCTGATTTTCAGAGACTGATTTTCAGAGCCTGATTTTCAGCGCCCGATTTTCAGCTTCCATGGACTGCACTGGAATCCCACAGGAATTCTGGGGGCTCAGCACCCCCTGAAGCTGCTCCTCTGGGCTGCAGCACCCACCCTGCTGCTGTCATGTGCCCTCCTCTGCCCTAGATCTGGGACACAGGGGGACAGGAGCGATTCCGGTCCATGGTGTCGACCTTCTACAAGGGCTCAGACGGCTGCATGCTGGCCTTCGACGTGACAGACAGGGAGTCCTTCGAGGCCCTGGACAACTGGAGAGATGATTTCCTGGAGAAGGTCATTCCCAGGGACCAGGATTTCCCCATGGTGGTGCTGGGGAACAAGATAGACCTCAGTGACCGGCAGGTAAGGCTGGAGGAGGGAGAGCAGGATGAGCAGTGCTGGGGTCACCACCCCTGGAGGGATTCAAAACTTGTACAGATGGCACTTGGGGACATGGTTTAGTGCTGGGTTAATGGCCGGGCTGGATGATCTTAAGGGTCTTTTCCAACCTAAACAATTCCATGATTGTGTGACTGGGATGCTGTAGGGTCCTTCACCTCAGAACCAGCCTTTTCCCTATCCTCACATAAACCAGAGCTCCAGGCAAGGAGCTGCCACCTCCCCCAGCACTCTGGGAGGAGCTGAGCAACATCCTCCTGCTGCTTTTTGGGGCACAGACTGTCCCCACCAGAGGCAGCAGGAATGACAACCTCAGGCACTGCCAGCACCCCCTCACCCAGCAGTGCCTGGATGGGTGAGGGGGGTCCCCTGTCCCATCCCTGAGCTGTGGCTCACCTCCTGCATGGGTGAGGAGGGTCCCCTGTCCCATCCCTGAGCTGTGGCTCCGTCCTCCCATCCCTCAGGTGCCCAAGGAAACGGCCTCAGCCTGGTGCAAGGAGAAGGACATCCCGTATTTCGAGGTCAGTGCCAAGAACAACATCAACGTGGCCGAGGCTTTCGAGACCCTCGCGAAGCAGGCGCTGAGCACGGTGAGCACCCTGCAGCTCCGAGCTGTGCTGGGGGGGGATTTGGGGTAAAACCGGGCTGAGCCGGGGCTGCTCTGACAGATCCTCCCGTGGGGAGCAGCTCCTGCTGCCAGGGACAGCCCCGGGAATGAGGAACGCAGCGCTGCTCGATCCTAAATCGATAGGAGTCGGAATTGCCGTGTGCCTTTCCCGCAGCGATGGGAACCCACAGCGCGCCAGCACTGTCCTCTAGCGGCCGTGCCTCGGGGACATTGGTGTCCCCAAGCCCTGCGCTAGGTGGCTTTTGCCCGGATTTTTTGCCGGGGACAAAGTCAGGGCTGTCGGCGGGGCCGCCCGGGCTGCGCTCGCTCATCCTCTCCCTTCTCCGGTTCTCTTGCAGTACAAAGGGATTTTTGAGAGTTATTTAACCGACTCCATCAAGCTCACTCCCAGCGACAAGCCCAAGCAGAGCTGCTGCTGACCCCGGGGCCGCTGCCCCCGCCGTGCCCAGGGCTGAGCCGTGCCCGGCTCCGTGCCAGGGCACAGGGTGGGCACTGCTGGGCACACCCCGGGGTGTGCTGCCCTCCCGAGCCTCCCAGTCGCTCAGTGTCACGGTGGTGGCCCTGTCCCCCCTCGCTCCGCGGCTGTGGCACCCGAGCGGGCGATGTCCCTGCGGTGACGGTGCCAGGGGTGCGGGCAGGGCTCCCGGTGCCCCTGCAGAGACCTTGGCACCGCGGTGACCCTCCCGGTGCACAGCCTGGTGGCACCGCGGCTCCCAGGGTGGTCCGGGCTGCCCTGAGGGGACAGCTGGGGCGGGTGGCCTCGGCACAGGAGGTCACTATTCCGTGCCTCAGTTTCCCCTCCCCTCATGCATATCCCCCATCAAACACCTTCCCCCTCCCGCCTCACTGGGGAGGATTCTCAGAAAAGCACTTTGTTTGAGGTACTTGTTTTTTTTTTTAAAAAAAGGAAATTAAAATTTTCATTTTTATTTATATTTATGTGTTGTAAAATGTTCCCCAGGTCCTGCAGCAGAAAGGTGGGGTGGGGGATCCAGATTTTCCTTCCTGAACCAGTTCAGCTTCTCAGGGCAGGGGGATGCAATTTGGGTCTGGGGTTTGTTTTAATATTATTTTAATTTTTAAAATTTATATATTTATTTCTATATCTATAATATATAGAAAATTATATATTATAAATATAAATAAATTTATAATATATAAAAATGTATACATTTATTTTTATATATTTATTTTTAATATTATTTTAATTTTTAATTTATACATTTATTTATACATATAATATATAAATAAATTTATATATTATAAATATAAATAAATATATAATATATAAAATGTATACATTTGTTTTTATATATTTTTAATATTATTTTAAATTTTTTTAACTATATAAATTTTGGGTCAGGGGAGGAGGAGGTGCGAAGGGGATGTGCAGAGGTGGCGTGGGGACCTGGCCGGGCCGGCTGTCGGCAGAGGGAGCCCGCTGGGAGCAGAGCCCGGCTCCGCTCCCCTTCTGCATCCACCCGGGCACCTTCCAGCAGCCGGGGCTGCCCGGGACACGGCCACCCTGTCCCCGCGCCACGCGGGGCTGCGGCACCACTGGGGTGGGTGGACTCAGATTCCCAGGGAGGTCACCAGGGACCTCCTGCCATCCCACTCCAGACCCCGCCACGGACTGCAGCGGTGCCACAGAGCCCTGGAGGCTGCCCTGGCACCACCCGGGGACAGCACCCACGGGGGACAGGGCAGGGGCTGGCAGGGGAGCTCAGCAGGGGAGAAACCTGAGCGAGGGCTGGGCACGGGGCTGTGGGGGCTGCGGAGATGGGGCTGGAGGTGGGGCTGGGGATGGAGATGGAGATGGGGCTGAACTGGGGCTGGACATGGAGCTGGGCTGGAGATGGGGCTGGGACTGGAGCTGGGGCTGGAGATGGAGATAGGGATGGAGATAGGGATGGAGATGGGGCTGGAGCTGGAGATGGGGCTGGTGATGGAGCTGGGGCTGGAGATGGAGATGGAGCAGGAGATTGAGCTGGAGCTGAAGATGGGAATGGAGATGGAGATGGGGCTCGAGCTGGGGCTGGGTCCGGAGAGAACGGAGAGTTCCCACCCTCGTCCTTATGCAACGCTCCGCCTGTTTATTTGGGCACCGGGCCGGGGAGAGGATTTGTCCCTTCCTACTGGGAGGAGAGGGGCATTAACTATTTCCTCGCCACGTTCTGGATGCCCTTTCCCCACCCTGTGCCTGCCAGGGCCCCCCTCACACCCAGCATCCCCCAGCCCCTCCTGGCCCCGCCGGGGCTGCTGGGACCCGGGGCTGGGCACTGTCCGTGCCAGCAGCGCTGCTGATTCTCATCACACCCTTCCCCCAGCAGCTCCCAGCGCTGGCAAACAAGAACCTGATCTGTTCTAGCAGTCTGGACAGCCCGGGCTGAGCAGGTCACACAGAGGCACTCAGGGGAGGGGGTGCTCCCCGAGCCGGGCTGGCAGCCCCTGGCACAGCCCAGGGTGCTGTGGGCGCTGGAGCCTGTGAGTGGCAGGAGCTGGAGCCGGGTGGGAGCTGCAGATTTGGCTCAGGGTGCCGCTGGATGCTCTGCCCAGGGCTGGGGTCAGACCTTGAGCTGCAGGCACAGCTCTCTGCAGAGCCCCTGGGCAGGCTCTGGGCTCGAGCTGAGCAGGGCCCAGCACTTTGTGCATCACTCCAGACACGGCAATCAGGACTGTGAGGGATGCTGCAGCCTCAGCAGCTGGCAGGATCTCCAGTGGCACCACCCCCGTGTCCAGCACACCTGGCAGATGTGCAGCACCGTGCTGGAGCCAGCCACAGCCCTGCAGCCTTCCTTCTCCCTCCATCCCTCCGGGGCAGGGTGTCCTGCTGGCCAGGCAGCCCTGGCACAGCCAGGAGAGCGGGCAGGGTGGCACGGTGCCAGGCAGGATGCTGGCAGGAGCAGCCAGAGGTGCTAAGCTGGTAACACTATCCTACAGCCGAAACCCGATAAAGGACAGGGGGAGGCTTGCAACACGTGGGATTAACAAGGTCAGCTCGAGATTTTCTCAGGGTGAAAATCAAAGGGGAAAATATTTGCCTTGTGTGACTCAGTGAGTTCCTGAGCAGCCACCTGAGTTCCTGAGCTCACCTCAGCCTGCGGCCGCTGCTCAGGAGCCAAACTGAGCCTTCCTGCTCTCCTGCCCACAGGTTAATAACCAGAGACTTCCCAGCTGCTCTGCTGTCCCTACAGGCTTTCATTCACCCAATGAAATGAGAAAAATCAATAAAATCCCCTCCTGATGCTGGTCACCAAACAGGGACCATCCCAACCCTCTCGCAGAAGATCTGCCCTCAATATTTGCGGAATTAGCACCCCACACACACCTTAAATCCCTGACTCCCAGTTTGCTTCATTGTTCTGAGGGTCAATTACCCCTGAGAGCTCTTCACCACCCCTCATCCCGCCTGCCCTGAAAGCCCAGCCTGTGCTCTGTGCTGCCTGTGGAGCCTGCCCCGCTGAGCCGCGGCTGCTTCCAGGGCTGGCAGCGGGATGGAGAGGGTGGATTTGCATCACAACCTCACAAATGCCCCTGCAGGGCTGGCAGAGAGCGGCTCCTCCGCTGCTCCGTCCCCAGACACAGCCCAGGCACAGGCAGCAGCGCCCAAGGATCATAGAATCAATAATTAGGGTTGGAAAAGCCCTCTGAGATCATCAAGCCCAGCATGAAATTATGTCTCTGAATGTCCACCCACCCCAGGCTGTGGCACCTGCAGCTGTGGGGGATTAAATTCTTTTACTGAAATGTGAGAATTTAAATGAAGACACTGGAAATACCTTAAAAAGCTGCAAAAAGAATCAAAACCCACCAAGTTTTGCTGTTTGGAAGCAGAAGCCCCATTAACCTGGAGCTGGGACTCAGTGGCTTCAGCCACTTCAAAGCCGACCTGATAAACGCCAGGGGTTCAAAGTTCCAGGTAACCTTTCAAAGGCGTCAGACGCGAAAAACAAAGCCAGGGCATCACGCAAAGCCTTATCTGTGCCCGTGGTGCCACCGGGCCGCAGGGCAGTAAACACCTCCGGAGGTGTCAGCACAGCCCGGGGCCACCGCGGCCACTCCTGCTGGCTGTCACCCGGCAGCGACGGGCTGGTGGCCTGGCCTGGGGCACATGGGATTTCTTTCCAAGAACGCTCCTGGTGCTGGGAACCACCTGAAGGATCGGTGTCCCTTTCCCCAATCTCCCCCCACATCGGGGGTGGCACCGGTGGCGTTGGTGTGGCTGTCCCCCCAGGGTGTGGCTGTCCCCCCAGGGTGTGGCTGTCCCCAGAAGGGACACGCTATCAGCCCACGTTTGAAGCACAGCTGTCCCCTCACCCTCTGCCTCGCTGCCCAGCCAGCCGCAGCAAATGTCGGTGCTCCTCCTGCACCCGCAGCCCGCGGGAGGTGCTGTCCCCGTGTCCCACCCCGGGTGACACCCTCTGCGGGCTGTGTGGGGTCACAGGGCTCTGGGGACACGGCAGGGCTGAGCCAGCACGCAGGATTAGGGGCTGTGGCCAGCTCTGACGTGCTGGGGTCAGCAGCCAGCCCCAGCTCCAGGCGGCCTCACCGCAGCTGGGCCAGCAGCAGCATCAGGATTGGGATTGGGAGTGGGATTGGGATTGGGATTGGGATTGGGATCGGGATTGGGATGGGGACTGGGACTGGGACTGGGACTGGGACTGGGACTGGGACTGGGATTGGGATTGGGACTGGGACTGGGATTGGGATTGGGATTGGGATTGGGATTGGGATTGGGATTGGGATGGGGATTGGGACTGGGACGGGGATTGGGATTGGGATTGGGACTGGGACTGGGACTGGGATTGGGATTGGGATTGGGATGGGGATTGGGATTGGGACTGGGATTGGGATTGGGATTGGGATTGGGATTGGGACTGGGATTGGGACTGGGATTGGGATCAGGGTTGGGATCAGGATCAGGATCAGAATCAGGATCAGGATTGAGATCAGGGTCAAGATCAGGGTCAGGACTGGGATCAGGATCAAGATCAAGGTCAGGATCAAGGTCAGGACTGAGATCAGGATCAAGATCAAGGTCAGGATCAAGGTCAGGACTGAGATCAGGGTCAGGATTCGGATCAGGGTCAGGATTCGGATTCGGTTCAGGATCAGGATCAGGATCGGGGTCAGGATCAGGATTGGGATCAGGATCCGAATCAGGATCTGGATCAGGATGAGGATGAGGATCAGGATCAGGGTCAGGATTGGGATCAGGATCAGGGTCAGGGTCAGGTTCAGGATCAGGATTAGGATTAGGATTCGGATCTGGATCAGGATCGGGATTAGGATCAGGGTCAGGATTTGGATCAGGATCAGGGTCAGGGTCAGGATCAGGAGCAGGAGCAGGATCAGGATCAGGATCAGGATCAGGATCAGGATCAGGATCAGGATGTGGGGTGGGCAGGGTGCCCCTGCCAGCCTGGCACAGGCTGCCCCGCTGCCCTCCCCAGCCCTCCTTTGGGTCCGGCAGAGCCCGCAGAGGCGCTGGGAGAGGATCCTGCCGTGGGGCAGAGCCCCGAGCAGGAGCAGGAGCAGCAGAAGCAGCCCGAGGAGCCCTGAGGGTCTGACCAGGGTGGGACGATCCCGTGCCAAGGCCGGGCAGCAGCTCCGGGGCAGGACCGAGCCACAGCAGGGCTCACACGGAGGGGGTGGCCCCTGGCACGGGAATTCCTTCCCGTGGGAATGGCAGAGAGCTGGAGCCGGGAGCAGCAGCAGCCTCAGCCTCCTGCTGCTGGGTCCCTGCTGTCCCAAATTCCCAGATTTAGGTTTGATTTGGGCTGGGCTCTGTCCTGGGTGAATGAGCAGCTCCTCAGGGTGTGGACAGACACAAACAGTGGTGATCTGCAGCTCCACTCGTGCTGAGCACAGGGAAAATGTGAATTTGCCTCCTCTCAGTGCCCTGGCTGAGCTCTCTCAGGTCTGCATGAGGCCATCAGTGATAAACAACACAGAGAATAGAAAATTTCAGTTTTTCCGAAGTTGCTGAATTGAGTTTCAAGATTAAATACTTCAAGCTGTGCTAGAATGATTATTCTGGCCCATTTTGGTACCACCAGCATCCCCGGGGATGGGGCTGCACCAGACCAGAAGGCAGGGCAGCAGCAGAGCCTCCCTCGGGCCCTGGGCGAGGCTCAGGGCAGTGAATCCCTCTCCTGCCAGGTCCCACCTGGACACTGCATCCCTGGGATCCCAAATGCCTTATTTAACTTTAATGCCCTTTAACCACGGGCTCTTTCAGGCCCCTGGCCTCATGGCACGGCTGCAGCCCCAACACTCCTAAAAACTCCTCAAAAAGGCAAAGCAGGCAGCGCTTTCATCTGAAATCTGCCTGCTGATCTCTGACCAGGGGCGACAGGGCCTCCTCCTGCTCCAGCTCCTCACGTCCAACACCTGAGCTCCTCTGCAGGCATTGACCTCAGAGCCCTCAACAATTTCAGGTTTATTTCAGGGCTTATCTCCCTCCCATCAAAGCATTTGGGCCTTAATGAGTTGCCCAAGGGCGCACAGCAGCAGCGATGGGACCACGCTCACTTTCCCCCAAGGAAAGCCACACGTTCTCCTCCACACACCTTTCCTTTTTTTTTTTTTTTTTTTTTTTTTTTTTGAGGGAAAATTTCTTGTTTCTTTTTTTTCTTTTTTTTTTCTTTTTTTTTTCAGACTGGGAAACCTCCCTTCGCAGGAATTCAATGGTTTAAGTGAAAAAGCCTCCTTTGGTTGACTCTGCTGGGTCAGGGTGGGCAGAAAGCCTCGAGGGGTGGGGGAGGCAGTGCCTGGAGCCAGCCCCAGCCTGCATTCCAGGAGAATGGGGTGCTCCACTGGCACCCCTTGCCCTGGGGGCCCCCAGCCCTTCAGGGCTGCTCCAAGGGCAGGAATTTTGGATGCTCCCAGCCAGCCCTGGGAGCTGCTGGTGTCCCTGGGCCTCGGGCAGACCTTGCTGAGCACATTCGGAGTTCCCCTGCAGAAGGCAGATATCTTACACCTATTTTACAAATAAGATAAGAGCCCTTGCTCAAGGTGACCTGAGGGTTGTCCGGAGAGCACGGGCCAGTCCCGGGTGAGGACACACAGCCCCTGCCAGGTGCTCTCCGCGGGCTGGGCAGGGTCTTTTGGGGCTGACAATTCCTCTGGAGGTTCCCGTGCTGCTCCAGGCAGGAATTTGGGGCGGTGGGGTTGGCTCTGACCACCAGAACGTGCCCTGCTCCCCAAGCCAGGGTGTCTCACCCCACAAATCCTTCAGTCTGGGGACGTGCCCTGCTGCTGAGCTGCCAGTGAAGAAGAGGCTGTGACAGGGCTGACCCCAGAGACACACACAGGTGACACAGTCCCGGCAGGAGGGTGGCCCTGCCCTTGTCCCCACAGGGCTGGGGCAGGCTGTGAATGCCCAGAGCAGCTGTGCCCCAGCAATTCCCCCAGAGATAAACCCCAAACCCCAGAGCCCCTCCCAGCCCCAGAGCTGCAGGGGAGCCACGGGGGCAGCTGGAACCTCCCGAAGCCTTCCTGCATTCCAGCCTTCATTTTGGAGCTGTAAATAATCCTGCTGCCTCCCCTGGGACGGGCTGTTCCTCATTCCTGCCCCGATCAGGCCACTGTCCCCTGTGCCAGCTGGTGGCACCGAGCGGGGGTGGCAGTGCCAGCGGTCCCCTTTCAGGTGGCAGCTGTGGCTCCAGCCCTGGCACCACGGAGCCAACGGCCAGGCCAGCTCTGCCAGGGGCATGGTGGCATCCAGCCCGGGCCCTGCATTCCTGGGAGAGCAGGAAATGGTGATAACCAGCCCTGGGAATGGCAGAGCTCCGTGTGCTGCCCGTGGTGACACTGGCAGTGCCAGCCCCTGCCCACCCTCCCTGCAGCTCTGGGCACGTCCAGCACCTGCCCCAGGAATGGCCACCTCATTCCTGTGGGAATTTGTCAGCCCAGATCTTTGCTGTCCCACCCTGCTGAGGGATTTGAAACGCTCCTGAAGGGATGGACAGACAGACAGACAGGACACCCCACCTGTGCAGGTGTCACAGCCTGAGCAGCACATCAGCCACGAGGAACAACCTCAGCATCTCTCAACCTGTTCAGCACCTCAAGGAATTCCCAGATTCCCTCCTCAGGGGCTGCCCCGCTCCACCTGCAGCCTCTCCATCCCAAACTGGTCCTGGCCACAGATGGGATGGGATGGGATTGATGGGATGGATGGGATGGGATGGGATGGGATGGGATGGGATGGGATGGGATGGGATGGGATGGGATGGGATGGAAGGAAGGATGGAGGGAGGAGGAAGGCTCCCTGCAGGTCCCATCACCTCCCAGGCACCAACCTCTCTGCCCCGGGGCACGGCTGCCTGTCCCTGATGCCCCCAGCCTCGGCCTCCCACTGAATTATTACCACTGAATTATTACCGCTGAATTATTACCTCTGAATTATTACTGCTGAATTATTGCCCCATTAAGTGCAACATATCTGCTAAAATTAATCATCTGCAAACAAATGCCGACATTCCAGCGTGTGGAATGCTGCTATCGGCCCAGGAGATAGCCAGCTCAGCACTCTGTGCACCCCAGGCTGACCTGGGGAGTCCCTGGGGTGTCCTTCTGTGCCCCAGAGCTCCCCAGCTTCCCTGTGCTTCCCAGGCTCTCATCCTGGATGCTCTCTTGGTGGTCACATCCTCGGGCCACACCCGGGCAGTTTGGCTGGAGCAGAAAGAGGCAGAATGAGCTGTATTTAAAATTGCTGAAAATGGAATTTGACCAGGCCTGCGCCTCCCACACCAGAAATGCCCCAGGACCATCAGTGGCTGCTCAGGGCTGGGTTCTTTGCAGGGCAAGACCTCATTTTATCCTGATCACACCCAGCAGGACTTTGGAATAGCAGCTCCTGCCACAGCAGCAGGAAACAAAAGGGAATCCATCTGTGCAGGAGGGACACTGGGCTGGGAAGGGACAGGGAGAGCCTGAAGGTCTGGGGTCAGCCATTCCCTTGGAAAAATAACCTTGCACGTGGTTGAGAACTTCATTGGGTTTTGGGGGTGCTGGGGGGACAAAAATCCAAGCAGCTGGACTCCAGCCCTGCCAGCATCCCAGCCCAAGCCCAGCAAGTGCAGCACCGAGCCACTTTGGGTGGTTTTGTGTCCCAGTGTGCCCAGGCAGCACTTTCCTGCCTGTGCCAGGGGTCAGTGGCATTCCATGGGTCTTGCTGGGCCCTCCCTGTGCCCGATGCACAGAGCAGCTCCAGGGATGAGCAGCACCAGCTGGGAGCCAGCTTTGGAATTTTACCTTTTGTCTTTCTCCAGTGGAGCTTCGCTAGGAAAAATGCCCTTTAGTGCTGGCAGGAGTCCCTTTTGGCACGAACGCTCCAGCTAATTAACCCTGCACGTTAGCCCTGGAAGTTAATTAGCATCATCCAGGATGCTGTTCCCCCTCTTTCCGTGGTGCAGGATCCCTGTGGAAGCTGGAGCTCCGTGTTCCTGTGACAGGAGCCCCAGGAACTCTGGTGGGCTGCTCCTGCTGCCGTGCCACGCTCCCTGTCCCGCAGGGCTGCACCCATATCAGCCTGTCCTGTAAAAAGCCCCACTGGATATGGGTTATTAATGATATTCACAGGATAACTGCTGGGCAGTGATCAGCTCTGTGGGTCAGGTGGCAGTGAATCAGCCCCTTCCCCGGACAGACCTGCAGGGTGATCCTCTGCAGGCACCGTGATTGAGCTCCACACCATGAGGTGTCTTGGCAGGAGCTGCCGATGCCTCGAGCGTGCACAAGTACCAGGAATTTTTACTCAGGCAGTGAGCACAGCCTGCACTGCCTTCCCCCCTCCCCTCACCCCAGCCCTGCCTTCCCGGCCCTTCTGTCCCTCTCCCCGCTCCCTTTTCCCATCGTTCTCCAGCTCATCCCGGTGACACCCGGAGCAGGGAGGGAGCAGAGCCCGTGCCAAGCTGCCCTTGGGGACAACGGGAACACGAGGGATCCATTCCTCCACAGCAAATAACCCCCACAGCTCCCTTCTGGTGGCCAGTTCCCTTGGGGACATGTCCCTGTCCCATTCCTCATCCCAGTCCGTGCTGATGTCCCTGCCCATCTCATCACCTGCAGCAGCCTGGCTGGGACCTGGCTCAAATCCCTCCAATCCCTCTGGGAGGAGAGGAGAGGAGTCCAGGAGCCTGGAGAAGAAAGAGAGGAGATCAGGATCCTGGAGAAGAGAGGAGTCCAGGAGCCTGGAGAGGAGATCAGGATCCTAAAGAAAAGAGATGTCCAGGAGCCTGGAGAGGAAATGAGATCAGGATCCTAGAGAAGAGAGATTAGGATTTTAGAGAAGAGAGGAGTCCAGGATCCTGGAGAAGAGAGATCAGGAGCCTAGAGAAGAGAGATCAGGATCCTGGAGAGGAAAGGAGATTAGGATCCTGGAGAAGAGAGAGATCAGGATCCTGGAGAAGACAGATTAGGATTTTAGAGAAGAAAGGAGTCCAGGATCCTGGAGAGGAGATCTGGATCCTGGAGAAGACAGGAGTCCAAGATGCTAGAAAAGAGAGATTAGGATCCTAGAGAAGAGAGGAGTCCAGGATCCTGGAGAGGAGATCAGGATCCTGGAGAAGAGAGGAGTCCAAGATCCTGGAGAAGAGAGACCAGGACTCTGAAGAAGCCCATCAGGGTTCTGGCCCCAGCTCAGCACAGTGGTGCTGCCATAGGTTGGACACGGCACCATGGGATGAGTCTCATCCTCTCATCCCCTGCTCTGAGCTGCCTGCTCCCTGACCTGCCCAGGAGCTTTTCCAGCTTCAAACGCTGCCTCTCCCAAACCCTGGCAGCTCCCACGCCAGGAGATCCAGCAGCACCTCAGGGGTGGCTCCCGAGCTGCAGCTCCCGGCCGGCCCCTCCCGGCCCCTCCCTGCTCATCGCTGTCCCCCGCCGGGGGCATCAGAGGAACCTGTCAAACCCTGGGCCAGGTGTGGCTGCTGCCCGCGCCGTGCCTGCCAGCCTGATGGCAGATAGCGAGCTCCCGCACATCCCCGAGAGATCCCACCGGGAGCAGAATCCCGGGCAGGCAGCGGGGCTTGTCCTCTGTTCCCGGGACCTCCCGCACATCCCTGAGCTCCCACCAGGGCCCGCATCCTGGGCAGATAGAGGGGCTTCTCCTCTGTTCCCTGCCAGGCTGATGGCAGCACAGCTCCCACACACCCCTGAGAGATCCCACCGGGGCCCGCATCCCGGGCAGACAGCGGGGCTTGTCCTCTGTTCCCGGGACCTCCCGCACACCCCTGAGAGATCCCACCGGCCCGAATCCCGGGCAGGCAGCGGGGCTTCTCCTCTGTTCCCTGCCAGATGGCAGATAGCGAGCTCCCGCACATCCCTGAGAGATCCCACCGGCCCGAATCCCGGGCAGACAGCGGGGCTGCCCCTCTGCTCCCATCCCTTTGAACCTGGGAGCGAGTCTCTGTCCCGCTGCCCAGCCCTCCCGCAGGCCGGGGTCGGGCACAAAGCCCCCCATTGTGCAGGGCGGGGGCGGAGAGCCGGCCGGAGCTCGGAGGCCGGGCAGGCGCTGCCCACCGCCACAAAAGCATCTCCCGCTGCCCCCGGCCCTGGCAGCCGAGGGAGGGGGCCGGGGGGCCGTGAATGTGGGTTATTGTCACCCAGAGCACGGAGCGACCCGCAGCGGGGATCAAACGGCCCGGGCCGGAGCGGGGAGGGCTGGGGTGAGGGGGGACATCCAAAAAAGCTCTTCTCCCTCTTCAGATCTCCCCTTATCTCCCCAGGCTATCTCCTGGGCTTAGCCCGGGTGTACCTGCTCGCAATTACCTCCTCAAGCCAATCAGGCGCCGAGCACAGCCCTCGGTCCCCTTGACTGAGGTGATTTATAAATGACTCACTGCAGGCTGGAGCGCAGACCTCTGCACAGCTCCGGGCAGCACCTCCTGCCACATCTGCAGCCCCGCAGCAGCGGCCGCCCTCCCGAGGCGCAGGTAACTCCAACAATCGCTCTTTGTCCGGGTGGGCGTGGGGCATTTACACTCCGCTTGCACAGCCCCTGGCTGTGAGACGCACTGTTTGGAGAACTGGTACTTCTTTTAGCTCTCTTTTTATTTTTCTCCCTTTCCTTTTCCCCCTTCTCTTTCCCCCCTTCTCTTTCCCCCCCTTCTCTTTTCCCCCTTCTCTTTCCCCCCTTCTCTTTCCCCCCTTCTCTTTTCCCCCCTTCTTTCGCCAAGGGGATTTACGGCGGCAGATTTACTCAGGAATTAGCAACACCAACGATCCAGCAGCTTGATTTATTACGAAGAGAGAGGCTGGAAGAGCCAAATATGTGATTTAATTATTGCTAGAATAAATCCTGCCACCTTATCCTGCCTGGTTCCTGCTGAGATGTGTGGAGGGATTTGCCTGATACAGGACAGGCAACACTGATAAGAAACACTGAGTTTCTGGATCCTTGCTATGACCAGAACTTTCTGTGCATGGCACTGTGGAAAGTGAGGATGCTGCAGCCCAAACTGGGTGTTGCACATCCCGGGATGGAGGGGAGGGATGTGGAGCCCAGAGCCTGCAGGCAGTGGTTGGGAAGCACTGGAATCCAGCCCAGGAAAGGGGATTTGGCTGTGCAGAGCATCCTGTGCTCACAGCCAGGTGAGGAGGGAATCATAAAGCTGGGAATGAGGAGTGCTCCCAGACTGAGACCTGTCACACTGACAGGTGTGACCCCTGCAGGGGCTCCAGCTCCTCCCAGTGCCCTTCAAGGGATGTTTAGCTCAAATTTTGGCAGGCTCCTTCATATAAAATCAAGAGGAAATGTCCCCTCAGTCCTCCTCCATGGTGGAAAACTGCAGGTCCTGCAGCTGGGATGCTTTCTGCTCTGCCCTGATAAAATTTGTCCACACCTTATTTGTAAGCAGGCTGAAACCTGGATCTGGGGACTGTCCTTCTTTCCCTCAGAGATAAGTCCCTGCAGTGACATTTGTCCTGGTCACGCAGTGTTTCTGCCCCGGGTCAGAGATTCCCGGCACAGAAATGCTCTCCCATCCTCCACCTCTGGGACAGGATGGACGGGGTGACCCCAGGGGTGTTTTTCCTTCTCTGAGCGGATCCACAGGGGAGGGAGCACGTGGAGGAGTGAGCTCTCAGCTGGCATCCCAGATCAGTGCTGGCAGGAGCTGCAGCAACGCTCCAAACTTTGTAATTCCTTCGGATTTGCATTGCCCACCTGCTCTTCAAGGCTCTGTGTCAGAGACTGTGGCACTGAGGGACAACAAAACCTCACTTCTCCTTCCTTTAAATGCCCTTTCCAGTTCCCTCCTGCCCATCCCAGCTGCCTTTCCCACGGGAAGGGGATGGAGACAGCACTTCCAGGACCTGGGCTGAGAGGCTGATGGGGTCAGGCACTGCCCTGCCACACTCAGCCAGGTCACAGCTCCAGGGGACAGCAGGGCAGGGAAGCTTTTGGGATGTCCATACATACAGACTTTGGGATGGACATCCCAAAGCAGCAGCCCAGGCCGTGTGCCTGATGCCTCTCCCAGCCCAGCCCTTCCTCAGAGCTACGGGGCTGATGCAGCTCTGACAGCAACGAGAGCTGGGGTGGGGTTGGAGCAAGTGGGTAAATCAAACAAATCCCAGGGAAAGTGGGTCCCAAGCTGGGCTTTGCTGCCCTGCTGTCAGTGCAGGGCAGATCCCCCGTGCCCACAGCGTTTGCTCCCTGACAGCAAAGCACAGGAGCCGAGCTGCTGAGTATAAACATTTCACTTAATAAACACCCTGTGAGCCAAACACTTTGGCTTCACCCTCAGGAGCTGGCAGATGCCTGCAGATTTTATTATTCTGGTTACCAGGCACAGAGCTAGTTTGGTTAGAAACTCGTGTGAAGTGGTACATCAAACATTGGCACCGGCCCAGCAGCAGCAGCACAAGAGCTCTGCCCGCTGCCTGCGCTGGGCTGGGTCACTCCCAGCCAGGAAAGGACCATCTGCCTCGTGGAAATCACCTTTGAGCACTCCAAATATTGCATCTGAACGCAAAGGAAACGTTGGTTGAGCGCCTGCTGCTCCGTGGTGAAGGGGCAGGAGTGGGGGAATGGGCTGGGGGGCGAGGGGCAGCCCAGGGATGGGAGCTGGAGCTGGAGGGAAGCAGAGATGTCTCCTCCCAGCCCTGCCTGTGGCACGATCCATCCCCTGCCTGCCCAAGATCCATCAGAGCCCGTTAGCACCTCCTTGCACCCCCTGCTCCCTCTGGCTCTTATTCCACAGCCATCACGGTGGCTCCTCCTGGAAAACGGACTGGAACAGCAGAGTTTTGACTGAATTTTATGGGTTCTGGCATTTTGCCTTTTCTGAGGCATGGATATTTTTCATAAGTGATTTATATGCTCTTCTGGTGTCTTCCTCTTCATTTCTAATGGGTAAAGGTTAAGAAGAGGTTAAACCCCAGGGACAAATGTGTGTGCCCAGAGCACGGCATCAGCCCCCTGAGTACAACCCCTGCTTCTTTCCCCTCCCCAGATTACTGGGAATGATTTTTTCCCCAAAATACTTGTGCCAGAAATGTGGGACTGTAGATGAGCCTTTATCACTGCCAGCTTTTCCTCCTGAGTCAGTTCAGGAGGTGATTTGTAGGTGAAGCCTGTGGCCATCCAGAGCCAAAGCGAAAACAAAACAAAATCAACAAAATCCTAAGTGTGAAAAAGAATTTGTGCCCAAATGGCCGAGCTGAAGTCTCTGAGGTCCCTTGGTGGGCAGTTCCTGGTGTGGTCCCTCAGCTGGACTCGGTCCTGGCACATTCCCAGTGCCAGGAGGCTGCAGGGAGTGCCCGGGGAGCGCGGGGGCGGATCAGCCGGCGCCCGCTGGCAGGGGTGAATTATACAACATCTCCCGAAATACCTGAGCTGGGTGAGTGGCAGCAGGAACCTCCTTCTCCTCAGGCACAGGGGAGCGGGTGTGTGGCTGGAGGAAGGGGGAGAGTTCAGTCAGGGGGAGCACCTGGCGCTGCCACAGCTGGCACTGCCACATCTGGACTGCCACATATAGCACTGCCACAGCTGGCACTGCCACAGCTGGCACCAAGAGCGCAGCCCCCGTGCCACACAGCTCTCTGGTGGCTTTCCCTGCTGACCCTGCAGGGTCTGGGCCCTTTCACCGTGCTGCCCCAGGGCTGCTGTGGCACCCGAAGGCGCCGGAGCAGGGGCACGGGAGTCAAGACCTTGTCCTGGTGTTGCAACCAAACCCTTGCACCTGTGCCTGTGCTCTCCCAGCAGACCAGGTCTGGGGGACAGGGGGGAGCTGCTTTTATGGCCCTTTCTTGGGCAATGGGGCCGGGAGGGGGTGTTTTGGACGGAGATTCACACGGGGTTGGGAAGAGGTTGGACCTCTGAACCCAATCCTGGAGCAAACAGCACAGAGGGCTGGGTGTGCCTTGTGCAAGGAGAAGGGGGATGGAGAGGGGCAGGCAGAGGAGGAAGTGTTATTGCAAGAGCACTGATTTTTAATCCCTAAAATTAAGAAGCAGCTGGTTGAATGGGACATGAGTTCATCTCCAGCACTGGGATCAGTTTGGGCCCTTGTGTCACGCCTAAGGCAGGGATCAGATGGCTCTGCCACCAAATTTTGACTCATTCCTTGGACTGGAGCTCCTGTTCTGTGCCTACGTCAGCGCAGCAGCGTGGCTTTGTGCCAGTGGCTCCTATCAACACCAGCCAGGAACCTCAATGTGACTTTCCTCTT
Organism: Passer domesticus; assembly: GCF_036417665.1. Taxonomy (NCBI): domain Eukaryota; kingdom Metazoa; phylum Chordata; class Aves; order Passeriformes; family Passeridae; genus Passer; species Passer domesticus. The sequence continues at coordinate 3,195,325 of NC_087498.1, forward strand.
CCCAACAGCTATCACCAGCACGGGGGCAGCAGATAAGAGCTCAGTGAGCGTGTTTGCAGAACGAGCTCTGGGAGAAAAGGTCTGTGCCTGGCATGCACAGCCTGGCCTGGGCCTGGCAGGGCTGGCAGCAGCCAGGTCTGGACCAAGGGGACACTCATGACCTGCTGGGACAACGTTGGTCACCCACATCACGTTGCTGGAGCAGAGCAGCTCTGCTCTCGTGTGTTGTTTGCTCTGAGTGTCACATCCCGTTTGTGTACTCAGTTAAATCAAATCTTACATTTCTGAGCATCACCCACTGCAGGGACGGGTTGCCTGAAAACTTGTGAGCTCTTGGAGCTCTTCTCCCAGACCTTGTCCTTTATTTCCACGCTCAAACTGGAAGAGAGATCTTGAAAAACCTGGTCCCTGCAATGCAGCAGCTGTCTGGCACTCCGCTCTCCCCTCCACGCTCATGGAATTGCTCCGGGCTCCTGCCCCAGCTGCAGGGTTTAAACCAGCTCTGCAGCTTGCCTTGGGCTCATCCCACAGCCCCAGCCCCAGCTGGCTTTGCCTTTTGTTCAAGGAGCAGCCACGCAGCTCCTCGTGCTCTTAGTGCCCAGATCTCTGAGGTTTCAGCTGCTGTTTGATCTAGGGCAAGGCTGTGATAAGCCAAGTCAAGAACTTGACTCTGTCCGGGACGCTGACATCACGAGCCTGTTTGTTTAAGATGGAATTTAATCATGGGGATATTTTCCCTCTATACCTGCTCTGTTGATTTTTTTTTTCCTGATTGCCAGCACTTTCACTCAGCAGGGGAATTTCATTAAAGAGCTGGGATTTAATTGGCTGCTTGGGTCTGTCTGGTGGCAGAAGGGATGGAGACCAGAGACACCACCAGGAACTGGGCTGGGATTATCAGCCCTCAGAAGCTGTTGTAGAGTCTGGACCTACAAAATATTCACCAAGGAGAACTGGAAATTCTGAGCAGAGCTGTGGGGTGGCAGGAGGGCTGGGAACAGCCACAGGATCCTGGAAACGTGGGAAAACCATGACTGTTTATCAGCCAGGCTTTGGGCACGAGGGACTGGAAGAGCCCAGGACTCGGTTAGTGCTGTTACCCAAAGGCAAAGCTTGTCCTTGCTCCTGGAGGGGAATCTCCGGGGGAAAGGAGCAGCAGGGATGCCCTGCAGAGGGCACTGGATCAGGCAGCTGGCACTGCAGGAAGAGGGACGGGTGTCCCCTTTGCTCCAGAGCCGTGGGCTGGGGTCCCTCCCGAGCCCCGAGGGTGCAGATCAGAGCTGGAATCACCGACACCCCACGGCCGGGGCAGTTTTACAGCAGTGCTCTTGATGGCCCCTGTGATCTCTGAAGGGTTGCTGACCTCCCTTTCTAGACCCATTAGCTGCTATTTGCATAATGATCCTGTTGACCTAAATTCTCCCCAAAGTTTCGGCTCCCTGCCTCATCCTTTCCTTCCTGCCCTGCTGTGCTACAACCCCCTGCTCTCCTCCGCTCCGAGGCATCAGCCAGGCTCTCACCATCCCTGGGGAAGGACGATTTGCTCATCCCGGCGTGCCCTGCCTTTCAGCATCGCCCAGAGAGGGGAGGGGAGGCTCTGGCACATCCAGATCACTCTGCAAACTCCCAGCAACCTGGATGTTGCTTCTCGGTGCATTCTCCTGCCTGAATCACCAGCTTCTCCCACCCCCTCTTCTCCTCCTGCGTTGGGCAATGACCCGCTTAGATACACACCAAAACACAAATAATTACCCAGATCCTCGGTTTATATCTGACCACTTCCTCCCTCCCCTCCCAGCCCGGCCACTCCGGGGTGATTCTCCCCTCTCCCCAGGCATCCCTGGGCACGGGAAAATCAGGGACGGCTGAAGTTCCTCATCCCTTTGGAGAGACCCAGATACCGGGCAGGACTGGTCTGCCGGGATGCTTTGGCATCTTCATCACTGCCATGAGCTAGCAACAGTTATCTCCCCGAGCATCACTTCCTAGAGGAAGCCGGGCACTCACCCACGGCCAGCGAGGATTGGGAAGGCTCTGGAATGCCGGGCAGGCTGGGCAGTGCGGCAGGAACACCTCGGGAGGGATCCAGCCCTCAATCATCCCGCTGCCAGTATCAACCAGCCTGGCAAAGCCTTGCCAACGCCACCGGTGGTGAAACCGAGCCATGGGAAAGGTCAAGTGCCTCGCCCGAGGCTAGGAGGCACTCCCGGAGCCGGGATTAAACCCCTGCCCTCCTGCCAGGCCGGGCTCGGGTCCCTTGGCACGGCAGCGCTCATTAGCAGCGCTCATTAGCAGCGCTCATCAGCATCACCTCCGAAGGAAGAGCTGCGGGCCGGGAGCAGCAGCAGCAGCCCCTGGAGCTGGGGAAGCCACTCCCAGGACCTGCCTCTCCACCACGGGGAAACTATTTAGGGTGGAGGAGCCCGGGGAGGGCTCCAGACGCTGGAGGTGTCCGCTCTGGTACAGCGCAGGTGGGGCCAACTCCAGCCACGTTCTTGGCTTTGCTCTTTCTATTTTTTAATTTATTTTTTTTTTCTTTTTGTTTGGGTTTTTTTTTGGTTTTTTTTTTGGGAAAAATCCAAACGATGCAGAGATGAGCCAGGCCAGGCCTCGCTATGCCATCGAACGCCCTGCCTACTCTGTCAGCCTCTTCGACGAGGAGTTTGAGAAGAAAACCAGAACTTACCCCGTCGGGGAGAAACTGAGAAACCTCTTCAGGTAACAGGGAGTGCTGTAGGACATAAACCTGATTTGGGCAGGAATTGGGGGGGTATAATTCAGATCTGGGAATACCTATCACATTTTTATCCCGGGGAAGCGTGGTCTTCAGGGGTTTGATGGATGAAGGGTATGGGAGAAATGCAAATTGGGCTGAAGAAAATGAAATTGGTGGCTCTTTTGTCAGCAGAACAGTTTGCACTGAGTGCATTTGGGATTTGGGGTCCTGTTTCCCAATGTTTTGGGTTTTTTTAATAGTGGAGAGAGCGCAATTGGTGATGAAGGGATGTGTGGATTATTTTTTACACTTTCCAGATGTAAGGTGAAGCATTTCTCAGCTTTCTGATTGAAACCAACACCAGCCTAAAAGAAAGGCTTATAATTATGCAAACAAAGGTTAATAACCCTGCTGATCACTTTCTTGGAAATCTATCTCCACTCCTCAGAGAAAGGAAGGCAATAATAGAGGAAAGAGAGGGCTCAGAACCTGCTGAGGGAGAAAAGTTGAGACTTTCCTGGGAAGATCCTTCCTTATTCCAGCTCGTTTTCTTCCTTCCATCTTTCATTTTCAGATTCTTCATCACCCAAATTTGCTTTCATTTTTTGTCTCCCTTCTAGATGTTCAGCTTCCAGGTTCAAGCTCACCCTCTTCCGCCTGTTCCCCATCCTGGCGTGGCTCCCCAAGTACAAAATCAAGGATTACATCCTGCCTGATGTCCTGGGGGGGCTCAGCGCAGGGACAATCCAAGTGCCACAAGGTGAGCAGCGTCCCTCCCTGGGTGTCCAAGAGGGAATTACACTCTGCCAGCTTGCAGGTGGTGCTGGTGCCCATTTGGGAGGGGTTTTGTGTTTTACTGATGTTCCCAAGCTCTCCCTCCAGCCTGGAGGTCTCTGTATTTCCCTGTGTGTCCCTCGTGTTTTGCAGGGATGGCATTCGCCCTCCTGGCCAACCTGCCTCCTGTCAACGGGCTCTACTCCTCCTTCTTCCCCCTGATCACCTACTTCTTCCTCGGGGGCATCCATCAGATGGTGCCAGGTGAGGAATTGCCTGCACAGGACAGTAAAATCCAGAGCTGGGACATTCACCCTGCCAGGGGTTTGTGGGGTGGCAGATCCTGATGTCACCCCCATGTCCCTGTGCCACCTCCTGCCATGGGGCTGGGGAGGTTGTGCCCAGGACAGGGCTCTCCCCAGAGGGAGCTGCTGACCTCCCCGTGCTGCCTGCAGGGACTTTTGCTGTCATCAGCATTATCGTTGGCAACATCTGCAATGAGCTGGCCCCAGAGTCGGACTTCCAGTACTTCAACCACACCAGCAACGAGACCAGAGTGAACACCACGGCCCTGGAGGCTGCCAGGCTGGAGATCTCTGCCACCCTGGCCTGCCTGACAGCCATCATACAGGTGAGGGCTCCGCTGTGTCCCCGGCCCACAGCGAGAGCCAGGCTTTCCCTGGAGCACAGATGGTGGTGGCAGGTGCTCAAGGAGGCCCTGCTTCTGGGTGGATGATGGCTCAAAGTAGAGATTTTGGGGGATTTTTGGTCTTGGAGTGGAATTCTCCATGTGGACAATCCATTAGCCCTGAGTGGGAGTGGATGATGGCTCAAAATAGAGATTTTGAGGGATTTTTGGTCTTGGGGTGGAATTCTCCATGTGGACAACCCAAGAATAGCATTCTTAGCCCTGAATGCTGTTGAATGATGCCTCAAAGTAGAGATTTTGGGGCATTTTTGGTTTGGGGTGGAATTCTCTATGGGGACAATCCATTAGCCCTGAGTGGGGGTGGATGATGGCTCAAAATAGAGATTTTTGGGCATTTTTGGTTTGGGGTGGAATTCTCCATGTGGACAACCCAAGAATGGCACTCTTAGCCCTGAGTGAGGTGGATGATGCCTCCAAGTAGAGATTTTTGGTCTTGGGATGGATTGTCTAGTGGACAACCTAAGAATGGCACTCAGCCCTGAGTGGGAGCACATGATGGCTCAAAATAGAAATGTTGGGAGATTTTTGGTCTTGGGGTGTAATTCTCTATGTGGACAACCCAAGAATGGCACTCTTAGCCATGAATGTGGTTGGATGATGCATCCAAGTAGAGAATTTTTGTCTTGGGGTGGAATTCTCCATGTGGACAATCCAAGAATGAATCTCTTAGCCATGAATGTGGTTGGATGATGCATCCAAGTAGAGATTTTTGGTCTTGGGGTGGAATTCTCCATGTGGACAATCCAAGAATGAAACTCTTAGCCACGAATGTGGTTGGATGATGCATCCAAGTAGAGATTTTTGGTCTTGGGGTGGAATTCTCTACGTGCACAACCCAAGAATGGCAGTCTCAGCCCTGCTGTCCCCACCCCTGCTCCGGGACACCCCTGTGTGTGTGGGAGAGCTCTGTGTGCTCTCCCAGAGGATCCCCCTGCCCCACACGGGGCTGTCACCGCTCTGACCCCGGCTCCTCTGTCCCACCCTAGCTGTGCCTGGGCTTCCTGCAGTTTGGCTTCGTGGCCATCTACCTGTCAGAGTCCTTCATCAGGGGCTTCATGACGGCGGCGGGGCTGCAGATCCTCATCTCCGTGCTCAAGTACGTCTTCGGCTTGACAGTGCCGTCTTACACCGGGCCCTTAGCTATCGTCTACGTAAGTGGGGGCTCTGCACAGCCACCTTCCCCCCCAGCACGGCAGCACCTGCCTGGGAAACGGGGCCCAGGAGACCAGGGAAGGGTGGGGGGAAGGGGAATCCCTGCCCCAGCAGCACGGGTTGGATGTTAGGAAGAAGTTTTTAACAGAAAGGGTGATAAAGTTCTGGAATGTCTGCCCGGGGAAGTGGTGGAGTCACCATCCTTGGGTGTGTTTAAAAAAACCTGGGTGCAATGGTTTAGTTGAGGTGTTGGGGCTGGGTTGGACTCAATGATCTTTTTGAGGTCTCTTCCAACCCAGTGGTTCTGTGATTCTGTGTTCCCCAGCCAGCATTATCTGGGCCCTGCCTGTGGTTTTGGTGAGGAACAATGGAATGGGACTGGGATCTGGGTGGGATATGAGCTGTGTTGCTTTGCAGCAGGAGTCTTGCAGAGCTGTCAGCAGCAGGAACATTTCCTCTGAGCAGGTTTGGCCATTCCAGGATTTCCTGTGTCTCCCATGGGTGCATCCCGTGCTGGTGCAGCCAGAACTGCATTAATCACCAGCCCAGGGCTGGGGGCTGATCCCTCAGCAGAGGGTTTTGGCACTGCTCACATCTCAGGGTGTTGGTTGTGGTGACAAGTGCTGTCCATTGTTCTGTCCATGCTGTCCAGAGTGTCTGGCTCTCCGTGACCCCTTCTCCTCTTCTCTCCCCTTCAGACATTCATTGACATTTGTAAAGGTCTGCCCCAAACCAACCTGGCCTCCCTGGTCTACGCCTTGGTCAGCGCTGTGCTGCTGATCCTTGTCAAGGAGCTCAACCTGAAGTACATGAAGAAGATCCGGATGCCCATCCCGATGGAGATCATCATCGTAAGTGACACCTGGGCTGTCCCTGCAGCCTCCCCTCGCCTCCCAGCCCCGGGACACTGCTGATCCCAGCAGGGCCACCCTGTAGAGCACCTACACAGCGAGTGTGGCACAGCCCCCACTTGGTTTGGGGTCAGAGACTGGGCCAGCCCCATGCTCATCCCTGCGCTGCATCCTGGTGATGCTGAGGGAGAAAAAAATAACCCCTGCTGGGACTGTCCTCGCCTTCCCCAGCCCAAACTTGGTGCTGGTTTTATTCTGCCAGCTCTGGGAGCGTGGCAGGGTTAATGCCCTGAGCCAGCCCAGCTCTTCCTGCTCACAGCTCTTTGTTGCTGTCCTTGCAGGTGATCGTGGCCACCGCAATCTCCGGCAGCTTCAACATGCCCGACAAGTACGGCATGCCAATAGTGGGGAAAATCAGCATGGGGTAAGAGCTTGTGCAGGTCTGATTCACCTTCCAGACAGTTTTCCTTCCTCCTCCTCCTCCTCCAGCCTGGAAAACACCTCACTCTTCCCTGCAATCTGAGTCCCCTTCCAGGAGTGCCCCATGACACAACCACCCCCATCCTCTGGAGTGTGGGCAGGCATTGTGTCACTCCTGAACCCTCCAGCTCCTCAGCCACCCCCCTAGCCCCCCAAAAAAAGCACTGTCACAGCTTCTCACATGTGCTCTGAGTGCAGGTTCCCAGAGCCCACCCTGCCCCTGGTGAGCAGGTGGAAGGACATGGTGGGCACGGCTTTCTCGCTTGCCATCGTGGGCTACGTGATCAACCTGGCCATGGGGAGGACCCTGGCAGCCAAGCATGGCTACGACGTGGACCCCAACCAGGTACTGCAGGGGCTGGGGCAGCCAGGGGCTGCTGCCTTTGCTCTCAGGCGTGAAGGGAAGACGTTCAGACGTGCTGGGCTCAGGGCAGACGTGCTGCTCCCGAGGAGGCTCCGTGGCTTCGTGCCATGTGCGGGGCAAAAGGACACGGCAGAGCCCTGTCCCGTGGGCTGGAGAGAGGCTGCAAGAGGGAAAGGAGCTTTAGGCTGGGCTCTCTGCCTTGCTCCCCCTCCAGGCTCGGGGTTTTGGCAGCTTGCTGAAGCACGGTGAGGTGCGTGCACTTCTCAGGGACCTGGATTCCTGGTGTGTCACCTAGATACTGTGAGAGGCAGGACATTAAATAATCCTCTTTTGTCATCCCTGGCACAGTGGCAGCTTTCAACAACAGCCACACATACCACATGGAGCCCTGCCCTGAGTGTGTCAACAGATGACAACGTGTTTATGTGGGATTGTGCTTCCAGGTTTCCCTGCTGCAGCAGGGCCTATCCCAGATCTTACTGGAAGGAAAGAGTCTGGGATGCACTGCAGGGAGCCCCGAGCCTGCCCTAGCCACATAAACCAGCCTCAGGCCCCTGCCCTCTTGCCGTGTGCCAGCAGGAAGGGCAGCTGTCCTTCCTGATGGGCACTCTCCACATCTCCACAGGAAATGCTGGCCCTGGGCTGCAGCAACTTCTTTGGATCCTTCTTCAAAATCCACGTGATCTGCTGTGCTCTCTCTGTCACCCTCGCCGTGGACGGGGCAGGAGCAAAATCCCAAGTTAGTTCCTCCTCTTCCTCCTCTTCTCCTCCTCTTCTCCTCCTTCTCCCTCTGGATCACCAAGTGCTGTAGCTGCCACATGCAGCCCTGGACAAGTTTCACACACAAGTGCTTCAGGCTGCTGCTGTTAAAGCAGCATTTCCTCCCTCCCCGAGCCCATTTTGGTCCCTGATTTGGTTTTCTGGGTTGGGCACAAGCAGAGCTCCCAGTCTGCAGTCCCACTCTGGCTCCCTGGTGTGGGCAGTGAGGGAAGTTTGGGGTTATCTGTGAGATCTGCAAACCCCTGCCTGTCTTCAGAGGCAAACATCCTCTCCCATAAAATGCTGCAGTGCCCAGTTGTGCCCCTGACTACACCCAGGGCAGCTCTGAGAAGCCCTGATGTTTGCAGAAGTGATTTTCTTTCCTCCTTGCAGGTGGCAAGTTTCTTTGTGGCTCTGGTGGTCATGGTGACAATGCTGTCCCTGGGAATCTACCTCGAGCCTCTTCCAAAGGTAACACAAACATCTGTGCAGGCAGAGCCATTGCAACACCCGCTCTCCACACCCAGACACGGGCACAGCCTCGCTCCAAAAACCCAAACAGCAGCACGGGACAGTTTGTTCCTGGCCCGGGGACCTGTCTGCACGGGCTGTCTGGAGTCACACAGTCACACAATCACACAATTCCAGGCTGATTTGGGCTGGAAGGGACCTTAAACCTCATCCCTGCCACGGGCAGTGACACCTTTCACTGTCCCAGGCTGCTCCAAGCTGGCCTTGGGCAGGGATGGGGCAGCCACAGCTTCTCTGAGCAAATGTAAACGGAAATTCTAGTGAAAGAATCATGCAAATAACCCTGCTCAGATCCAAGTGAGGCCTTTGTGAGCATCACCCTGGTGATGGGGCTGGCCCAAGGCAGGCAGATGCTGCAGGAAAGCATCCACTGCCAAACGTGTGCTGAGACCATTCCCTTCCTCCACAGTCCGTGCTGGGAGCCCTCATCGCTGTGAACCTGAAAAACTCCCTCAAGCAGCTGGCTGACCCCTTCTACCTGTGGAAGAAGAGCAAGCTGGACTGTGTGAGTGCCTGGGCTGGCAGGAGCATCACGTGGCCAGGGCTGGACGAGCAGGACAGACCCCAAGAAGCCTTTTGTGGGGTTTAGGGGTTGTGAGTCCCTTGCAGGAGGTGGGGTTGGCTCTCTTGGTGAGATGGTGCTGCCTGTCCTGCCCAGCTGAGCACGCTGCTGCTCAGAGCACATATCAGAGAGGCCTGAACTCTTACCTGCTGTGTTTAAATGCCAATCAAGTGCGGAGCCTGTTTGCCCAGAACTAGCCAAACCGGCCCTGCTCAATATCTGGGAGTCATGACTTAAAAACTCACACAATGGCCCTCCAGGGTGAGGAGAGCCCTTCGCAGTGATAAGGACTCCAGGCACTGGTTGATGTATAAACCCAGGCAGGGGGTGGCGGGGGAGTGAGAACGGAATTTGGAAATGTCTGACATAAAAAGACAGTGTTTGAACAGGACTCCCACGGCTGAGTGCCGTGTGTGGACACGGAGCCAATATCCTGTCAGGGCCCAACAAACCCCCTTATCAGGGCAATCAGGAGGCCGGGAAGAGCTTTCCCAAAATCCTGCTCAAACAAGAGCTGGAGGAGAGCTGGGTTATCAATTTGGGCACATCTCTGAACGGGTTCTGCTGCTGTGGGGTGACAGGGGAGGTCTGTGGGCTCTGGCAGCTCACCAGAGCACAGAGGGACCCCACAGGCTTCAGAGACCCCAAAAGGGCTTCAGAGGCTTCAGAGGCTTCAGAGACCCCAAAAGGGCAGAGCCCTGAGCGTGGACTGAGTGGAGATGGATGGTGCTGCCTGAGGAGCATCCTGGCAGATGCCAATGGAGTGAACGGGATTCTCTTGACCTTAATCTCCTTGGAATTTGAACTAGATTCAGTGTCCTGGCCCAAAATGGGGAGCACCATTCCTGGGTGAGGTCAGAGCATTGGTGCTCATCACCTTAATGCTGGTCGTGCTTCAGGACAGCTAATTCCAGCTAATTCTAATGATGTTTGGATGTTTGGATGTTTGGATGGATGGATGGATGGATGGATGGATGGATGGATGGATGGATGGATGGATGGAAGCTTTTCCTTTCCATTTATGCACCAAATGAATACAAATTAAGATATTGAAGTCATCAAAGTTACCCTTATTCATCCAAGGTCAAAGTCAGTTTTTATTCGTTTTGAGGATGGGATTAAAACAAGCTGATAATGATTTTCAGAGGGGGTGTTTAAATGCAGGGCAGGACTGATCTCATCTGGAGAGAGATGCTTGAGTGCTAACACATAAAAATGACAAATGGCAGAGCTCTGAGCTGGAGTGGAGCAGGTTTTGGTCTCCTCTGTCATACCTGGCCATCGAATCCTCTCTGTGTTCAGGCCATTTCTAGCAGGTGCTCAGGCAGTTTTCAGAGAGATATTTCTGATTTTTTCTGAACTGCTCTGGCTGACAGCAGGAGCTGCTTGGGGCTGGAGCAGGGGGCAGCAGATGGTGGGGTCTGCAGGAGCCCCTTCCTGACGAGCCAGGCTGATCCTTTTTGGGTGGAATGAGTGGAGCAGGAGCTCGAGCAGCCGTGGAGAAATGCCCTGGAAAGAAACTGGGGCTCCTGGCAAACTTCCCAGCAAGGACAGTTCACTCTAAAACATGCAGCAACTGCAGCATTAGAACAGCTGCAGAATTCAGGGTTTGGCCTATTCGTGTTGAGCTGGGAGGGTTTGAGAGCCCAGGATAGCAGCACAGCGCCATTTTTGCCATCCATTTTCCCACCCATTTTTCCCATCCACTTTCCCATCCCCTTTTTCCAACCATTTTCCCATCCCCTTTTTTCATGCCATTTTGCCATCCATTTTTTCCACCCATATTTCCACCCATTTTCCCCATCCATTTTCCCATCCAATTTTCCCCTCCATTTTCCCATCTATTTTTCCCATCCATTTTTCCCACCCATTTTTCCCACCCATTTTTCCCATCAACTTTTCCCATCCACCTTTCCATCCCCTTTTTCCCACCATTTTCCCATCAACTTTTCCATCCCCTTTTTTCATCCCGTTTTTCCGCCCATTTTTCCCACCCATTTTTCCCATCCACTTTTCCACCCCCTTTTTCCAACCATTTTCCCATCCCCTTTTTCCATCCCCTTTTTTCATCCCATTTTGCCACCCATTTTTTCCACCCATTCTTTTCATCCATTTTCCCCCCTCCATTTTCCCCCCTCCATTTTCCCCACCCTTTTTCCCATCTATTTCCCATCCACTTTTCCCACCCATTTTCCCACCCTTATTCCCACCTATTTCCCATCCATTTCCCACCCCTTTCCCACCCATCTCCCTCCACGTCCCCGTGGCTCATCTCTTCTCTCCCTTCTCTCCCTGCAGCTGGTCTGGCTCGTGAGTTTCCTCTCCGCGTTCTTCCTGAGCCTCCCCTACGGCGTGGCGGTGGGCGTGGGCTTCTCCGTGCTCGTCGTGGTTTTCCACACCCAGTTGTGAGTACCTCGTGGCCCCCCAGGAGCACGGGAGATCTGCCAGGGGCAGAAGGAGGGACAGGTGATTTTTTAGGAGCGACCTCTGGCCCGCGGAACGCGCGGCAGGAGCCCCGGGGAGTGCAGGTGTCCCGGCCGGAATGTGCAAACAGGAATGGCAGGCGCCAGTTCACGGCCTGCATTCCCGCTCCCGTGCACATCCCAGGGCAAGGGGAAGCCTCAAGGGGTTTGCTTCACCCCACACAGTTCCTAGCTCACAAAAAGAGCGAGTCCTGTCTGCGTGCAGGGCCCTGGCGTGAGGTCTTCTCACCACTTTTAATCCCTCAAAGACCTTTTTTAATATTTCCCAGTCCGGCACCTCAAAATACTGGCTCTTTTTTTTTGCCCTGTAGACTCTGCAGGGGTGAAATGTAAGAGTTTTCACAAAGCAAATGTTCAAATCCTGGGATGGAATGTGAAGCAGAAGCAGTTTTCTTTCCCCTAATGCTGATCCCTTCTTTTCTGCAGCCGCAACGGCTCTGCCCTGGGCCAGGTGACTTCCACTGACATCTACAAGAACCCCAAAACCTACAACAAGGTGAGCTGCAGACAGAACCCCCTCAGAGAAAGTGCTGTTCTTTGCCACTGGTGCCCAGGCCTGCTCTGAGCTCCTGTCTCTGGTGCAGGTCCATGAAGTGAATGGGATTAAAATCATCACCTACTGCTCGCCGCTGTATTTTGCCAACTCAGAGATATTCCGGGAGAAAATTATAGCCAAGGTGAGCAATTCCTCCACAAATCCCTGCCTGAAGCCAGTCCCAAACCACCTTGCTCTCTCCTGTGGTGCTACACAGGGGTAATTAAGCTGTGGGTGATCATGGACAGTGGTCACATCCACTCTCTACTCCTCAATCCTCCTCAGGGCCGTTTGCAGAGCTCATTTTAGAGGTTGTGCCCAAATCCTGCCAGGTTCCTTCTCCAAGCTCTGCCAAAACAGGGGCATCCTGCTATTCCAAGTCTCTCCCTGCATGTGCAGGTTCCCCAAGCTCCAGGAGATGTTTGGATGCCATCAGGATCACCCACTCCAGGCTGGGAAATGCCAGGGAAGGAACAGCAGCTCCTGACTCTTGGAACAGACTTTAAAAGGAAAAAATCTCTCTTTCCCACAGACAGGGGTGGATCCTGGCAAGGTGTACTTGGCCAGGAGGAAATTTGTGAAAAAGCAGGGGAAGGGCACAGCACAACCACCAGCAAAGCTCCCAAAATTCCTGCTGAAGGAGAACAAGGTAACTCAGCTGCTGAGCTCCCAAAAAGGTCTCTCTGTCCATGAGTACAACCCCAAGTCTCCATCAGACGGCTCCCCTTGACATGGGATTTCCTGCACTGTTTTCCTGGCCACATTTCCCACCTCTCATCCCCTTTCCTCCCCACCTCCGCCTCCATTCCTCCCCAAACCTGAAGGTGCAGGAGAGCTGGGAATGGCTGGGAAGCTGGCATGGGAACATGGGGAGCAATCTGCAGAAACCAGGCAACTCTGGCCTCCTTCTCTGGGGCTGTGCCAGCAGTGCAGCCCCAAGGTGCCCTTTCAAAGCCCATTTCTCAGTCACCTCAGCCCCATTTGCTTTGCAATGCTGAGCAGTTTTGAAATAAATGAATCATGCAAATTATCCTGATTAATTCCAGCCCCAAGGGGCAGCCAGGCTGGAGTTAGTCCAGATTAAAACCCTTCCTATCAGTGGGTAGAGGTGCAGTCACCTGGCAGCACCCCACCTGTGCCCTGCCCTGACTCTGCACCTCTGCTCTGCCACAGACCTTGTCTTTGCAAGAGCTGCAGAAGGACTTTGAGAGCGCCTCTCCAACAGACACCAACAACAACCAGACCACTGCCAACGGTGCCAGCATCTCCTACGTCACATTCCGCCCTGCTGCCCCCGGGGCTGGGCCAGGGCAGAGCCCTGGGGAGCTGGGCAGCAGCAGCACCCTGCAGGGCAGCACCCTCAGCGTCCTGCCCGCGGCAGAGCCCGACCCTGTGCTGACAGCACCGCCCTACCTCAGCTTCCACACCATCATCCTGGACATGAGCGGGGTGTGCTTCGTGGATCTGATGGGCACAAAGGCGCTGAGCAAGGTGGGTGCTGTGCTGCCAACACAGCTGGGCAGCAGGGACCTTCTGCTCTCTCACACAAAGGTGTTTACGTGCCTCAAATCACAGAATTCACAGAATCACCGGGTTGGAAGAGACCTCAAAGATCATCGAGTCCAACCCAGCCCCAACACCTCAACTGCACCCTGGCCCCCAGTGCCACATCCAGGCTTTGTTAAACACACCAGGGATGGTGACTGCACCACCTCCCCGGGCAGCCATTCCAGAACTTTATCACCTTCCTGTAAAAAACTTTTCCCTGATATCCAGCCTGTATTTCCCTTGGTGCAGCTGGAGGCTGTGTGCTCTGGCTGTGTCAGTGCCTGCAGACAGAGCCCAGCCCCAGCTGAGCACAGGCACCTTGCAGGGAACTGTAGAGAGTGATAAGTTCACCCCTGAGTTTCCTTTTCTCCAGGCTGAGCACCCCCAGCTCCCTCAGCGATTCCTCACAGGCCTTGTGTTCCACTTGTGTGGCTTCTCCTCTTCTGCATCTCTGATTTTCTCCTTCAGCCCCAGCGCTGATAAAAGTCTTTATGCATAAACACGAAGCTGGAGCAGCAGTGTTTTTAATCCTCTCTCTCCCATCTCATCCCTTCCAGTTGTGTTCCAGTTACCAGAAGATTGGGATCAAAGTGTTCTTGGCAAACGTGCATGGTAAGCATCCCCAAAGAACACATTTCCATGGGATCTTCCCCCATTTCTGAGCTCCTGACAAACAGCAGAACCTTTTCTGTTCTTTATTCAAACTGTGAGATGTCAGTCCTTAGCTGGACCAGGGCAGAACAGATTAAAGGAGAAAACAGAAGAAAGGAAAGAGAATCACTGTTCTCTGTGTGCGAAATCAATGTTTTCATTTGTGAAGTTATAAGGCTGGGACATCTCCACACTCAGCATGCAGGAAAACAGATCCCCACACTCATTTCTGCTGCAAACCTGCTTCTTCTGAGCCTTGCCTTAGCTCAGAGGACCCCAGCAGCCCCACACACCTCCAGAATTCCTCCTGTGCTCTCCTCCTCGTTCAGCTGTCTCCTTTCTCCAGCCCAGGTGTACGATGACATCAGCACAGGGGGAGTGTTTGAGGAAGGAGGCCTGGACAGAAGTCACATCTTCCTGACCATCCACGATGCTGTTTTGTTTGCACTGGCCAGCATCAGGGAATTTGTCCACCCGCCCATCTTGGAAGAGGTAAATTTGCTCCCCAGCCCATGGGATTCTCCTCTTTGGCTTCCAGGCTGTGTCAGCACAATGAAAAATCACAAATTGCTACTGCACCTAAAGAAGCTTCATGTTTATTTTGAGTGGTAAAGGCCTAAAACCAGCGAAGTATTTAATATTCTAGTTGTTGTGTACAGGCCCAGCAGCTTGTGATGGAATGGATTTCCATGGGAATTCAGAAGTGTCAATGGTTTACACAAACCCCTGGCTGAGAGATGAGCGCTGTGCCAGCCTGGAGGAACCAGAAGAGCTGTTCCAGCACTGTGCCTTCAGTTTGGTGCTGGTTGGAACAGGCAAAGGCAGAATTTGGCCCCCAGTGATGAAGAAATGAAGGCAAAGCTCGTGCAGCTGGAATAGTCCTGGAACCCACGAGTGCTCCATTGGTGGGAGGAGAACAGGAGGAATTCTGAGGCAGGAATGTGGCCCGTGCTTGTGGCACCGTGTCAGACAGGCTCTGTCCCCAAACAGGGGTTGGTTTATCGTGTGCCAGCTGGAGTTGGCACCAGTAGCACCTTTATCTCCCCAGGAGGAGTTAAGGTATCTCCTATCAAGCCAGGGCGATAGGCAAACGCAGATAAACACCTGGAGCAGGACTCCTCCTGTGCCCCTTCTCCTGGGCATTGCCTTTAGAGCATGGGTCACCTTTTAGGCCTGGCTTAGTCACTGTTTTCACTCCTTTTTGACCTTGCACTCTGCTAATTTGTGCACTCAACTCTTCCCTGCACAGAGGCCAACCCAAACAGAGCTCTCCATCTATGACGAGTCTGTGGACGAGGGCAGTGCAGAGTACAAGAACCTGGAGGAGGTGAGTTGGAGTGCCAGGGGTCACTGCAGCCGTGGGTATGAGGCAGAAATTGGGACTTCTGATTGCGATTGGTTAGATGGGAAATCATCTGCAAGTAACTGCAGTGCTTCAGAAGGTTAATTGTAAATAGAATATTAAATCTCTGTCTTGAGGAGCTCTGGAAGGCACCTGGATGAGGGGTAGGTAGGTCACCCCACAGAGGAGTCCTTCAGTCATTCTGGACCACACAGCTCAGGTTCAGCCTGACTTGTGGTCTGCACACACTGGGGGGAACTCAGAGAACCAGGTTTGGTTCATGCCCAAAAGAAAAGTTATCAGTGAAGACTTTCAGCACAGGTTTTGTGAATGCTGCAGTGATTTTCACCCAGATGTGGGCCTTGGGAGGAGCTCTCCTCCTGGGCTGCCCTTCCCGTGCTGTCCATGCCCAGCTGGAAGCATGGAGAAGGGCTGGAGCTCCTGGGGGTGTTTGTGTGACAATAACACCGAGCTGTGTCACTCTGGCACCAGCCCTGACCCCGCTCATCCTCTGTGCAGAGGAGCCCTTCAGTCATTCTGGGCCACACAGCTCAGGTTCAGCCTGACTTGTGGTCTGCACACACTGGGGGGAACTCACAGAACCAGGTTTGGTTCATGCCCAAAAGAAAAGTCATCAATGAAGATTTTCAGCACAGGTTTTGTGAATGCTGCAGTGATTTTCACCCAGATGTGGGCCTTGGGGGGAGCTCCCCTCCTGGGCTGCCCTTCCCCGTGCTGTCCATGCCCAGCTGGAAGCATGGAGCTGGAGCCCCTGGGGGTGTTTGTGTGACAACGACACCGAGCTGTGTCACCAACCCTGACCCTGCTCATCGTCTGTGCCCTTTAGGAGATGTTTGGGAGCATGTTCCACTCAGAGACCCAGACAGCTCTGTGAGCACAGCGAGCGCCGGGCAAACCCTGCAGAGGAGACTCCTCTCTCCCACCCCTCCGTGGAGAGCTGTGCTTCTGCCTGGGGACACGACGGGTTTGCAACGAGGCCATCACCCTCCAGAGCTGCCAGATCCTCCCTCCTCCCTGCTCTGCTCGTGGCACTCTGAGCAGGCAGAGCCAGCTGGGGCAGCAGGAGCTCGGGAGATGCCATCTCGTGGATTCTCAGCTGCAGGCAGGGGCCTGAGCTCAGGGGATGCTCAGCCACCCTTTGCCCCTCACCATCCTCTGCCCAGCTGGAATTGCATCGCCTGGCCATCCTGCTCCTCGCCTTTCCCTCCTCCCTGTTTCCCCACGAAGTGAAACCCCAGCAAACGCTGAAAGCCTCTCAGGGTTCACTTCAGGAGGTGTGGCAGGGCAGCTCTGCCAGCTGCTGCTGCTCTCTGATGTGCACTGACCCGGGGGCTGGACTGCAGCCCTCCAATCTCCCTGCGTTCTCTGCAGCCTCTGCCTCTCCTCTTCTGTGCCCCAGCATCCCAAAAATCACTGCCTCGGACCACTGCTGTGTTTCTGGCACCCCAAAGACCTCAGGACTCTCTCAGCAGGGCTAAATTCTGAAATACATCTATTTTTTCTTACTAATAGGACAGGTGTGTGCTCAGAAATAAGAATTATGTGCACATTGTCCTGCCTGCCCAGTGGGTTGAGTACATGAAAACAGATTCTATTTTTAAAAAGCTATTTCTATTTTAATACTCTAAAATGCTACAAATATAAGCAAGCTTTAGTGTATGGTTTTGAAGGACACAGACGTTGTTGAGCTGATTGCTGAAGGCTTCCTGGGGCTTCTCTGCAGCTCCCACATGTCTCATTTTTAAGGAAAATAGAGCTTCCTGAACCATCCTTGCTAGACAGTCACTGAAGGGAACAACAGCACAGCCTGCCAGCTTGGTTTTATGTCACATCTCAATAACCAAGTCACCACTTCTCTACCTCAATTTCTGATTATGTGGTGCAGGAGAGTAATAAAACCAAAGGAGGGCAGAAAACCCCACTAGCTGATGGTTATGACTTATTTTAGTCTGAGACAACAGTGGTTTCTCCAGAAATCTCCATGTATAGCTTGTTTTACAAGGTAAAAGCAAGAGATTAAGCCTCTTAAATGATCTTTGAGGGTGATTCCTCATGGCCTTTTGTACTGCCTGAGTGCTCCTTTAAAAAAGTGATAATTTTGAAAGAAAGACGACGAAGAAATTGGTGTAGAGCAACAAGAAACTTTCCTGATCAATATTTCTGGGTCTCTGAGGTGGCATCACGTTAAAAGAGGGAAGTTCCAGTTCCCAGCTCTACACTGAGAATTCTTTACAGGAGTTTGCTTTCCCAGCCTGGGGTCTGACAGGCCAAATGCAGGAATCCAAATGCAGAGGCATAAACCAGATTGTATTTCCTGAACTTCCTGCAAGAAATGGGGTGGGATGTCACGAGCAATGGCTCAGAAAGAGCAGCAGTGGCTCTCCTGCAAATCATGACCCAGGCAGAAGGAAATCCCATTTCCGTAGCCAAATTCTGGGTCAGTTCTGGCAATAAATGCAACACCAGCAGGTAAATGGCACTGCTGGAGGCACAATGTGGCCAAAGTCATAATTCCCAAGTGCCTGGGCAGAGAATTAGGGGAGCTCAAAGTCACATTGGTGAAATATTTTCACTTCCAGTAAAATATTCCCATCATTGCTCTTAAGTAAGTAACAGTGAGGTTGATATGTTTTGGCTCTGAAGCCTTACTTGGTAAATGCATGATGTGTAACCATCTCAGAAATGTTTGTAATTTATTTAATTTAATGTTTGTTTCGTTCTTTCTTTTTTTTTTTTTTTGATAATAAAGAATGTGTGAACAATCATTGTCCTCTTCTGCTGACTCAGGGGCAGGATTACCAGGGCTGTTCCCATCTGGGCTTTGGCATACTGGGACAGTTTGTGCCATGGGAAGCTGGGATTAATCTTCACATTCTGTTCAGAACAGCTGTAAAGAAGGGAATAAGGAGTGTTTTGTTGTGCTAGTTGGTGGAACCAAGGAAAGAAGTGACATATTTTGAAAAGCAGGTGGATTTAAAGTCTGTCAGGAGTGGGGCTGCACAACAGAGACTCCCTGGGCTGTCCCTTGGGCAGTCCTGGCATTCTCCTGCCTCACTTGTGCCCCCAATGAGCCTGGGGATGGTTATTCCCCACACGAACTCATTTTGTCCCCATCCTTTGGGAGCAGCACCCGAGGGTATTGGGATGAAATTCTCCCCTGTGAGGGTGGGCAGGCCCTGGCACAGGGTGCCCACAGAGGCTGTGGCTGTCCCACCCCTGGAATTGTCCAAGGCCAGGCTGGAAAGGGCTTGGAGCACCCAGGGACAGGGGAAGGTGTCCCTGACACGGCAGGGGTGGAATGGGATGGGATTTAAGATCCTTTCCAATGCAAACCATTCCTCAACTCCGCACTCCCCTCTACCGCCGCCACATCCGCTGCAAACTACAACTCCCAGCAGCCCCCGCGAGAGGAGCGGTTCAACCCCGCCTCCCCTCCACTCCCATTGGTCGCCGTGCTGACGAGGCGGGTGGCGATTGGCTCCCGCTCACGCCCATCAGCGGCGGGGGCGCGGCGGTCAGTGATGGCGGGCGGGCGGCGGGCGGTGGCGGTGGCGCTGCTGGCGCTGGGCTCGGTGCTGCTGGCGCTGGCGGCCGCCGTCCTGCTCCGCGCCTTCGTGCTGCGAGCCCCGGCCGGGCTCCCGCGGCTCTGGGCACGGAGCGCCGGCACCGCCGCCCTCAGCGCGGGCGAGCGGCGGGAGCTGAAGGAGGCGCTGCGAGGTGAGGGGGCCCGAGCGCTGTGAGCCCCCCTCGCCCCGGGACCGGCCCCTCCTCAGGGGGGACCCAGGGCACGGGGCGCGTGTGGAGGCAGCCGCTGACAGGGTGCTTTCCATGGAAGGAGTCACAGCAGGACTAAGGAAGTGATTGAAAATCTGTGCTGGGCGCTGCTGAGGCCACGCCTGGAGCGCCGTGTCCCGTTCTGAGCGCTGCAATTCAGGAAGGGCTTAGAGAGTCCAGGGAGGGGAATGGAGAGTCCTGAGGGAGCTGGGAAGGGTCTGGAGAGTCCTGAGGGGGCTGGGAAGGGTTTGGAGAGTCCTGAGGGAGCTGGGAAGGGTCTGGAGAGTCCTGAGGGAGCTGGGAAGGGTTTGGAGAGTCCTGAGGGAGCTGGGAAGGGTTTGGAGAGTCCTGAGGGGGCTGGGAAGGGTTTGGAGAGTCCTGAGGGAGCTGGGAAGGGTCTGGAGAGTCCTGAGGGGGCTGGGAAGGGTTTGGGGAGTCCTGAGGGGGCTGGGAAGGGTTTGGAGAGTCCTGAGGGGGCTGGGAAGGGTTTGGGGAGTCCTGAGGGGGCTGGGAAGGGTTTGGGGAGTCCTGAGGGGGCTGGGAAGGGGCTCAGCCTGGAGCAAAGGAGGCTCAGGGGGAATTTGTGGCTGTGCACAACTCCCTGCCAGGAGGGGACAGCCGGGGGGGATTTGGGATCTTGTCCCAGGGAACAGGGACAGGAGGAGAGGGAACGGCCTCAGGCTGGGCTGGGGAGGCTCAGGGTGGACATCAGCAGGAATTTCCTCCTGGAAAGGGCTGGAAGGGGCTGCCCAGGGGGTTTGGAGTGCCCGTCCCTGGAGGTGGCACTGAGTGCTCAGGGTGGGGATCGGGCACAGCTTGCACTCAGTAATCCCAGAGGGATTTTCCAGCCTCAGCGATCCTGTGCTTCTCCTGAGCCAATTCTTGCCCTGTGTTGATTTTCTCCACCGTTTCCTGCTTGTACACACAGAATTTTGCCAGACACCCGTGAAGGCGTTTCCAGACATCCCTTTGTCCACTGCATAAGTCACTGTGGGGATTTTCTCCCTTTCCTGTTCTTGCTCACCAGTGCTGGGCTGTTTGTGCTGTCTGACGTAGGAGATTTGAGGGGTTTAGCTCTCAGTAGGGCTGGCACTGTGCAGGAAACCACAATCTGGCACCAAGTGATAAAACCCTGTGTGTGAACCTCATACCTTGCTGGCTTGTAGGATTTATTGCCTAGCAAATCGTGTTTGCATTCTTTTTTAATGGGAAAATGAAGGCTCACAATAGATTTTTGTGTTAATTCATGAATCACACGACCTCAAAAGAATCCATAACCTCTCCTGGCAGCTGCTGCTTGGAAAGGCAGCTGGGGCTGAGTTACTCCCATGTTCTGCAGGACAGGGACTGGATGTTGGAGAGCCTGTTTAAATGACAGACCAAAAACCTGTCTGTTTATACAGGTTAATTTATAAAGCAGTATGGAGGTGTAACAACCATCACAACCTGCTTAACTCTTGAGAAAGAGCCTTGCACTGCCAGCTCAGCTGCCAGAGGAGCCTGTGGCTCTGGGGAATCATCACCCAAGCAAATTGCAGCTGCTCCTGGACAGTAGCATTTCTAAGGATATCATTCAACACTTCAGCATGAAAAGTGGAGTCACATTGTCTGGAGAGATGCCTGGGCTGAGCTGTTAGGAAATGCTGGTGGCTGCCTGTGCACGGCCCAGCTGAAGCACATCAGTCTCTTTTTGGTCATGGCAGCTCGTGCTGTGCTGTGAAATAATGTTTAAAGCCTGGAAAAGCACTCAGGAACATAAATGTGCTTCCACTTTTGAAGTGCAATTCGAGCTTTGTTTGGTTTTGGTGTTGAGTGATTTCTGTTCTGTGTTTCTTTGAAGGGGCCATTAAAATCCCAACTGTGTCCAGGTCTCCAGAGGATTTGAATACAACTGCCATGGCAGAATTTGGGAGTTACATTCAGAAAGGTACTGGACTTTCAGTCTTGGCAATCTCTGCTGCTCCATTTTCATAAACAAATTGAAGACAGTATGTATCATTCCTGAATATAAGAGATTTTTTTATTTTTCCTGAAGAAAGACCTGTCAGAAATGTTACGTGTGGGTCCCCTCTGTAGCAGTGGTATCAATGGCCCCAAAAGTTCAAAAGACTTCTTGTAATGGTGGTTTTTGGTCCTTGAGATGGTTAAATGCCATAAAGAAAGTAAAAGAGGATGGCTGCTGCTGCTTCAACCTGATTTTTGGGCAGTTCCATCACTGCTCCCTGCAAAAGAGCTGCAGCACTGCTGAACAAGAATTCTCCTTTTGTTTGGGAGAGTTTCAAATCCCAAATGAGATGGATTGGTAGAAGTGTGAGAAGTTTTATTCTCTGCTGTGGCCAGTCTTATTTACAGTTCCCCCCAATGCTACCTAGCTGACAACTCTATGGAATAGTGCTAAAATGGGCCATTATTGTTAATTTTTTTTACATGTGTCTTTAATTTTTTTTTCTTAACAGTCTTCCCGGCTGTATTTTCTTCCAAGTTCATCCACCATGAAATGGTTGGGAAATACAGCCACCTGTTTACAGTCGAGGGCTCTGCCCCTGGCCTGCTGCCCTACATGCTGCTGGCACACATGGATGTGGTGCCTGCTGCCCCCGAGGGCTGGGATTTCCCTCCCTTCTCAGCTGCAGAGCACGAAGGTTTCATCTACGGACGAGGAGCGCTGGATAACAAAAACTCTGCCATTGTGCGTGTGCCTGGTAATGTCCTTCCACACAGCCACGGCCTGGGAGAGGCACAGGGGAGCAGCCCAGCCTCTGGGAGTTCACTCTGGTGTCTCTCTCTCGCCCCTCTTTCTGCTGGGGATCAGTTCCTGGTTTGGATCAATTCCAAGTCCTGCAGTTTTCTCCCGGCTTTCCCTAAAGATGGAGTGTTTTCACTCATTCTTCACTGTTACTGAAGAAAAGAGGCTTAAAAGCTGTGAAGAATCTGGAGAATCATATTCACAGATGCAGATGTGTTTGGTTAAATGCCAGTTTAAAGTTTTATGGCACAGGTGGCCAGAGAATCCATGGCTGCCCCATCCCTGCGAGCGTCCAAGGCCAGGTTGGAGCAGCCTGGGATAGTGGAAGTTTCCCTGCCTGTGGCACAGGATGAGCTATAAGGTCCCTTCCAACCCAAACCATCCATAATTCTCTGTCAAATGCTGTGTTTGAAACCAGGGATAGACCTTGTCCTTTTTCCCAGGTGTCACAGAGGCACTCCAAGCCAAAACTGGCCCTTGGAAAAGGCTTGAATTTCAAATTAAATGTGTTTGTTTAATAAGCTAGACAAACAACCCTGCATCTTTTATCCAGCCCGTGGCAGAACAGAGCTGTTGTACTGAACACATTTGGGAGGAATGGATTCAGAAAAGATGGATTTGGGAAAGATTTCTCATGGGGAAAAAGTTGATGGAAAAATTAATACGGAAAATGTTCCTTTTTGACTTTGATGATGACTTCCATGGCAGCCCTGTATTTAAATTTGAACAGATGTTTAGTGTCACACAGGACACACTCCTAGAAAGTTTCAGGATGTTTAATGATCAATTTCAAAGCATTGAAACTTAAAAGTTTAGGTTGGTGCTTCATTCTGCTGCGAACTGCACAAGTAATTCCACAAATGGCCAAAAAAAAAAAATAAAATCAGCAATTCCAGTGAACATGGCAAAAAATGGGTCCTGACAATTGAGGTGATATGTGAAAAATTAAGTCATTTCAATTGAAAAAGAGAGATGGAGTAATAGAGCAAATGTATTGTTTTACATATATATATATATATATAGCCACAGCAAATGGTAGATTTGATTTTTTGATTTCTCATGCACAGATTAATTTTCTTGCTCTGTTTCTGTCATCTTGGCACTTCTTTACAAAACATGCAGCTCCTTAAACTGCCTGGATTTGGGAGCTGCAGAAAGCCAGTCCGGGTGTGTGACAGGCACTGTGAGGGAACAGTGAATTCCTGGATAATTCTGCCTCTGGGGGCTCCCTGTGCAGTTTGTCCCTGAACCAGCTGCTCTGTATTTCATGTCCCTGCCCTGGCACCTGTCAGAGCATTATTGATCAAAACCACTGCAGTGTCTTTTCCAGGGAATGGGAATATCCTCAGTGGGAGCTGTAGGAATCAAAGCTTAGCTGTGAGCAGCACAAGGGCTGTGAAAGCATCCCAGTTCTCTTCCATGCATTCTGCTGCATTTATTCTCCTGATTGCCGCCCAGGGATGGTTCAGCACATTCTGCTTTTCCTGCAGGGCATTCTGCAAGCTCTGGAATTCCTGCTGAGGAGGAATTACAGACCCCGCCGCTCCTTCTATGTTGGCATTGGCCACGACGAGGAGGTATTTTCTTGGTATTTTCTTTCCTTTCCTTGCAACAACAACCTGTTTGCATTGTTCCTCTAGGTAACAGGACTTCATTTTGAAACATTGTTTAGCTGGAAGGTCTTTCCTGTTTTTCTTGGTTCTGTGGGGAGATACTGTGTCAGGCCCCAGGTCACGGTTGTGGATTGATTGTTTGGCTTGGAGTGACATTCACAAAGGGGTTGGTGTGATGGGCAAAGGGAAAAGAACATTGGGGGGTGTCACTTCAGATTCTTTTCTGCAAGGAAGGTGCAGCAGGAATCCCATTTTGGAGACAGGCAGAGCTGGGTTGAGATTCACATGGTTGTGCCAAATGTTCAGGAAGAACTGGCAGATGTGTTCCAGTGGCACAGGGACAGGGAGGTGGGTTTGGTTAGGCACTGTCAAAATATAAAGACAAAGAATTATTAATAGTTGAAATAAATAGGTCTGCAGTTGTAATCTGTGGAGTTTACAGCTCTGAGATATCCAAATGAAAGCAGCAGTCAGTGACTCATCAGTGAGAGCACTCCTCATCATGGCTATAAATTCATCTGCTATCAGGCCATTAACGATCTCCAGTTAATTTTGCTGGAAGGATCTTTGTGGTTGCTCTGGAGCTGTTCCCCAGGGGATTTCATGCATTCTTTGTGCTGTAGCCAACAGCAAGGTGCTTTCCAGTTTTCCTCCCAATGTTTTGGCTGGATCTGATCAGTTCCTCTGCCTGCATTGCACAGGTGTCTGGGCTGAAGGGAGCAAAGAAAATTGCAGCTCTGCTGGAAGCCAGAGGAGTGGAACTCTCCTTCCTGCTGGATGAGGGGAGCGCGGTGCTGGACGGCATCATTGCAGGGGTGAAGAAGCCAGTGGCTATGTAAGAGTGAGCACAGAATGTGATTCATTTTCAGTCATTAATCAGTGATGAATGACACTGTTGATGTCACTGCAGAATGCTTTCAGGACGTGTGGCAGCGTTGGTGCTGCTGGAGCTGCAGCAGTGGCACAAAGTGCAAGGCAGGGACCTTCAGCCTCTGCCTGCTGCCCGTCACAGCCATGCTGACAGAGGCACAATGTTCCCTGAGCGTTTTAATTCTGTGCTGTGGAGCTCTGCTCGCTGCAGAAGCAGCCCAGAGTCAGTCCTGCAGAGATCCAAGCACTGTGTTAATGATTTGTTGTTGCTGCTTGAGTGGTTTTTATCATTCTGAAACTATGCAGAGTGGTTATTTTTATCTACAGTCTGTGCGTATGTGTTTGGAATTACATCCGTCATTCATTTGTTAATTAATTGATTAATTTATCATTGTCCAGGATTGCTGTCACAGAAAAAGGTTCAATGACACTGAACTTCACTGTGGAAAAGGAGCCAAGGCATTCATCCTTTCCTCCTAAGGAGACAAGTATTGGCATTCTGGCAGCAGCCATGGCCAGGTGAGAATTTCCCTGTCACCTGATGTAAAAAACAGTCAAAAAACCTCCTGAATCACTGATAAATGACTTTTTAAATATTTGTGTTTAGAGTCTTTTTCAATCTGCTAGTCTCTATTTGAAATTGCAGTTTGTAGCTCACTTTGAAGGGCAGAAATGAACCTCCCAGCCAGGGAACAACTGCCAGGTGTCTGCAGAGTCTTTGCACTTCAGCTGTTCCAAGTGTCAGCCAGTTCTTTAAAAGCAAGACAAGTGCTGTCTGCCCTAATTTCCTCTGTAGCAACAGAGATTCCTTTGTTTGGGTGGCAGGATTTGTTCCTGCACATCCCTGCTACCTCAGCTGGGAATTCTCCAAGCCAATGAACACGGAATAAAGTCATAATGTGACTGCAGAAATAATTTCTCTACATCTCTGTGTAGATACCAAATTGGCTAAGAAATACATATTTTAGAAAAACTTAGTATGTTCAGACATGGTGGGGTTTGTGTGCTATTTTTCTGGATTTTCATGCCAGGCTTTGGGATTTTTGCTGCTGCTTCTCAAAGGAAATCTCTGCACGTGACTGGAATGCCCAGGAATCTGTGGAGCTGTGCTTGCACATTTACTTACCAGCAGAGCAGAGTGTGATTGCATCTCCAATAACAGAGATCCATTTCACAAATCAAATTCCTGACATCCTTCTGGAGCAATAACAGCCAAGAGTTGTTTTTTAACCTTTTCAGTGTTGAAAACATTAACAATTTGTTTTGTAGGCTGGAGCAGAATCCCTTGCGCAACCTGTTTGGCTACGGCCCAGAGGTCATGACTATGGAGCACCTGGCAGCAGAGGTGAGGAGACAGGCAGGATTTCATTCCCAAATTTCCATCAGAGTAACCCAGTGAAGAATTTAGTTGTGTAGAAAGGATAAAATAGCTGGTTTTTCTCCCAAATTATTGTTCCTGCTGGAATTGTTTTGTCTATATTCAAGTGATTCCACTGTGCTCTTGATGAATGAAAACTTTCTGATTCATGGTTTTGTTTCTTGCCCATAGTTCAAGTTTCCTCTCAACATCATCATGAGCAATTTGTGGCTGTTCTCACCTATTGTCAGCAGGTAAGAAGAGAGATCCTTGATAAACATCCCCAGCCTCTCACCCTTAAAAGATGAAGCCATTCTAATCTTCCCAGGAAATCAGTTATTTTATAGTTCAGATAATTCAGTGGTTTCCTGTTAATAACCACTCTGTTAATTGAATAAGCCATCATTCAGCTTATTCACTGTGGAATTATGGTGCTTATTTTTTAGCAATATTCAACTTATCTGAAAAATTTTGATTGTTTCTATTTTTGTAGAGTCCTTGCCTGGAAATCTTCCACCAACGCCTTGATCCGAACGACCACTGCAGTCACCCTGTTTAATGCAGGAATCAAGGTACTTTCATTTGGGTTTTTCTCTGTGTAATTATGATGAAACAATTAGGACATTTAATTTCCACCTATTTATATCCAGTTCTAAGTCAGTGTGGGCCCTGTGTGGTGCCACAGTCTCATTCTTGCCTCAGATATGGCCTGGATTTGAAAATCACAGTTGAAAATCACTTCCTTTCAGAAGTATCTGATCTCTGTCCACCACTGTTAAAATTGTTAATATTTCAGCACAGACAAGAAAATGCAGTTTTTGCATGATCCTACAAGTGTCATGGGCAATATTTGAAACTGTCACAGTCACAAACACTTCCCTGACCCAGACATTTGCAGCACACGTCTGGGGTTTGCCTGAAGTGTGTTAAATGTGCACCTTGGACTGAGAGATAACAGCCAGATCCTGCCCTGATAAGGAGGTGGAGCTGTCCAAAAATCCTGGAGCCCTGGAAAACAAACAGGCTGTGTTTGGTGTGTCTCTAAAAAAATCTGTGAATGAAAAGCATCCCTGGACAGGAAAAGATGCAGTGGCTGAACAGTGACACGGAGTGGCCAGGAGGGAAGTGACACCCTGCTTCCTTGGTTTTTTTTTTTTTTTAAAGATTACATGGTTTTGTTTAACAAAGTTGTAAATATTCAGTCTGTAGGTAAGAAGAGTTATGTGTTCAATAAAAATCAGTTATTAAGAGACTTACATTTACCCAAATATGAAGCATGTACTGTGACAATGAGGTAAAAATATCACTTTAAAGAAATTCCAAAGTTTCAGAATTTCTCAGTATAAATTTCCTGAAGGGAGAAATCTTAGCTCAAGATAAAAACTTCTATAGAAGTAACAGTTAACTTCATTTCTCTTGATTTGATGAATATTTCTTTGTGTATTTATCTGCATTTTAGATAGGGTTTACAGTGTAAGAGACATCACGCTTGGAAACAGTGGAGCACCCGAGGCCTGCAGTTGTTTGAGCAGTTCTGAGTTTTCAGCTGGCATTTTATTCTGGTTTTCACTTCCTTTTAAACTTTGGCCCTTCCTTTTTCCCAGGTGAATGTCATCCCTTCCTCTGCGAGAGCCACGGTGAACTTCAGGATCCACTCAGCTGAGACAGCTGCTGAGGTAGCCCTGCTCACATCTCCTCAGCTTTTGTGCCACTGGGATCATCTGGGATGTGGAATGGGGGAGTTTGGGAATCCTGCACTCCTCAGGAGGCCTGACAGGCCTGTCCTGCCCAGGGCAGCTGTGAAATGCTGTCAGTACAAAACCTCTTCCCTCCCCAAGCCTTTGCTGGAAGTTTCTCTCTCTGGAAGCTTTTTCTGGATTATTTGGCCATGGTTTCCAGGAGCAGCAGGCTGAGCTCCTGCCATCCAGGGCTGAAGCAGTTCAGCAGTGCCTTGAGACAGAGATGTGCATCTGATGAAAGAATTCAGCTGAAGTATCAGCCATGCACTCAGAAGGGGACTGACACACACTTTCAGCCTGTGTGTGCAGCCACAACTGACAGTTCACAGACAGATGTTTTCTGGAAAGCTGAACATCTGCTGATGTCTCCAAGGGCTGCTTTCTCATTTCTTGTGCTCCTGTTGTGTCTGTGTTTCACCCACAGGTGCTGGAGGCAGTCAGGAACACCATTGCTGATGACAGAGTGAAGATTGATGTGGTGGAGGCCTTTGACCCCCTGCCCATCAGTCCTTGGGATGAGCAGGCATTTGCAGTCCATATTTTTCAAAGAACCATCCTGGACACTTTCCCAGATGTTGACAGTGTGGTCCCAGGTGACAGCAGGCACATGATGATGATTGTTTCCTCTTCTGCTTTTCCCTCCCCCAGCAGTGCCTTGTTTCCATTTGCTGTGTACTCTTCCACCCCAGCTGTTAACTGCTGGAAACAGCTGTTTTTTCCTCTTTTTATTCCATTCCCTCTTTATGCTTTCAAAGTTTTAATGTTGTTTTTTAGTAGTGGAAGTAAAAAAGCAAACAGGAAGCTGACAGAAACAATGAGCCTTGAATTGGGCTCTCTGCACATACAAAGGAATCTCTTCAGGGAAGAAAGGAATTGTGAGGGAGAGGAGGAGGTCTTCTTGCTTCAGTTCTTCTTTTATTGTTTTCATAGCTGGCAAAGCCATTCCTGCTTTTCTGTATTGTTCCTTATGATCCCAGCTCCTTCCCTCTCTTGCAGCTCTTTCCTAACTGTGCAGTTGTTGATTGAAGTTTGAAGCTCAAATTTTTGGGGAGGCTGAGTGTCAAAGCTGTTCCTGGGTTGAGTTGTGTGTTCAGCTCCTGCTCCTGAAGGGGAGAATGTTCTCCAGCATGTGCCAATCAATGTTTGCAGTGCTGCTCTTCATGCAGTCAGGACTGTTATCATTTGCTTTTCCTCTCTCCTGGGGAAAGGTGGGGCACTTTTTGAAGTTCAGTTGTTCCTCTCCTGCAGAACAAACCTGAGGTTTGTTTTCCAGGCACGTGCATTGGAAACACGGACAGCAGGCACTTCACCAACGTCACCAAGGCCATTTACAGGTTCAACCCTGTGCTCCTGAACCAGGATGATCTCCCCAGGTACTGAGCTCTGCACCTGGGCACAGGGAAAGAGGAGATCCATGGGCAGAAGGAAACCCAGCCTTGTGTACCTTGGCCTCCCACGCTGTCAGCCCACCCATTTCCTGCAGATTTGGGTGCTGGGGATGGAAATTCCCCTGGGACAGTGTCAGCCCTGGCTCTTTGTTCCTTCAAATGCAGGCAGGACCCATTCAGGTGTTTGATTCTGTGGTGCTGAGTGGATCCTTTGTGTGCTGCAGCAGTGTGAGAGGTGTTGTTCTGGTAGTTGGCCTTGTGCTGCAGATTTATCCACATATTTGGACACTTGGCACTCTGAATTGATTTGAAATGTCCTGAAGTTATGTGATAACAACATCATCATGCAAGGGATTGTTTGCTTATTTAGATTTCTCATTTTATTGAGGTGCAGGTGATGCAGGAGTGGAGTGTTCTGGCTCTACAGGAATGGCCAAGAAATGGGCCATTAGGATTCTTTCAAGATTAGATTTTTAGGTTTTTTCCAGACAAAGGCTCTGAGCCTTTGAGTCAGTCCATTTGGGTTGGTTGCAGTGCAGTTTTTGGCCAATATTGCTGTGTTTTCCTGCTGTGCACTGCTTTGTGAAGTCAACCCAGCCAAGCAGGGTGCTGGGTTTGTGCACTTGGGTCAGAAATTCCCCCTGGCCTGAAAAATGTCCTTTTTCTTCCAGGATCCATGGGTTGAATGAGAGAATCTCCATTGAGAATTACGAGAAACAGGTGGAGTTCCTCTTTCAGCTGATCAAGAACTGTGACATTGAGACACTTCCAGAGCCCCACGCCAACTCCCACGAGCTCTGAGAGACTTCTGGGAAGAGCAGCTGCAGGTGGACTCTGGGACAGGGGGCTGAAGATGCAGTTTTGTCTTGTGTATTGAGCTACAGCTGCAATTTGGGGTTTTTTATATTGTGGTTTGCATACAGATGGGAAAAGTGCTGGTTGTGTGATAGGAACCTGGCCAAACCCCACAAACAACCCTGATTTCTGCTCTCCGTGGTCTGATGTGCAGCCATTAATCTGACACTAATCTTTTTCAGCACTTAAAGCCTCTGAAATTGGTAATCACTAAAAATCTAAGCTATAATCAGCAGTCACTCCCCACTGGAAGGTGACTCAGCCTGTGAGCTTCTGACCAACTCCTTTTTTATGGTGAATGGATCTTTCTCAGGTGAGGACTGTGCCAGGAGCTCTTGGGGAGGGTTTGTGGTGTGCTGAAAGGGTTCCTGTCTCTGGTGCAGCCACACTGAGAGGTTCTTGCACTGCTGCTGGGCACTGCTGCTTCCCAGGGGCTTTTCCCAGGGGATTCTCCCAAGCTGCTTCCCAGGGGATGATCCCTGGTACTCTGAGCCAGGGTCAGTGTTCACTCCCATGGCTGCACTGACTCCTCACTCTATTCCAGGTACTCCAGGACTTCCATGTTGTTGTAACTGAGGAGGTGCTGCAAACTTTCCTTCCCATCGTTTTGGTGATGATTTTTTTCCCTCCCTGACTCATGGTGTGGCTCAGGGCGTGTTGTGCAACTGGGTGGCAGAATAAGGGATTGCAGAATAAGGGATTCCTTTAAATAAGGAATTAAATCCTTGTCTGCTCATCTCTTTTCTCACTGAATCACTTTATGCTTCCCCTTTGCTCTTCTGAGAACTTAATTGTGAAGAATGTGAAGCCCTTCAGTTTCTCCCAGTTCAGAGGGCTCAGAGGTTTGTTCCTTCACTGCCAGTGCAAGCAATTTCCATTTTCCTGCTCAGTTTTTTGGGAACCCTGGGGAAGGCAGGCCATGGATGTTGACTCTGCTTCATCTTGCACTTCTTGCCTACCTATGACAGCACTAAAGGGTTCAACATTCTCTTGGCCTTGGCAGTTGGGGTTACCAGTATTAATTAGACAAATAATTTATTTAATCAGTTAATTAAATTAATTCTATCAATAAATAGTTAACAAAGTGATGCTAGCCAAAGAAAAGCCTGAAAGCTGCTGTGACAGTGCCAGTGCCTGTGCTGCAGGATCAGTGCAGCTCCTCCTGCTGCACTGATGTGTCTGTTTTTCAGGGCTTAAATTATGCACTGGAATGGGTGGATGTTCTGCTCTAAATTCATACTGTGAAATGTGCTGGAATGTACAGGAAATACTCTGAAATGTATCCTGAAAAACACTGATGGAACTGTGATTCCAATACTTTCCATCCACCGTTCTCTTATTTATTTGTAGTCTGATCTTATCACTGTGGCCAGAGGGCTCCAACTGTATCACTGAATAATTGAAACAAAACTGACAGTTTCATCTAATAAAACAAGGAATGTGAATTCTTTTCTGATGATTATTTAGTCTTTTTATGTAGCTGTGTAATTGAAGTGAAGTCATTTCCACACCTGAGCAATCCATAAAGTTTCCATCAAAACAAACCCACCTATTTTCCAGCCAGCTTTAATCTTTGCTGCCTTTTCTGCACAAAATCAGCTCACCCTGGCCAGGCATTGTTGGGCAGTAAATAGTTTGCATCTTTTCTGGTTTGCTGCACTTTGTGATTTGCTCAGGCACGTGTCTGTGGCTCTTTTGTGGAGGTGTCACTGCCCCTGTGAGCTCCTGTGTGCAGGCACAGCAAAAGTGATGTGTCAGGGCACAGCACTGAATGGAGCACAGCCTGGCAGTGGGAGGTGCACAGGAGGATTTGGTGTTGTTTTTTTCTCTGGCAAATCTCTGTAAAACTGAGTTTAAAGCCTTTGCTTTGGCTGTGGCTGTAGGGGGCCAATTTTGTTTAACAGCTGATGGTTGTGCTGCCAGTCAGACAGACTGGAAAAATGGGAAAACAGGGAGAAAATGGGAAAAAAAATCTCATGAGAGAGCACAGGTTGTGAAAATCCTGACCTGGGTCACGCTGTTGTGGTGAGGAAGGAGGGATTTCTTGCCTGTTGTACCAGCAAATATGTCCTAAAGACATAAAGCATCCTTTATTTTCTGTAATCTTCCCCCAGCCAAAACCCCTCACCTCTGTTTTGGTGAGGATTGTTTCTTCAAAGGAAGAAGATTCATTTTGCTGCTGAAGGAGCAGCGAAGGGCAGAGGGTGCTGGGAAGGCAGGGCTGGGTTTGGCAGCTCCTGTGTGAATGTGTGCCATCAGATTTGGCTGGGGCAGCTCCTTGCAGAGCTCATTAAGTGCAGCTCATCAGCCAGCCCTGGGATCTTGCAGAGCCTCTGCACTGGGGACGTGCTCAGCAGAGCTTTGCTGCAGCCTCAGGGGCCCCCAAAGTGCTTTAAACAGAGCCTGTCCTGCAGCATCCCCTGGGGAAACAGCTCATTCCCATCTTTACCCACTTTCCCAGTCCCTCCTGATGATTATCCCTGCTTTTTCCATGGGGCAGCTTTGCCTTTGTGCTCTTAAGCCTCTTTATTTTATCACGTTTGCTGCCAGGTCATGGCTGTGACACAGTTCCAGGGTCACTCAGTGTTTGGTGTCTGCACACAGCTCCTGACAGAACAGGTCCCTTCCCACCCCATTTCACTGGCCAGGAGTTGCTTCTGAAAACATCTTTTCCTGTGTGGAGTGTGAAATTCACATCAATAACAACAATAATGTGAATGATGCCTTTTCTGTTAAGATCAGCTCCAAGCTTGCAGTGTGAGCAGTTACTGGAGAGTGCCAAGCACATGATGAAAACACAGATGAATGACTCCAGGAGCTATTCTTTTCGTGTTGCAGTGAGTCACTGTGCCTGGAGCAGGGAGAGCAATTACCTCTGACTCACAGAAGGAAGGAAGAGCCTGATTTTCTGCTCTGAATTCAGGTAACTCAGTCATGCTGACAGATGTGATTGGAGCACCGTGTTAGCCCAGTTCCAGCGTGTGGTACATCCATGGCAGCCTCCTTTTTGCCCTGTTTTTCCCCAATTCCAGCACGTGGTACATCCATGGCAGCCTCCTTTTTGCCTTTTTTTTCCCCAATTCCAGCACGTGGTACATCCATGGCAGCCTCCTTTTTGCCCTGTTT
This sequence comes from Passer domesticus, assembly GCF_036417665.1. Lineage (NCBI taxonomy): Eukaryota > Metazoa > Chordata > Aves > Passeriformes > Passeridae > Passer > Passer domesticus. The sequence goes on from NC_087498.1 coordinate 3,228,271, forward strand.
TTCCCCAATTCCAGCGTGTGGTACATCCATAGCAGCCTCCTTTTTGCCCTCTTTTTCCCCAATTCCAGTGTGTGGTACATCCATGGCAGCCTCCTTTTTGCCCTGTTTTTCCCCAATTCCAGTGTGTGGTACATCCATAGCAGCCTCCTTTTTGCCCTCTTTTTCCCCAATTCCAGTGTGTGGTACATCCATGGCAGCCTCCTTTTTGCCCTCTTTTTCCCCAATTCCAGTGTGTGGTACATCCATGGCAGCCTCCTTTTTGCCCTCTTTTTCCCCAATTCCAGTGTGTGGTACATCCATGGCAGCCTCCTTTTTGCCCTGTTTTTCCCCAAGCTGATGTCCTTGTGCCAGCACTGACTCCGAGTGAGCTGTGTGCAGTTGTGAGGCTGCTGTGGGCCAGCTGAGCTGGGCCTGCTGCACCCTGGGGAAAAGGTCACATCCCACACCTGCACTTTCTAAAGAAAGCTCTGTTGCTGGGCTCTCTTTAACAGAACTTGGTTTATTTTCAGCCCCAAGTGGCCGTGGGGAGTTCAGGCTCAGAGCTGGAGGAACAAGGTGTTTACAGAGTTGTTTCCTCCAGCTTTGCATTTGACACTTGGATTCTTGGCTCCTCTTTTGCTGTTTCATTTGATATTCCACGGAGCTGCTGAAATCCATTTTCTCCAGCAGGTGCTGTGAAAATTTCCCTGTCTCAGTGCTGTGGAGTGAGACATCCACGGAGAGCCTGGAGGCTGCAGAGGAGCAGTCCTCACCTGCAGCTCAGCCTGTGGCCCTGAATTCTCTGGTTCTCAGTGCTCTTCACACTCCTGCTTGACCCCTGCACAAATTCTTGCCAATCTCTTCGCTCCTTGCTGGCGCTCTGGAACTTTTACAGAATTTTTGTCCCTTCGGTCCCACGTCCAGGCTCTTGACCCAGCCCTTTGGAGCTGTGCTGCTGTGAGCTCCCTGCAGTGCTGGCAGCTCTGTGCCACCACCTCAGGGCCTGCAGTGGTGCAGCAGTGCTGCCCGGGGGTGATTTTCCTGCCGGGGCAGCCCGGGGAGGGCTGTGTGACACTGGAGCGGGGGCTTGGCTCGGCTTTCCGCTCCCACAGCTCCCGGGGCAGCGGCAGGCAGAGATAAAGGGCTGGGGAAGGGAGGGCCCTGCTCCCTGCAGATCCCTCTGCTGATTGAGAGCTGAGCTCAGAGCTGTGCTGGGGGGCCCAGAGGAAGCTGCAGTCACTTCTCAGCAGGAAGGAAAATGACCACATGGAAGGGTGGTTAGAGCAGGGGGCAGGGGACAAAGGGAAAATGCTCTTCGGCACTCAGGGATTTGCCATGGGGTTGCTCACAGGGCAGGGGGTCTTACAAGTGGCATTCAAATCATGCAGCTTTTCCCAGGGTGCTTTTCATGCCTCTTTTAATTCATGTTTTTAACCCAGCACAATGGTGTGGTTTATTGCAGCCCTGTAAATGCTCAGGTCACTTGATCATTGTGCCTTACACTACACAGATGATGCCATGGAGGGGCCTGGCTCAGATATTCTGATCTGATATCCTTCCACTTGGAATTTTAAATGTTGGTACTGCAGGACTGCCTTGTTGTATGTAAACACATTAATCCAAAGTCCTCTTTGGGATTTTGGGAAGAGAGAGGGTCTTCATGGAGCAGGAAATAGGGGGGAATTAGAGATTATTGTGTATTTTTTTATCATCAGTCTCTGGTCTGGCCAGCCTTGTGGTATCAGTGTTTTCTTCAGCCTAATTCTGACCATGAATGAATTCCCTCCCAGCCCATAACTGGAACAAAGCTGCCATGTGAGGCCCATCCCCAGTGGCTCCGTGGCAGGTGTCCCTGTCCCTGCTGCCCACCGGATCCGCTGACCTTGTGGAACACAGGAAAGCCAGGCCCAGGTGCTCTCACGTGGCCACCAGCCCCAGGGAGGGACCTGCAGGGGCTGCCCTGTGTTTGTCACACAGGCCAGCACGTGGGGGACACAGGAACACAGCTGGGACCTTGGAAAAAAGGATGGAGATGAGTTTGTTTGCTTCCAGGCTGGCAAAACAGGACTTCCTGGAGCTGCACTCCTGCCCCAGCTCAGGGCCAGCTGCTGACGTTGTGTCCTGCCCTGGTGAGCTGCCTGTGCCCTGCGGTGACATCTGAGGGGACAAGTCCTGCTGCAAAACCTGCTCAGGTTTGTTTTCCTGCTGACATTGCTGCTTGCAAGGAATTCAGAGGGCAGTTCCCTCGGGATCCCTGCTGAGCAGCAGCTGGGGCTCCATTTGGGATTTGGGCTGTGAGGGGCAGTACTGGAGCCAGGACAGGGAGCAAAGGCACCTCTCAGGGCACTGGCCCTCCTCTGTCAGGATTTTTGGAGTGACTTTGGCCAAACCCTTTTATCCTGCTGGATTCTCCTGAGGCCATTCCTGAGAGCTGGGCAGCTCAGCAGTGCCACAATCACGTGGCTGCTGTAAAACACACGGGCACCACATTCCACCAGACATTCCACCATCCAGCACAGCTCAGCGCTCAACTCCTTCCTTTCCAAACATTTTTGTTGCCTTTGCTACCTGCTCCCTGCAATTGGAAACCCAATTTCCTGCCCTTTCATCCTCTGCTTTTTTGATCTCAGCCTCGCTGGTGGGGGTTTTATCTATTTCTGTTTTCTTGTCTCAGCTTTTGTCCCCACACTTCCACTTCCTGAGCCTGCAGCTGGGGAGCAGTGAGGTCACCTTTGGGTGCACGTTGTTTTTGGGGAGCTGAGGGAAGGATGGAGGCTCCATCCCGGGGGAGGGATGGATTTTCCCAGTCAGGAAGGAAGGATGAAGGTGGAAGCAGAGCCTTGCAGCCAGGTTTGTTGGGACAAAGGAGAGTGGAGGCTGGGCTGGAGGCAGGGTTTGGAGCTCCAGTCCCAGCTGGAGCATGGAAGTTGGCTGTGGCTGGAGTTGTGGCTCTGGATGTCTCAAGTTTTCCGTCAGGTTTCTTTGCTGGAGGTCCTGAGAATGAGTGAAATGACCCCAAAGCTCCCCATCCCTTGAAATCCCAGAATCCCAGGATGGTTTGGGTTGGAAGGGACTTTACACTCGTCTGTTCTCCCCCTGCAATGGACAGGGACACCTTCCACTGTCCCAGGCTGCTCCAGCCCTGTCCAGCCTGGCCTTGGGCACTGCCAGGGCTCCAGGGGCAGCCCCAGCTGCTCTGGGCACCCTGTGCCAGGGCCTGCCCACCCTCACAGGGAGGAATTCCTGCCCAAATCCCATCCAGCCCTGCCCTCTGGCAGTTCAAAGCCCTTGTCCCTTGTCCTGTCAGTGCTGCTGTCTGTAACCTGTCCTGTTCTGCTCCACAGTTCTGTCCTCCTCTTCCCCAGAAGCACCAGATCTTCAGGAGAGCACCCGCTGTGCCCAGCTCGGGATGGAGCAGCAGAGCCCAGAGCTTGGGCACAATGGATCCCTGCCCAGTGCTGCTGTTTGCTGAAGGGGTGAGGGCTGAATCCATGTGGGAATCATGTGGGAATGTGCCCTCCCCATCCCCACACCTTCAGTGTCCCAGCCACCCTCGTTGGCCCAGAGTGTCTGCAGGGCCTGGAGCTGGGCTCACAGCACCACCCTGAGTAACAGCTCGCTGCTGGCTGTGTCCTGGGAGGAAAGGAAAGGCAGGAAGGAAATCAACTGCTCACAATTTCCACTCATGACAAATAAAAAAAAAAGGGAAATAAAAGGAAAGCATGAATCAGAGGAGCTGGTTCATTCAGGAACACAGAATTCTACAGAGCAACAAGGGCCTGACCTCTGTAGCAGGAGTTTTTGTGCTCTTTATTTATTTGTTGTGGGAGAATTTGGCATAAACAGAGGCAGAGTACGTGACAATATTGGTGACCTTCTGTTCAGAGCTGCCTCAGCCTGGCCGAGGGCTGAAACCCAGAGGTGCCACTGAGCACCTTCACCCTGCCGTGTGCCCCTCCGGGGGGGCAGCACCCCTGGGTGGCATCGCCGGGCACCTGTGAGCTCCCTGTCCCCAGGGGGCACAACGAGGGATCCCCGACAGCCCAGGTGAGAGCAGGGAAAGCCAGGGGGGAGGGATGAGGGATGGAGGGGTGGAGGGATGGAATCCATGGGTGGAGGGAGGGATGGATGGGTGATGGAGGGATGGATGGATGGATGGATGGATGGATGGATGGATGATGGATGGAGGGATGGATGGATGGATGGATGGATGATGGATGGATGGATGGACGGATGGATGGATGGATGGATGGATGGAATCCATGGATGGATGGATGGGTGATGGAAGGATGATGGATGGATGGACGGATGGACGGATGGATGGATGGATGATGGATGGATGGATGGATGGATGGATGATGGAATCCATGGATGGGATGGATGGATGGACGGACAGATGGATGGATGATGGAATCCATGAATGGAATCAATGGATGGATGGAGGCATGGAGGGATGGATGGACAGATGGACAGACAGAAGGATGGATGGATGGATGGATGGATGGATGGATGGATGGATGGATGGATGGATGGATGGATGGATGGATGGACGGCAGAGCGGATGGAAGGGCAGCAGGACGGACGGACGGACAGACGGACAGACTGACCGCTCCCGCCCGGCGCGGGCTCAGCCGTACGTGACCACAAGCCCCGCCCCCGCGCCGCCAAAGGGGCGTGGCCTATCGCACCAGGGACGCTCTCCGCGCCGGGGGCGGGGCCAGACGTGACGCCACGCGGGCCGGGCCAATGGGAGCGCGGCGCGGCGGGGCGGGCGCGGCCGCCATTGGCCGGCGGTGATGTCAGGGCGGCGCGGGGCGGGGCCCGGCGGGGCAGAGCGCGGGGCGGCGGGGGAGCCGCGGGTGCGCAGCGGGAGCGGAGCGAGCGGCACCGGGCGGAACCGGCACCGCGGGGACACGGTACCGCACCGCGCGGCAGCGGCTCCGCGGGGACACGGCCGGCGGTACCGTGGGCACCGGCCGGGCGGCAGCCCCGCTCCGCTCCGCTGCGCGCATCCCCGCGGGGATCCGCTCCGGAGCTGGCGGCTCTGCGGCAGCGGGAGGCGGGAGGAGCCCCGGCCGCGGGGATCGCCCTGCGGGTCCCTCCCGGGTGCCCCTTCCCGGGGGCGGCTGTGCCCCTCCAGCCCCCGGCTCAGCCGCTGGCGGTGCGGGAGAGCAGCCGGGGGAGAGGAAACGGACCGAGCCGCTGATGCGGGCTGCCGCGGGACCCCCCGGAATATCGGCTTTCCTCCCGTGTGTTTCAGGTGACGGGCGAGTTCTTGGAAAGCCACGTCGGATGCCAGGCTGTCCAAATGCCAGCCCCCAGCCGGCAGCCTGCCCAGCGCCGTGAGTAACCTTCGGTGCGAGCTGCTGTTACTGCGAGTAAGAACCGCGCTCGCCTCGTGCTGCCGGGGAGAAATTCTGCTGGGGAGGAGGAGGAGGGCGGCAGTGACACTCGAGCCTGCTGGAATCGCTGGCTGTTCTGGCGGAAAGCCCGCAGGAGCCTTCAGCCTGGAGTTCTGCAGAGGGACGGTGCCGCTGGAGGAAGTGGCAAAGCCCTGGCAGCCAGAAGAGCCTGAGTGGGATCATGTCTAAAAGCCAGTGCTCTCCTTCCGTGTTCCTTTAAGCTTCTGCGTCCTTCAGTTCATCTGGTTTTCCCTCACTTCATCTGCTTTTCCCTCTGCCCCATCCCATCTGCTGGAAGAACCCTGGGAGAAGATGCGCTAAGAGCTCTCGGGAGCAGAGCTGGGATCCTGCCGGGGCCGCTGCCGCAGCACCCGGCGCTGGAGAGGAGCAGAGCCACCGGGAATCGCTGCCCTGCCCAGCTCCTGCCGTGCCCCCCGTGCCCCTGTCCCTGTCCCCGGCGCTGCTGGATGGGGATCTCTGCTGCAGGAGCAGGCTCTGCACTCCCGGGCGGGCGAGCAGGGCTGGCACAGCTCACCCCTGGATGCTGGGAAGGCCGTGTGGATAAGCTGCTGGCAGAAGATCCCTCCTGGAGCAGCTGCTGGCTGTAGGCCCACCGAGCCAAGGGTCAGAGGAGCGTGTCCTGCAGCATGACTTCCACGCTGGAGCACAAGGAGAGCCCCCAGGCCAACGGGGCCGTGCTGCCCGTGGTGCCCGGGGACTGCCTGGGCAGCCCGGGCTGTGGGCAGCCCGCGGATTTCCTGCGGCCCGACGGCACCGGGGTGGAAGTGGTGGTGCTGGAGTCCCGTGCCAACGCCAAGGGGGTGAGGGAGGAGGATGCCCTGCTGGAAAACGGCAGCCAGAGCAACGAGAGCGATGACACCAGCACGGACCGGGGGCCCGAGCCCCCCTCGCCCCTCAAGGAGACCTCGTTTTCCATCGGGCTGCAGGTGCTGTTCCCCTTCCTGCTGGCGGGCTTTGGCACGGTCGCTGCTGGCATGGTGCTGGACATCGTGCAGGTAGGGCTGCTGCTCCCCTGGCACGCTCACAGCACGGCTGGCTGCAGCCATGGATGCTTCAGGGGGGGAAAACAGTTTTCACTTGGTGTGCTGGGTGGGGAGGGGGAGATGGGGAGCCCTGCAGCACCTTGTCCCAGCCCTGGCTTTGTAAATTAAGCTCAGTTAATTTAAATTCTGAGCCTAATTTACAAAGCTTACACCTCCTAGAGGTGTCAGAAATGAAGGAAGGAGAGGGCACTGGCTCAGAGGAGAAGGTGCAGCCTGGGGGCTGAGAGCACAGGGGGACAAATCCCATCCCTGCTGCTGCCTGGTGACACCCCAGCCCTGGGGACTGGCTCCTCATGTCTCTTGCCCACCTCAGGTGCTCGCAGTGCTGTCCCAGGCTCCTGCCAGCCAGATTGATGTTTTCTCTCCGTGTGGCTCATTCCAGAGCTTCCTGCACCTCTTCCCTGTGCCCTGGGGGCACCCGGGGATGACAGGAGTGTTCCCCTGGCAGGGCTGTGGAGGAAAGGCCAGCAGGGAGCTGGCAGTTACCCCTGGATGGAAACCAAGGTGTTCCCTGTGGGAATGTGCCAGCCTGGTTGTGTTTCCATGGGGGAACGCCGCCTTTGCAGGCTGGGGCTCCTGTGCTGCTCCCACCGGGCGTGCCTGGCAGCTTCTCCTGCGCCCTGAAGGCCGGGCTGGGCACAGCCTCCCACCCTGAGGCACAAAACTGGCCTCATCCACAGCTTTGGGATGGGGACACAGGGACACGGCCATTTGGGAGCTGTGGGCAACCAAAAAATTCTCGGCTTGGAGCTGCTGGGTGTGCTGGGCTGGGTAAACAAGGCCCGGTGCTGTGGGCAGGGAGCGGCTCCGGTGTCAGCGCTGGCAGCTGGAGCAGCCCGGTGCCAGGAGGGCAGAGGGGCTTTTTTGGGGTTTGCGGGTGGCCAGCAGCCCCTCCTCGTGCTGTCCTGCCCGAGCAGCCGTTCCCCTGCGTGCCTGTGAGCTCTGCCCATCCCTGTGGCCTCTCCTGGTGGGACCTGCCCGGACGGCTGGGAGGTGACTCCAGACAGGAAAGGCTGGACGGGGGAAATTAATCCGGGACAGCTTTACTGGAATAATTTTCTGAAAAATAAGAACGTTTCAAGCATGTTTTCCCCTCACAAGGTCCCTGCCTGGCTCTTGTGGAAGTTCCCCGAATGATTTGAGCCCAAGCTGAAGTTTTTCCTGGAGCGGGCAGAGAGCCCTTGTGGCCAGGCAGGGCTCAGCCCTCATCTCCTGCCCTGATTCCTGTGGCCTTTAGGAAGAAAAACTTTGTAATTCCTGCGTCCCACGGCAGCTCAGGCTGTGCTGCCAGCAGCTGCAGCTCCCTCCAGCCTTGGGATCAAACCAAAAGGGAGGATTCTTCCAGAACCTGCAGCAGGGCCAGGTCCAGCTCAGCCCTCAGCGCTGCGTGGGCTCCTGGCACGTCCTGCTGTGCTGGCCTCCCTAAAACCAGTTTATTTCTGTATTTCTGTGCTTCTCAGAAGGGTTCTTCCAGGGATTGTAACGCCTCCATGGCCTGAACTGAAATTCTTATTTCCTCTTCTTTCCCTCTTTTTCCCCCCCCATCTTTTTTTTTTCCTTTGGCCTTTTTTAGTTTGGCTTTTTTGGGGGGGGTTTGGTTTTTGTTTTTCTTATTTTTTCTCTTTTCTAGGTTTTGGTGGGGGATTTTCTTTGCCTTTTTCAGTTTTGTATTTTTTTTTCCATTTTTTGAGGGATTTTTTGCCTGTTTTAGGGGGTTTTTTTGCCTTTCTTAGAGTTTTTTTTGCCTTTTTAAAGTTTTGGCGGGGTTTTTGTTTTGGCTTTTTTTGGAGCTTTTTTTGCCTTTTTTAGGTTGTTGGTTTTTTTTTTTTTAGTTATTTTTGCCTTTTCTAGTTTTTCTTGGAGGAGGTTTTGGCCTGTTTTAGATTTTGTGGGATTTTTTGGCCTTTTTTTTAGGTTGTTGGAGGGGTGCTTTGGCCTTTTTTAGGGTTTTTTTTTTGGCCTTTTCTAGTTTTTATTTAATTTTTTGGACCATTTTTAGTTTGGTTTTTCTTTTCCCTGCCTTCCCCAGCAGCCTGGCTCTGTCTGTCCCATGGACCCATGCTGTGGTCACTCCTCTCCACAGGAGCTTTGTTCCCTGCAGCCCCACAGGCTCCCAGTGCTTTGTAACATTTCAGTGCAGAAAGCTGCCAGGACCCCACAGGTCCTGCTCCTTGCAGGAAATCTCCTTTTCCTTCCCCAAAGATGCCTTTTCTGCCTTTCTCCAGGAGCAGCCCTCTCCTAGAGCTAATATTATATATATTAGACTATATATATATATATATATATTAGATGTATATTATATTAGACATATATTATATAATATATATTAGCCTGTATATATTCTGTATCTTGGACATTAATTATATAATATATATAATATATATATTATATATTATATATATTATATATATTATATATATAATATTAGACATATAATATATTATATATATTAGACTATATAGCTTATAAATCTTGGGCATATATTAGACATATATAATATATTATGTATATTAGACTATAGATAAAATATATTATACATATATAATATATTATGTATATTAGACTATAGATAGAATATATTATACATATATTATATATTAGATATATATAGTATATTAGACATATGTCATATGATATATATTAGACTGTGTATTATATTAGACATATAATAAATTATATATATTGGACTATATATATTATATATTAGACATATATTACATTAGACATGTAATATAATATATTATATCTATTAGGCTATATATATTATATATATTAGACAATATATATTATATATATACATATATTATACTATATATTATATCTATTAGACTACATCTATTATATATGTTAGACATATATTATATTAGACAATATATATTATATTACACATATATAATATATTATATATATTGGACTAGATATATATATATTTGCACAGGTGACACTTGCAGGCAGGAAGTGCAGAGGGACATCCAGCACATCCCCAGCTGCCATCCCTGTGCTCTGTGTGCTCCGGGCAGGGTGGGGAGCAGGAGAGGTTTTGGCAATAAAGGCAGGGCAGTGAGGTTTGGGTGGCTCCCAGGGGTGTTTGTAAATGTGCCTCTGAGGGGGTTTGGACTGGTTTTTGTGTTTTCACTGCTCCCCTAAAAGGCTGCCTACCCCGAAATTGCTCTTTGGTTTATTTTCTAAATACTGTGGCTGCCTCTGTCCCTCTCCCCGGGGCAGCTGGAGAGGCAGAGGAGTTAGGAAGGAGTTAGGAAATGCCCGAGTTAACAGAGGTAGAAGGGAAAGGTGGCCTCAGTGGGCTGGGGTTTGGATCAAATTACTACTATTATTATTATTATTATTATTATTATTATTATTTATTTATTTATTTATTTTATTATTATTATTTTATTATTATTATTGCTGAGAGCCTTTGCTGTGTCTTGCAATTATATATAATACTATTATACTATATAATATATTATTATAATAATATATAGAATAGATCTAATTCCATAATGTATATAATTCTGTTATATATATACAATTTTATATATACAATTTCTATATCTATATACACACACATAATTTATATATATATACAATTTTATCCATATACAGTTTAAATATATATACACAATTTTTATATATATATATATATATTTGCAAGACACAGCAAAAGCTCTCGGCTGACCAAACTCCAGCACTCAAATCTGCCAAAAACTGCAAGTATTGGGCAAAGCCTCTCCATCTTTCCCTGTTTTGGCCTCTGGGTGTGTAAACATTTTGTCACTGGGGACTCTCTGGGGGATTTCTCACTGAAAGTTGCTGGCTCAGGGCTGTTTTCTCAGCCTGTGGTCACTGCTGCAAATGTCACAAGTGGGAAGATTCCCACTGCGGAATTCCCAGTGTGGCAGCAGGGAGGGCAGTGCCAGGTGCCAGAGGTGACAGTGAGGGGGTGGCACTGGGCCCAGAGCAAAGGCTGGCATCACCCAGCTGAGATGTGCAGGTTTTATTGGATGTGCTTGGTGAGATTTGCTGGTTTTATTATTGAATGTGCTTGGTGAGATTTGCTGGTTTTATTTGGTGTGCTTTGGTGAGATTTGCTGGTTTCATTGGATGTGTTCTGGTGAGATGTGCTGCTTTTATTATTAATTGAGCTCTGGTGAGATGTGCTGGTTTTATTGGATGTGTTTTACTCTTGCAGCACTGGGATGTCTTCAAGCACGTCACCGAGGTGTTCATCTTGGTTCCTGCTCTGCTGGGGCTGAAGGGGAACCTGGAGATGACCCTGGCATCCCGCCTGTCCACAGCTGTGAGTGCCCAGGAGCTGGGGAGGGACAGGGCACCTGCTTTGGGAGGGGCTGTGTGTGTTTAGGGGGGTAAAATTCCCAAATTTCCCCATGGGAGTGACACCAGAGCCTGGGGCTCAGCTGCTGGGCAGGTTTTACACCCTGCTGGCTGATGGGGTTTGAAGGGTTAATGGTCCTGGAGCTTTGGGGCTGGCAGCTGGGTCATCCAGCTGCTCCAGCAGGAACTGGGCACAGGAGTGTCACCAGGGCAGGCTGGCAGGAGGGGGCCTGGGCACAGCTGGGAGCAGAGGGGAGCTGGCAGGGGATGCAGCTCCCAGCTGGGTGCTCGTCCTGCTGGAATTCACTCTGGCCATGGGGCTGAATCCCATGTGGGGCTGAATCAAATACAGGGTTTAATCAAATATAGGGTTTAATCAAATGTGGGCTTGAATCAAATGATCTACTAGCACTTGTTAGTTTTATTTACTTGCTTTTGCCATGCAGATATGCCTGTAGAGCAACCAAAAATGAGTTATTGTTGCTTTAGCCAAGTCAGCAGGCTGCAGCACCATGAGTTTAACCAGCTGTAGCCCAGACAAACCCTTTGTGCCCTGTTTGGTGGGTGTGCCAGTGCCACAAGGAGTGGCCAATACCCAGTTGTACCCAGTTGTGAGGCTGCCAGTGAGACAAATCCCACAGCCAGATTCTGCTGGGCTCATTCCCTTCCTCTGAGCCCTGCCCTTGCTGCAGGAGAAGGCACAGCAGGGCTGCTCAGGGTTCTCTCTGCGTCTCTGGCAGCTCCTGTCCCTCTCCTGTCCCTCTCCTGTCCCTCTCCTGTCCCTCTCCTGTCCCTCTCCTGTCCCTCTCCTCTCCTCCCCGGGCTCTGGGGGGACAGAGCTGCTGGGCCAGCCTGCAGGGACAGAGGCTGGGCTTTGTTCCCCCCTTCTCTCTGGGAAACAATCAAACAAACAAACAATTCCCTTTGTTTGGCTCCCTCCCCATGGTTGGGATCCTTGCATCCTTGCTGTCCTGGCCACGGGGGCCTTGTCCCTCCTGGCCCTGGCTGCTGGGGGGCAGTGCCTGGCACAGGGGCACTGCTGGCACTCGTGTGTCCCTGCTGGGGCTGGCAGGGGCAGCTCTGGCACAGGAGCCAGGCTGTGGCAGGTCAGGAATGCAGAACTGTGCCCCTTCTGCCCTGGTGGCTGCAGGGGGACACCAGCACAGGGTCCTGTCCTGCTGCTGTCCCCAGGCTGACCCCGGAGGCTTTGGCCTCTGCCTCCCCTCCTTCAAATCATGGAACCAGGGGGCAGCGAGGCTGCAGGACCATCCAGGAGCCTCCCCGTGCCTGCTCCTGCTGGCACAGGGGCATCTCTGGTCCCCCGTGTGTGTGGGGACAGCCACACCCCCGTGTGGGGACAGACACACCCCCGTGTGGGGACAGACACACCCCCGTGTGGGTCTCCCCTGGTGGGTCCCAAGTGTTGCATTCGTATTTTCCAAAACATCTCCTTGTTTAAGATTTTTCTTCTAAGAAGCTGAGAAGCTTCAGAGGAAAAGGAGAACAATATTTCATTGCTTTTTCTGTGTTTTACTGCTTTAGGGTGTGTTTGGGGATTGTTTATCCAACAGGTGATGGTTTCATGTGAGTTGTTTTGACTCATTGACTGATTTGGGCCAAGCTGTATCAGACTCTGAAAAGATTCATGAGTTTTTATTAGGATCTTTTTAACCTTCTGTAAATATCTTTTTTGTATTCCTTAATATAGTTCAGTATAGTATTCTTTAATATAATATTAAATATTATTTAATATAATATTAAATATTCTTTAATATAATACTAAATAAAAAATATTACTGTTTCAGTAGTTTCATATGAATTGTTTTGACTCCTTGGCCAGTCAGGGCCAAGCTGTGTCAGACTCTGGAAGGAGTCACGAGTTTTTATTATTATCTTTATTTTTAATCTTCTGTAAATACCTTTTTTGTGTTCTTTAGTATAGATCAGTATAGTATTATTTAATATAATACAGTATATTAATAAATTAGCCTTCTGAAAACAGAGTCAGATTTATCATTCCTTCATGTATTCTTTAGTATAGAATAGTATAGCATTCTTTAATATAATATAGTATAATAAAATAATAAATTAGCCTTCTGAGAGCATGGAGTCAGATTTTTCACTCCTTCCTTCGTCCCACAAATCCAATGCCCCAGCTCTCCCCACAGCCTGGAGCTTTCTCAGGCTTTGGGTTTCTAATTAGTGCTGCCTTAAGGCACCTCAGAAATTCCTTTCACAATTAAGAGGCAAAGCTGCCCCATTAGTTAAAGGATTAAGGGATACAGAGAGGTTATGCTAATCCCAGCCTAATTGCCATGGGGCTGGAATTTTAAGGTCAGGCTTCATATGGAGCTCGAATTCCTGTGCTGGGTGTGCTGCTCCAGTCAACTTTTTGGGATTTTTCCCCCATTCCTTCCTCCTCTGTGCCCAGAATGATTTGCTGCAGAGGTGGGAGCATCTCAGTAAAGCACATCCAGCAAGGAGAGCAGGGGCATTAATTAATCAACGATTTCTGGATTTCTTGTTTTCTTTTCCACCTGAGAGGAGGAAATTGCTGCTGTGCTGTTGTGCACAAGTTTGAAGAAGTTTGGGATGCAGTGCTGTAGGTTTGGGTGTGTAGCATGGTTAGCTAAGAAAGCTCACACTGTAGCATGAGTCCATAAGAGTAAATATTTAAAGATTGGGTCAAAAACATAAATATCCTTGTTGGCAGTGTTTTATTAGTCAATAAATCCTTAAGAGGTCTTGTAAATAAAGGTCTTGAGACCTTCTGAGCCATGCAGTGAAGATGTGAGCTGAACTCACCCTTCCTGTTGGAGTAGAAGATGAGAAAAATAAATCCCATCATCTAAAAAACCCAGAGGTCCCATCTCTAACTCCTTGAAAATTCAAAATGCATTCCTTTAAAATGCACTTCCAACGTGCACTCCCCACTCCAGTGTTTGAGCCTCTCCCTTGTTTCCTGAGTTCATCAGCTGCTAATGATGCAAATTGGGTGCAAACTCACCCATTCTTCCCATAAAGACCCTGGAGGTGGCAGGGACAGCAGAGTGCATGCCCTGCAGCGATTCCTCTGACTTATTTAGGATCCTGCACCAGGAGTTAAAGCAACTTCCACCTCCTGGTCCTGCTTGGTGCCCCCCACAGTGATATTTACTGGGTTATTTTCTATCCTGCTCAGCCTCTCCTGGTGCCAGGTGCCCCCTGTGCCAGGGCTGCCCGCTCCTCCCCGTGTCCCCGGGTGGCTCCAGCCTTGTTTGCTCAGCTTGTCCCAGGAGCAGGAGGCTTTGCTGCCAGCTGTGCTGCTGCTCTGGGGGCTGACCCGGGGCTCTGCAGCCCTGCCTGGGGCAGCCTGACCCAGCTGGGCCCCAGCCAGGATGGACAATGCAGTGTGTGCTGCAGGGGCACGCAGAGATCTCGTTGGTTTTGCAGCATTCCCATCAGATTTTTGGTTGGTGGCACCAGAATTTTTGGATTTTTTGTTGGTGTTGATTCCCCTCCACACTCCCTTTTTTGCTGAGTTATTCTCCTGTAAGAGCTGAGGGTGTGAGGTCCCCCCCTGCTCCTGGCAGGCAGGAATTTGGCTGTTACAGGTGTGAAGGGCTGCCAGGCTGTGATGGTGTCTGATTTCCTCTTACAGGCTAATATTGGCCAAATGGATACACCCAAAGAGCTCTGGAAGATGATTACAGGGAACATGGCTCTGATACAGGTGAGCAGAGGGAAGGGGAATATTGGCAGCTGGGCAAGGCCAGCTCTGGCAAGTGTGGGAGGTTTAAAGTCCTGGGATTTGCTGTTTGCTGCCAGTATTCTGTGTCTGATGGGGAGGAGGTGGTCCTGCAGGTTGGACTGGGTGTTGCCATGCTGGATTCTGATCCCCCTGGGTGGGGTTTCCCTCTTGGAATCTTAGAATAAAGTCATGGAATGGTTTGGGTTGGAGGGGACCTTAAATCTCATCCATTTCTCATGGAAACAGCAACACCTTCCACCATCCCAGGCTGCTCCAAGCTGGCCATGGGCACTTGGAAGAGACCTCCAAGATCATCGAGTCCAGCCCAGCCCCAACACCTCAACTGCACCCTGGCCCCCAGTGCCACATCCAGGCTTTGTTAAACACACCAGGGATGGTGACTGCACCATCTCCCCGGGCAGCCATTCCAGAACTTTATCACCTTTCTGTAAAAAACTTTTCCCTGATATCCAGCCTGAATTTCCCTTGGTGCAGCTGCAGGCTGTGTGCTCTGGCTGTGTCAGTGCCTGCAGACAGAGCCCAGCCCCAGCTGAGCACAGGCACCTTGCAGGAGCTGTGCAGTGATAAGTTCACCCCTGAGTCTCCTTTTCTCCAGGCTGAGCCCCCCCAGCTCCCTCAGGGGTTCCTCAGAAGGTTTTTGTGTTCCCAGCCCCTCTCCAGCCTCACTGCCCCCTCTGGATGTGCTCCAGCTCTCCCTGGGACTGTCCTGGTGCCTTGGTGACCCTGTGCTTTCCATTTCCAGGTCCAGGCCACCGTGGTTGGCTTCCTGGCCTCGATTGCAGCCGTGGTGTTTGGGTGGATCCCAGACGGGCACTTCAGCATAGACCACGCTGTGCTGCTGTGTGCCAGCAGCGTGGCCACTGCCTTCATTGCCTCCCTGGTCCTGGGTGAGAGCCCCCCCTCTGCTGTGCACCTCCTCCTGAAATATTAACCTCCCCTTGCCTTAATCCTGGTTTTTTTGGCCTCTTTCTGTTTGCAGGCATGATTATGATTGGGGTGATCATTGGCTCCAGGAAGATGGGGATCAATCCTGACAACGTGGCCACGCCGATCGCTGCCAGCCTGGGGGACCTCATCACCCTGGCCCTGCTCTCAGGGATCAGCTGGGGCTTGTACAAGGAGCTGGGTGAGGAGCAGCCAAAGGCTCAGTCTCTGCCTGGGCCTTGCTGTGGCTCCCTCTCATTTCACCCTCTTCCTCTGGAATCGCCTTCCTTGGGCTCTGTGGGGTTCCTGCTCTGGAGCTCCCTCAGTTGGGCTTAGTTCAGGTTAGGGGAGGGGATGGAGGCTCTCTCTGCCTTGTCCTCCTCCTCTCCACTGAGGTGCTCAGGGAGAGGCTGGCCCCTTCCAGGGGCTTGGCTGGGGCTGCAGCAGTGCCAGAAGGCAGATTTGGATTCCATCTGCTGAGCTCTCAGCTCCAGCTGGGGATCCTCAGGGCAGGGCTGCAGCTGCAGGCTCCCAGTTTCCTCCTCCTTCCTCCTCCTCCCTCCTCCTCCTCCTCCTCCTCCTCCTCCTCCTTCCTTCCCGGGGACACGGGGCTGGGACTGAGCCAGGTTCATCCAGGGGTGAAGGAAGCAGCACTGGGAGATCCTGCCCAGGAGTGGGCAGGGGGGATGAGAGCTGGAATTGCAGAGATCTCCCTGAGACCTGCTGGTAAACACATCCCAGTGTTTTACAGGCTGCAGCTGTGACAGAGAACCACCACATCTGCACTTTCCCTGCTCCTCCTGGAGCTCCTGAGGGACGTGGCCTTGATTTTTCTGCCTCTTTTTCTCCTTGTCCCCCCTGCCCAGAGAGCAAAGCCTACGTGAACCCCTTGGTGTGCGCCTTCTTCCTGTCGCTGCTGCCCATCTGGATCATCATTGCCAGGAGGAATTCTGCCACCAGGGAGGTGCTCTACTCGGGCTGGGAGCCTGTCATCATCGCCATGGCCATCAGCAGGTGGGCCTGGCCCTGGCCCTGTCCCCAGAGCCCCCAGGGTTGTCCCAGCACTGACCTCCCCTCTCCCCCTGCAGCGTCGGGGGGCTCATTTTGGACAGGACGGTGTCGGACCCCAACTTTGCTGGGATGGCAGTGTTCACCCCAGTCATCAACGGTGAGTCCTGCCCTGCCCTGGGCTGCAGCTCGTGGCACACTGGGGTTGTCTGGGACTTCAGGACACTCGTTCTCCTCTGGGGTACACCCTGTGCCACCCTGTCACCCTTTGCTCTTGGCAAACTGGGATTGTCTGGGATTTTAGGGCAGTAATTCTCTTTTGGGGAACCATAGGCACACAGGTCTGGCTGCTCCCGTGCCACCCTTTGCCCCACCCAAGAGACCCACTCCTTGCTCTTGACAAACTGGGATTGTCTGGGATTTCAGGACAGTCATTCTCCTCTGGGACATGCAGGTCTGGCTGCCACTGTGCCACCATGTCACCCTTTGCTCTTGGCAAACTGGGATTGTCTGGGATTTCAGGACACTCATTCTGTTTTGGGGCTCACAGGTTTGGCTCCCCTGTGCCACCCTGTCACTCTTAGCTCATGGCAAACTGGGATTGTCTGGGATTTCAGGGCAGTAATTCTCTTTTGGGGCACACAGATATGCCACTTTTTCAGGTGACAGGCCTGGGAGGATATTCCCTAAAAATCCACATTTCCGTGGACTTCTTCATTTCCTCATTCCTCCTGTCTGGTGGAACACCCCCATCTTCTAAAACATTTGTCTTGTGGCACCTGGCAGCACAAAGATTTGTATTTGTGCCTTGGAGTCAGGAAATCTGACTGGTTCTGGTGTAAAGTTTTCACTTCCTTTTTGCCTGAAGAACCAGGAAAGATCATTTTAATTTTTTTTTTTTTGCAGTAGGTGGAGTTAATTCTCAGCCAGTGCATCCTGTGCTGGTGGCTTTCACAGTTTCATGTGAAAAATAATAGTTTTGAACTTCCTGTGTGTGCTTTGGTGCCTGACTCATCATTTTTCTTCCACCCCAAGCTGCAGTAACAGAACTGCTTCAGTTTTACTCAGGGGCCTGAAGGGAAAAGCCACAGCTTTGTCCCAGCTCCTCACATCCTGCCAAAGTAGAATTGGGGTCAGAACCAGGCTGTCCTACAGAACTCCAGCACCTGGCACTTGCAGACCTGCTGGGAGCAGCTCCTGGAGGTGTCTGGGCCATCCCCTGGTGCTGTTTGTGCCCTGCAGCTGCGTGTTGGACTTGACACGGTCACAATAGAAAGCAGCACTCCATTCTCAGAAGGCTTCAAACCCAGATCTATTCTAGCATGCATGCTTTTTATACATTCTTACAAAACTCCTAAATTTACACTTTACTCACTGGTCAGGAAGGATAAATAAAGTGCTCATTGGAATAGGCAGTTGCAGGTTTCTTTCTCCCCCCTCTTTCTTCTTTCCCCCCCCCTTTCTTCTTTTTCCCCCCATCTTTCTTCTTTTTCCCCCCCTTTCTTCTTTTCCCCCCCCCTCTTTCTTCCTTTTCCCCCCTCTTTCTTCTTTCCCCCCCTCTTTCTTCCTTTTCCCCCCTCTTTCTTCTTTTCCCCCCCTCTTTCTTCTTTTCCCCCCCTCTTTCTTCTTTTCCCCCCCTCTTTCTTCTTTCCCCCCCCCTCTTTCTTCTTTCCCCCCCTTTCTTCTTTTCCCCCCTTCTTCTTTCCCCCCCCTCCTTCTTTTCTCTTATTCTTTTTCCTCTCCCTTCTTTTTCCTTCCCCTTCTTTTTCCTCCCCCTTCTTTCCCCCCTTCTTTTCTCTTATTCTTTTTCTCCCCTCCTTCTTTTCCCCCCCTTCTTCTTTTCTCTTATTCTTTTTCCTCCCCCTTCTTCTTTCCCCTTCTTTTCCCTTATTCTTTCTTTCTTGATTTCTATGCCAACAACCTTGGTGGGAAACTCTCCCAGACCCTCTTCTCAAACTTGTCTGGCTCACAGCAGCTGCTGCAAATCCTCTTCCACAGGTGTGGGTGGCAACCTGGTGGCCGTGCAGGCCAGCCGCATCTCCACCTACCTGCACATGAGCGGGGAGCCAGGAGACAGCCCTGGGACAGCCCCTCGCAAGTGCCCCAGCCCCTGCAGCACCTTCTTCAGCTCAGGTACAGCCCTCGGGGCAGGGCTTGCTGCCAGCTGGGCTCCCTGGGCCGGGGGCTGCAGCCGTGGCACGGCAAAGGGGGCCCAGCCCTGCTCGGGGTCAGGCTGGGGCGGCCCTGCCCCACCCAGGGCTCTGCTGGGGGTGTGGGGTGTCCTGAGCTGGAAGGGGCTTTGTGGATGGCTGGGTTGGAACAGACAGGTTGTGCTAAGGGAGGCAGGAGACCCTCCTGAAATGGGAAATGTAAACCCCCTCCCTCTGAATTGTTATAAATTTGAAATTAAGGGGCTCTCAGGCAAAGGTATGGGAGTAGGCATAACAGTTCTTTAGTGGGAAAATTAAAATACAAATGCAGTAGTGCAAAAAAAGAAAACAAAACCCTGCCAGAGTCAGAAGAGGAGCAGCCCAAAATCCAGAAGGTGAGCCTGGGGTGCCTTGCTTTGCACAGCCAGGTTCTGCTAAGGGAGGCAGGAGCCTCCCCTGAAATGGGAAATGCAAACCCCCTCTCTCCAAATTATTATAAATTTGAAATTAAGGGGCTTTCAGGTAAAGATATGGGAGCAGGAATAACAGTTATTAGGAAAACTAAAAAAAATACAAATGTAATAGTACAAACATCAACAAAAAGCCACAGCCAGAGTCAGTTTAGGAGCTGCCCCTGTGGGTCAGGGGGTGGCACAGCCCCATCCCGGGGTGGCTCAGCCCTCCTGCAGTGCCAGCTGTGCTTCTGCTGCAGCAGGGATCCTGCACAAGGGGGGAGTTTTCCTCTGGAGCTCCAGCGCTGCTGGGATGGGCCTGGTGTCCTCTGGGAATGCAGGGCAGGAGAAAGCTGCTCCTGTGGGAATGCAGGGCAGGAGAAAGCTGCTCCTGTGGGAATGCGGGGCAGAAGAAAGCTGCTCCTCAGGGAATGCAGGGCAGGAGAAAGCTGCTCCTCTGGGAATGCAGGGCAGCAGAAAGCTGCTCCTCTGGGAATGCAGGGCAGGAGAAAGCTGCTCCTGTGGGAATGCGGGGCAGGAGAAAGCTGCTCCTGTGGGAATGCGGGGCAGGAGAAAGCTGCTCCTCAGGGAATGCAGGGCAGCAGAAAGCTGCTCCTCAGGGAATGCAGGGCAGGAGAAAGCTGCTCCTGTGGGAATTGTAGGGCAGGAGAAAGCTGCTCCTCTGGGAATGCGGGGCAGGAGAAAGCTGCTCCTCTGGGAATGCAGGGCAGCAGAAAGCTGCTCCTCTGGGAATGCGGGGCAGGAGAAAGCTGCTCCTGTGGGAATGCGGGGCAGGAGAAAGCTGCTCCTCTGGGAATGCGGGGCAGGAGAAAGCTGCTCCTGTGGGAATGCGGGGCAGGAGAAAGCTGCTCCTGTGGGAATGCGGGGCAGGAGAAAGCTGCTCCTCTGGGAATGCGGGGCAGGAGAAAGCTGCTCCTCTGGGAATGCGGGGCAGGAGAAAGCTGCTCCTCTGGGAATGCGGGGCAGGAGAAAGCTGCTCCTGTGGGAATGCGGGGCAGCAGAAAGCTGCTCCCGTGGGAATGCGGGGCGGCAGAAAGCTGCTCCCGTGGGAATGCGGGGCAGGAGAAAGCTGCTCCTGTGGGAATGCGGGGCAGGAGAAAGCTGCTCCTGTGGGAATGCGGGGCAGGAGAAAGCTGCTCCTGTGGGAATGCGGGGCAGGAGAAAGCTGCTCCTGTGGGAATGCGGGGCAGCAGAAAGCTGCTCCTCTGGGAATGCGGGGCAGGAGAAAGCTGCTCCCGTGGGAATGCGGGGCGGGAGAAAGCTGCTCCTCTGGGAATGCGGGGTGGGAGAAAGCTGCTCCCGTGGGAATGCAGGGCAGGAGAAAGCTGCTCCTCTGGGAATGCGGGGCGGGAGAAAGCTGCTCCTCTGGGAATGCGGGGCGGGAGAAAGCTGCTCCTCTGGGAATGCGGGGGGCAGAGGCTGTGCTGGTGTCCCAAACCTCAGATTATATCCAGGTAGGAATGCTTGGCTCCTCCCCTGGGCGGAGCAGCTCCCCATGGGATGCTGGAATTGGATCAGCCATGCAGGGACACTCAGTGGCCATGGACAGAAGATAATTAATAATTAACAACCCATTAACAGCAGAGATCTCCTGGAGGGAGGATATAAAGCAAATTGCCCAATGAACAGAAGATAAGTGCCCACCTCTGACAGATGGGGATGGAACACACACATTGCTTTGCAATCTAGGACAATGGGAAAAAAACCTCCACAACTTGTAAAAGTTGTAAAGTTGGTGTGATTTATTTCAATGCTGGACACGTGCTCCTTAAGAACATGTGCTCTTCTGAAAATTCTTGAGTGTACTTTATCTTCTAACCTGTTGCATATGCATAAAAGACATATGCATGTGCATTAAACTGGTTATTAATTTCATGGGCCTGTGCAGTTTTTTAGTCACGTAGTTGTAATGTGGTGTTTATAGTTCAGATTTAGTTTTTGTTTGTTTTAGTTTCAAGGTTAGTGGGGGCCTCTTTTTATCTCTCTTTAGTATTGTTTTCTGAGTAGTTTTGAGTCTTCTTTGTTCTCCCTCTGTAGGTGAGTACACAAGTTAAAAGACTAAACAAAAAATCCAAAATTGGAGTTAAATTTCTAACCCCCCATTTCAGAAGGGACCCACAGGATCATCCAGTGCAGCTCCTGGCCCTGCACAGACCCCCCAAAACCCCTGCCAGCCTTGGGTCATGGAGTCACAGAGAGGTTTGGGTGGGAGGGGACCTTCAGTCTCACCCAGTGCCCCCCTGCCATGGGCAGGGCACCTTCCCCTAGCCCAGCTTGCTCCCAAGCCCTGCCCAACTGGTTCTGGGCACTGCAGGGTGTGAGCCAGGCCTGCTGTCCCCTTTGCAGACGTGAACTCGCGCTCTGCCCGCGTGCTCTTCCTGCTGGTGGTGCCCGGGCACCTGGTGTTCCTCTACACCATCCACTCCATGCAGGGGGGACACACCACGCTCACCCTCATCTTCATCGTGTTCTACATGACTGCAGCGCTGCTCCAGGTGAGCTGGGACCCCGGGGGGCTGGCTGGCTCAGGGGACACGGGTGGCACCTGCACTGGGGAGAGGCAGAGACCCTGTCCCTGCCCAGAGACCCTGTCCCTTCCCAGAGATGGGCACAGGCATCCCTCAGCATCTCCTTGTGGACACCTGTGCTCACAATTCTTCCATCCTGCCATTCTTGGGGAGCTTACAGTCTGCCTTCTGAGTCCTTTTGATAGCCAAAGTGTTTTTGTCCTGGGTGTGATCTGGCAATTTGAAAAGGCCTGGTGATGGAAGGAGGATGTGGAATTCTGCAGGGAATGTGTGCCCTGTGCTGCCCTTTGCCCTGGCACAGCCTGGAGCTGGGGGGGCCCACAGGGCACTGAGGGACACCCAAAACCAAAGGCTGGAGAGCATCCACTGCAGATTCTGTTGTGCCCACGGGGTTTTTCTGTCCCGTGGGGTGGTTGTGTCCACGGGGTTGTTTGGCCCATGGAGTTATCGTGGCTGTGGGGTTGTTCTGTTTGTGGGGCTGTTGTTGCCAGGGGATGGTTGTGCCTGTAGGGTTGTTGTGGCCATGAGGTTGTTGTGGCCATGAGGTGGTTGTTCCCATGGTGTTGTTGTTCCCAGGGGGCTGTTGTGTCTGTGGGGTTGTTCCCATGGGGTTGTTGTTCCCGTGGGATGTTTGTGCCCATGGGATGGTTGTGCTCGTGGGGTGGTTGTTCCCCCAGAGTTATTGTGCCTGTGGGGTTGTTGTGCCTGTGGGGCTGTTGTTCCCATGGAGTTGTTGTTCCCCTGGAGTTATTGTTCCCATGGGACTGTTGTTCCTGTAGAGTTGTTTTTCCCCTGGGGTTGTTGTGCCCATGGGGCTGTGCCCTTGGGGTTGTTGTTCCCAGGGGGTTGTTGTGCCTGTGAGGTTATTGTGGCTGTGGGGTTGTTGTGCTCCTGGGGCTGTGCTCCCTGGGCCAGGCAGAGCTGCTGTGGGGTGGTTGTTCCCCTGGGGCTGTTGTTCCCATGGGGTTGTTGTGTCCCTGGGGTGGTTGTGCTCCCTGGGGCTGGCAGAGTGCTGTGGGGCTGTTGTGCCCATGGGGTTGTTGTTCCCCAGGGGTGCCTGTGCTGCTGTGGGGCTGTTGTGCCCATGGGGTTGTTCCCCAGGGGTGCCTGTGCTGCTGTGGGGCTGTTGTGCCCATGGGGTTGTTGTTCCCCAGGGGTGCCTGTGCTGCTGTGGGGCTGCAGGGCTCAGGCTGTGCTGCCGTGGCTCTTGCAGGTGCTGATCCTGCTCTACATTGCTGACTGGATGGTGCACTGGATGTGGGGCAGGCACCTGGACCCCGACAACTTCTCCATCCCCTACCTGACAGCCCTGGGGGACTTGATTGGGACAGGGCTGCTGGCCCTCAGCTTCCACGTGCTCTGGCTCATCGGTGACCGGGACTCCGACGTTGGGGATTAAATCTCCCTGCTCCTCCCTTCCCACAGCTCTCCTCCTTCCATTTGTTGTTTCTTTGCTTCCCCCTCCTGCCGCCCCCCTGGAAGATTTCACCTTTGATACTGGATTCTCATTATTTTCAATGGGAATTTTACCTGGTTTATATTTCAAGCCGAGTTTGTACAGAAGAATCTACCTAGTTTTGGGAAGGACAAACAAACCAAGAAAAAGTGTAACGAGACAATCACTAAGTGCAATTTTCGTAGCAGTTATGTGTGAACCAAGGTTCCAGAGAAGTTCCTGCTCAGTCAGATCCTGCAGGGAGCCCCCCCTGCCCCTCCCTCCAGGTTGAAGTGCTGCTTTTTTCGCTTCATAAGCGTTTTAAACCCTGCAGGAGGAGCTCAGGCTTGTCCAGCTGAGCTGGCCCCTTCCAGCCCAGCTCAGGGCACAGCGTGCCCCTGCCTTGGCTCTCTGAAGCTCCAGCCTGGGCCCTCACCCAAAAATGGGGTGTGTCTGTGAGGGGGGTGAGGAGGATGGTGAGGAAGGCTCCCGTGTTCACCCCAGGAACGCAGGTGAGCTCATTTGGGACCCCAATTCCATTCTGGGCTCTGCTGCCACCTCGGCTCCCTTTTGCCACCCACCCCAGGCTGCAAGGCTCTGCCTTAGTGAGCTGAGCTCAGCTGCTCTGAGCCTCGCCCAGAGGGGCTGGGAGCTCTCCCCACCCATCACCATCATCACCATCATCACCATCACCATCCCAGGGATGTCTGCAGGCCCTGCTGGAGCCCTCCTGGTGCTGCTCCATTTCCCTGGCTCTGCTCGGTGCAGCTGGCGTTCCAGAGGGCTGGATGGACAAACAGCCCCCGGGTTTTGTGCCCAGCTTTCCTTCTGGCTGCTGAGGGGCCCCTTGCAGGCAGGAAAAGCCACCCAGCCAAGCCTGGGGTGCTCCCAGCGGGGCAGGAGCATTTTGCTCCTGGTGTCTGTTAGAGAAGGACGTCCTTGGGATTTCTCTGCTGGCTGGAAAGCAGAAATGCAGGATCACAGGAGGCCTGGCTCTGGAGCAGGAACAGGAACCTCCTGGCCTTGTGTAAAATCTGGGGCTGGGGCTCAGCCCAGCTGGGAGGCCCTGGGAGTGCAGGATTCCCTGCTCTGCTGCTTCCCCTCCTGCTTTTTGTGCTGCTCCCCTCAGGGAATTCCTGCTCTTCCCCTTAGGCCGTGCTGGGGGGCAGAACACCCACGGCTGGTGCACCCAGAGGGGCAAACCGAGACCAAAGTTAGTCCAGGCTCGCTGTGCCAGGCCGGGAGCTGGGAGCAGAGCTGGGCCTGGCTGCACATGATGCTGTTGGGAAGGAGGGTCAGGATGGAATTCTGCAAATCCAGGGCTGCTCCTGCCCTCTCTGCAGCTCTGCAAACCCTTCCCTGCTGCTGGAGGTGAGCAGGAGGCAGGGCTGGCTGCTCCTCAGAAGAGCAGGTGGTGTGTTTTTGAGGTGATTTCCCCCTTTTTCCCCTCGCTAATCCAGCATCAGGCTGAGTCCCCCTCCTCCTGTGCTCCGTGTCCCGTGTGGGAGCAGCTCTGATCCTCCTCTGTCCCCTCTGGTGACATTTCTCAGCTCTCCTTTGGCCAAAGCTGCGCTCAAAGGGAAAAACCCAACCACAAAACCCAGCCTGTCCCTGCTGTGCTGAGCTCTCAGCCCAGGGAGTCCTGGATGTTTTCTGGAATATTTTCTGGAATATTCTCAGCTGCTCACCTGATTTCTCTGCCTGATGCTGAGGATGAAATGCAAGATTTCCTTCCATTAACACTACAGCTTTTGTGGATATAAAGAAAAGCTCTGCTGGCCTTTCTGCTGTCACATCACCAGTTATCCCCCAGGAAAAGATTCCCTGGGGGAGGAATGTGCCCCTCATGGTTGGGGGTGGTGGGGCTGGGGGGGTCTGTACATTAAATATGGTCGGAGGTGTGCTTGGGGAATGGTCAGGGAAGAATTTAATTTAAAACTGAGGAATATTGGTGGAAAAAACCCAGAAACAAGCCTCTTCCCACTGGTTGCACTCCAATGCATGCCTGCTCTACAGCTGCCTGCAGATGAAAATCCTGGTTTACTCTTTTATCAAAGGAAAAAGACTGTCTTAATTATTTATAGTTCCTATAACTGACAGATGTCGACCTAATGGATAAATTATATTTGGTTAAATAAAGATGACATTTATTTATGTGGACTCTGGTGGGGTTTTTTCCATCAGGTTGAAGGCCCCTTTCAAGTTTTGAGGCTTATTTGAGCTCCCTTTTGATAGGAGAGTTACGAAAATCAAATAAACTGCTGGGCATGAAGCAAGCTGGGATTAGTGTGAGTGCCAGGTGCCCTTGGCCAGGTCCTGGCAGCTCCTGGGGGCTCCCAGCAGGAATCCAGGTGCTGGTTCAGGATCCAGGCCCTCCTGCCACGTGGCCTCTGCCTGTTCCTGCTGATTTCGTGGGGAAAAAAGGATTCTGCCCCTTCTGGGGTGCAGAAAAACCCCTGGAATTGCAGGAATTGGTGTTTCCTGCAGGGCTGTGCCCCCAGAGCAGGGCTGTGGTGCAGAATCCCAAAACACAGCCTTGGGTTTGGGGAGCAGCCCCCCAGCCCTGCTGGCTTCTCACACTGGGGTGAATATTGGGGTGAATATTGTGAATATTAGGGTGAATATTGGGGTGCTGGGGCACTTCTCCTTCTCTGCTGGGGCTGGGGGTTCTGTTGGCATTTCCTCCTTGGGGGAAGGAGCAGGAGGTGCAGAAAGAAGCAGCTGGGGTTTAAGACCTTGGAGAAATCCCAGCAATAAGGGAGCCTTGTTTAAAAATGAAAACCTGATGGGAGAGGTGTTTGTGGGGTGCAGGGAGCATGGCCTGGGGTGCAGGGGGGCAGGGGAGAGTGGGCATGGGGTGCAGGGGCTGGATCTGGGGGTACAGGGGATGTGCAGGGCTGGGTCTGGGGGTGCAGGATCAGGATCTAGGGGAACAGGGCGCTGGATCTGGGGGTGCAGGGGATGTGCACGGCAAAGTTTGGGGGTGTATGGGGCTGAATCTGGGGGTGCATGGGGCTGGGGGGGAGGGGGCTGGATCTGGGGGTACAGGGGATGTGCAGGGCTGGGTCTGGGGGTGCAGGGTCAGGATCTGGGGATACAGGGGTGCATGGGGCTGGGGGTGCACAGAGCAAGGTCTGGGGACACAGGGGATGTGCAGGGCTGGATTTGGGGGTGCACACAGGGCTGGGGGTACAGAGGCTGGATCTGGGGATACAGGGGATGTGCAGGGCTGGGTCTGGGGGCACACAGAGCAGGATCTGGGGGTGCAGGGGTGCATGGGGCTGGGGGTGCACAGAGCAAGGTCCGGGGGAGAGTTTGAGAGTGTATGGGGCTCGATTTGGGGGTGCATGAGCTGAATCTGGGGGTGCACAGGCCTGGGGTACAGAGGGCTGGATCTGGGTTTACAGGGGATGTGCAGGGCTGGGTCTGGGGGCACACAGAGCAGGATCTGGGGGTGCAGGATCAGGATCTGGGGAAGCACAGAGCAGGGTCTGGGGGCGCACAGAGCAGGGGCTGGGGGCGCACATGGCTGGGGGTGCAGGGGGCTGGATTTGGGGATACAGGGGCTGTGCACAGCAGGATATGGGGGTGCACAGAGCAGGGTCTGCTGCCAGGGGGATGTGCAGAGTTGGGTCTGGGGGTGCAGCATCAGGATCTGGGGGAACAGGGGTGCATGGGGCTGGGGGTGCACAGAGCAAAGTCTGAGGATACAGAGGATGTGCAGGGCTGGG
Source organism: Passer domesticus (assembly GCF_036417665.1). Lineage (NCBI taxonomy): Eukaryota > Metazoa > Chordata > Aves > Passeriformes > Passeridae > Passer > Passer domesticus. The sequence goes on from NC_087498.1 coordinate 3,255,051, forward strand.
TCTGGGGGCACACAGAGCAGGATCTGCTGACACAGGAGGTGCACAGAGCAGGATCTGGGGGCACACAGAGCAGGATCTGCTGACACAGGAGGTGCACAGAGCAGGGTCTGGGGGCGCAGGATCAGGATCTGGGGTGCAGGATCAGGATCTGGGGGTGCACACATCAGGATCTGCTCCCGGGGGACGTGCAGCTCTGGGTCTGGGGGTGCACAGGGCAGGGTCTGGGGGTGCAGGATCGGAATCTGCTCCCAGGGGATGTGCAGGATCAGGATCTGGGGGGGGCACAGGGCAGGGTCTGGGGGTGCAGGATCAGGATCTGGGGGTGCACACAGCAGGATCTGCTCCCAGGGGATGTGCAGCTCTGGGTCTGGGGGTGCACACAGCAGGATCTGGGGGCGCACAGGGCAGGGTCTGCTCCCAGGGGATGTGCAGGATCAGGATCTGGGGGCACACACAGCAGGGTCTGGGGGCGCAGGATCAGGATCTGGGGGTGCAGGATCAGGATCTGGGGGTGCACACAGGAGGATCTGGGGGCCCAGGATCAGGATCTGGGGGTGCATGGAGCAGGATCTGCTCCCAGGGGATGTGCAGCTCTGGGTCGGGGGGTGCACAGGGCAGGATCTGGGGGCGCAGGATCAGGATCTGGGGGTGCACAGAGCAGGATCTGCTCCCAGGGGATGTGCAGGTCTGGGGGTGCACAGAGCAGGGTCTGGGGGTGCAGGATCAGGATCTGGGGGTGCACACATCAGGATCTGGGGGTGCAGGATCAGGGTCTGGGGGTGCACAGGGCAGGGTCTGGGGGTTCAGGATCAGGATCTGGGGGTGCACAGAGCAGGATCTGCTCCCAGGGGATGTGCAGCTCTGGGTCTGGGGGTGCAGGATCAGGATCTGGGGGTGCACACAGGAGGATCTGGGGGTGCAGGATCAGGATCTGCTCCCGGGGGACGTGCAGCTCTGGGTCTGGGCGTGCAGGATCAGGATCTGGGGGGGCGCAGGGCAGGGTCTGGGGGCGCAGGATCAGGATCTGGGGGTGCAGGATCAGGATCTGGGGCGCAGGATCAGAGTCTGGGGGTGCACAGAGCAGGATCTGGGGGTGCACACAGGAGGATCTGGGGGTGCAGGCTCAGGACCCGCTCCCGGGGATCGCGCAGCTCCGTCTCCGGCCACGGCGGGCCGGCGCCGGCGGAAGGCAGCGCACTACAGCTCCCGGCAGCCCCGGGGCGCGGGCGCTGCCCCGGCCCAGGCGCACATGACCGAGCGGGGCCGGGCCGGGCCGGGATGGGGCAGGATCGGATGTTCAAGGTGCTGGTGGTGGGCGACGCCACGGTGGGCAAGACCTCGCTGGTGCAGCGCTACGCCAACGACAGCTTCAACCGGCACTACAAATCCACCGTGGGGGGTGAGCCTGCCGGGTACCGGGGATACCGGGGGGTACCGGGGGATACCGGGGGATACCGGGGCTACGGGGGAATCGGGGGAACCAGGGGTACCGGGGGGTACCGGGGCTGCCGGGGCTACGGGGGGTAACGGGGGGTACGGGGGAAACCGGGGGGTACCGGGTGGTAACGGGGGGTACCGGGGCGCTACCGGGGGGTTCTCGGGAGCTGCCGAGGGTACCGGGGGGAACCGGGGGAACCGGGGGTAACGGGGGTACCGGAGCTGCGGGGAGTACCGGGGGTACCGGGTGGTACCGGGGGGTACCGGGGCTGCGGGGATACCGGGGATACCGGGGAAACCGGGGGAACCAGGGGTACCGGGAGGTACCGGGGGGTACCGGGGCTGCGGGGATACCGGGGGAACCAGGGGTACCGGGGGGTACCGGGGCTACCGGGGCTACGGGGGGTACCGGGGCTGCGGGGGGGTACCGGGTGGTACCGGGGGTTACCGGGGCGCTACCGGGGGGTACCGGGTGGTACCGGGGGTACCGGGGGGTTCTCGGGTGTTACCGAGGGGTTACCGGAGGGTTCCCTGGGGGTACCAGGAGATTCCCGGGGGGTTCCCTGGGGGTTCTCGGGGGCTACCAGGGGGTTTCAGAGGGGTTACCAGGGTTTCCTGGGGGTTACCGGGGGGTTAATCGAGGGGTACCGGGGTGTTCTCGGGGGTACCGGGGGGTTCCGGGGGTTATCAGGAGTTCTTGGGGGTTTACCAGGGGGGCATTCCCGGGGGGTACCGGGGATTCTCTGAGGTTACCGGGGGGTCCCCTGGGTCTTACCGGGGTCCCCTGGGGTTCCTGGGGGGTTGCCTGGGGTCCCCCGGGGGTTCTCGGGGGCTCCCGGGGTTCTCGGGGTGTTCCCAGGGGGTTCCTGGGTGTTACCGGAGGGTCTCGTGGGTTACTGAGGGGTTCCCAGGGGGTTCTCGGTGGTTTCCAGGGGTTCCCTGGGGGTTTCCAGGGGTTCCCAAGGGGTTCCCAGGGTCTGGCACTACGCCCCTCATCCCCAGGGAACTCCCCCCGTCCTCCCCGGGCTGTGGGGTTGGGAGTTTGGGGTGGGAGCAGCCGCGTATCATCGGTGGTTTGTGGGGTATTCACTGCCAGACCCTTTTCCCTGAGCCCCCCGGGGATTCTGTCCCTCTGCCCGGCTCATTTGGGGTGCCCCTACCCCCTGGAATAGCCCCACAGGAGCTGTAAGATGGATCAGCTGAGGTTATAGGATCAGCTCATCCCAGTAAAACCAGCAGCAGCACTGGTTTGGCATTAATTAAACAGCCCTGAGCCCCCAGGAGCTTCTGCCTGGCTCATTTGGGGTGCCCCATCCTTCTCCCAGCCCCTGGAATAGCCCCCCAGGAGCTGCAAAATGGATAATCTGAGGCTATAGGATCAGCTCATCCCAGTAAAACCAGCAGCCACGCTGGTTTGGCTTTAGTTAAACAGCCTGGCCTCGCTGCTGAGGGGTCAGCAGCTCTTGGGCAGCTCTGGGAGGAGGGAATGGGGCTGAGCAGGATTTTGGTTCTTTGTGTGAATGAACAACCTGCAAGGAGCAGGAGCTGCCAAGGGTTTACCCAGGAAATCCCCCCAAGAACCCCAAACTGGGGGTGCTGAGCAGGGCTGTTCAAATCTTCTTATTGCTGGCCTAGAGGGGATGGGTCAGAGCTGGAAACTGCAGAGGCACAGAGCTCTGGGCCGTGCCCGGGTCCCTCCAGCAGCAAGTGCTGCAGCCTGGCTCCTGGGACTTTTCTTTGTGTGCTCTGTTCCTGGTTTGGGTCACTTGCAGCCCAGCTAGGTCTGGCTGCCAGGTTGAAAGCCTGACACATCAGGATGTGAGAACAGCACAGGGCTTCCCCTTTTGACTCTCTGCTGGCAGCAAACATGGGGTGATTCAGCTTGAGGGACCTCAGGGCTCCTTTCACCCCATGAACAGGGACACCTTTCCCTGTGCCAGGTTAATATGGGGTGATTCAGCTTGGAAAGGACCTCACAAACTCCTCTGACCCCATGAACAGGGACACCTTTCCCCATCCCAGGTCAATGTGGGGTGATTCAGCTTGGAAAGGACCTCACAGCTCCTCTGACCCACAAATAGGGACACCTTTCCCTGTGCCAGGTTAACGTGGGGTGATTCAGCTTGAGGGACCTCAGGGCTCCTTTCACCCCATGAACAGGGACACCTTTCCCCATCCCAGGTTAATATGGGGTGATTCAGCTTGGAAAGGACCTCACAGCTCCTCTGACCCCACAAACAGGGACACCTTTCCCTGTGCCAGGTCAATATGGGGTGATTCAGCTTGGAAAGGACCTCACAAACTCCTCTGACCCCATGAACAGGGACACCTTTCCCTGTGCCAGGTCAATATGGGGTGATTCAGCTTGGAAAGGACCTCACAACTCCTCTGACCCCATAAACAGGGACACTTTTTCCCACCCCAGGTTGCTCCAAGCCCCATCCAGCCTGGAGCTGTGCTTGGCTGGTGGCCCTGGTGCAGGATTTGGGGTGGCCCCGTGGCTGGGGCTGGGCTGGGGCTCTGGCAGGGGGGGGAGAGGCTGTGCAGGAGCAGCCCCCAGGTGCAGGACGGCCCTGAGCAGCTCTCCTTCCTGCTCTTTTGGGAATCCCCCAGTGGATTTTGCTCTGAAGGTGGTGCAGTGGTCGGAGTCGGAGACGGTTCGGCTGCAGCTCTGGGACATTGCAGGTATTTGGAAGGTTTTTTTCATGTTCTCAGTGTTTTGGTCTTTTTTGCCTTCTTTTTCCTCTTCCTCTTCTTTTCCCTTCCCTTCCCTTCCCTTCCCTTCCCTTCCCTTCCCTTCCCTTCCCTTCCCTTCCCTTCCCTTCCCTTCCCTTCCCTTCCCTTCCCTTCCCTTCCCTTCCCTTCCCTTCCCTTCCCTTCCCTCTTCCTTTTTCTCCCATTTCCTTCTCCAAAAATGAATCCCAGGTGCCTGTGGATTCCAGGGGCAGGGCTGCTCTGCTTTGCTGCCTCCAGCCTGCTGCAGTAATTTAAATATTTAATTAAAAATCCACCTGTGAGGAATGCACACAGTAATTCCTGCTGAGCCTTTCCTCTCTGCTCCAGGGCCAGAGCAGAGGGAGCGTGGAACTGGCTGGATATGAGACTGCTCAGCTCCAAATTTTGGGTTAAAATCCAAATTTCTGGCACGAGACACACTCTGAGGGACAGAATTATAAAAGCTGGAGAGGAACAAGTAGCTCCTGTCCCAGGAGCAGGAAAGAACAACAAACCATAATAAAAATAGGCGGTGAAAAGGAAATTTCCTCTCTCAGAAGCAGGAAAGGAAAAATATGAAGAAAAAAGGGGCTCCGGGAGTGAATTTCCCAAATTCCCTGGCACCAGGAGAGCTCTGGGCAGCAGCATCTCTAAAATGGCCCCTCTGGAGGGAGGAAAACAGGGCTGTGGTTTCCTCTGGGCTGCCCGGGATCCTAAAAATGGCATCAGGAAGGAGAAGTTGGCAGGGTGAGCAGGCAGCAAGAAGCTGCTTTTGCTTCTGGCCCCAAAAAGGAGCTGGAGGTGTGCGAGGCAGAGCTGGCCCCGTGGTGCCCAGGGACGCTCGGGGGCTCTGGGGCACCGGGGGAAAATGCCACTATTGGGGCTGCCCCGTGCCTGGGGGTGTCCCAGAGCCCTGGGGCACGCTGGCACAGTGTGCCCACGGGGGATCTGTGGTGCCTTTCAACCCCAAACAAACCTGGCGTGTGCTTTGTGTGTTTCTCTGGGAGTTTTGTGTGGGTTTTGTGTGTTTCTCTGTGGGTTTTGTGTGTTTCTCTATGGGTTTGTATGTATTTTGTGTGTTTTTTTCTGTATGTTGTGTGTTTCTCTCTGGGTTTGTGTGTATTTTGTGTTTCTCTGTGGGTTTGTGTGTATTTTGTGTGTTTCTCTGTGTTTTTTGTGTGTTTCTGTGTGGGTTTGTGTGTATTTTGTGTGTTTATCTGTGTTTCTCTGTGGGATTGTGTGTATTTTGTGTGTTTCTCTCTGGGTTTGTGTGGTTTTTGTGTGCTTCTCTCTGGGTTTGTGTGTATTTTGTGTGTTTCTCTGTGGGTTTCTGTGTATTTTGTGTGTTTCTCTGTGTATTTTCTGTTTCTCTGTGGGATTGTGTGTGTTTTGTGTGTTTCTCTGTGTATTTCGTGTGTTTCTCTCTGGGTTTTTGTGTGTTTTGTGTGTTTCTCTGTGGGTTTGTATGTATTGTATGTGTTTCTGTGTATTTTATGTGTTTCTCTATGGGTTTGTGTGTTTTTTGTGTGTTTCTGTGTGGGTTTGTGTGTTTCTCTGTGCACCTGTGGGTTTCTGTGTGTATTTTGTGTGTTTCTCTGTGGGTTTGTGTGTATTGTATGTGTTTCTGTGTATTTTATGTGTTTCTCTACGGGTTTGTATGGGTTATGTGTGTTTCTGTGGGTGTTTTGTGTGTATTTAGTGTGTTTCTCTGTGGGTTTGTATGGTTTTTTCTGTGTATTTTGTGTGTTTCTCCATGGGTTTATATGGTTTTTGTATGTTTCTGTGGGGGTTTTTGTGTGTTTATGGGTTTGTGTGTTTATGGGTTTGTGTGTTTGTATGGGGGTTTTTTTGTGTTTCTGTGTGTGTTTCCCTGTGGGTTTCTCTCTGTTTTTGTGTGTTTCTCTCTGGTTTTGTGTGTTTCTCTTTGGGTTTGTATAGTTATTTTGTGTTTTTCTATGTTTCTCCGTGGGTTTTTCCTGATTCTGCGACCTGACCCCTACCCAGCCCAGCCACCCCTGGCCATCACACACCCCAAAATCCCCCCACTAACCACAAATCCTTAACAGCCAGCTGCAAACCCACCCCCTAAACACCCCCTCCACCTGCTCCAACCCCAAAACAACACCCCTGGCTGGCTTTTTCCTCTGCTTCTGACCCCGAAGGGCAGGAACGCTTCACGTCCATGACCCGCCTGTACTACAGGGAGGCCTCAGCCTGTGTCATCATGTTTGATGTCACCAACGCCAGCACCTTCAGCAACAGCCACAAGTGGAAGCAGGACCTGGACAGCAAAGTGGTGCTGCCGGACGGGAGCGCCGTGCCCTGCCTGCTGCTGGCCAACAAGGTGGGCAGCCCGCCCGCCCGGGGCTTTGGGGGGTTCTGGGGGGGTTTTTGTGTGTTTTGTGTGTTTCTCTGTGTGTTTATGTGTGGGTTTGTATGGTTTTTGTGTGTTTCTCTGTGGGTTTGAATGGTTTCTGTGTGTTCTCTGTATTTCTCGGCGTTTGTGTTGTTTTCGTGGGGGGTTTTGTGTGTTTTGTGTGTTTCTCTGTGGGTTTGTGTGTTTTCTGTGTGTTTCTCTGTTTTCTATGTGTTTCTCTGTGGGTTTGTATGTTTTTTGTGTGTTTCTCTGTGTGTTTATATGTGGGTTTCTATGGTTTTTGTGTGTTTCTCTGTGTTTCTCTGTGTGTTTCTCTGTGGGTTTGTATGTTTTTTGTGTGTTTCTCTGTGGGTTTGTATGTTTCTTGTGTGTTTCTCTGTTTTCTGTGGGTTTCTCTGTGTGTTTCTATGTTTTCGTGTGTTTCTCTGTGGGTTTCTATGTTTTCTTTGTGTGTTTGTGTGTTTCTCTGTGGGTTTCTCTGGTTTTTATGTGTTTCTGTGTGTGTGTGTGTATTCTCTCTGTTTCTGTGCATGTTTTGTGTGTTTCTCTGTGGGTTTGTATGTTTTTTGTGTGTTTCTCTGTGTGTTTCTATGTTTTCTGTGTGTTTCTCTGTGGGTTTGTGTGGTTCTGTGTGGGTTTCTATGGTTTTTGCATGTTTCTCTGTGTGTTTGTGTGTTTTCTGTGTGTTTCTCTGTTTTCTGTGGGTTTCTCTGTGGGTTTTTTGTGTGTTTCTCTGTGGGTTTGTATGTTTTTTGTGTGTTTCTCTGTGGGTTTGTATGTTTCTTGTGTGTTTCTCTGTTTTCTGTGGGTTTCTCTGTGTGTTTCTATGTTTTCGTGTGTTTCTCTGTGGGTTTCTATGTTTTCTTTGTGTGTTTGTGTGTTTCTCTGTGGGTTTCTCTGGTTTTTATGTGTTTCTCTGTGTGTGTGTGTGTATTCTCTCTGTTTCTGTGCATGTTTTGTGTGTTTCTCTGTGGGTTTGTATGTTTTTTGTGTGTTTCTCTGTTTTCTGTGTGTTTTTCTGTGTGTTTCTACGTTTTCTGTGTGTTTCTCTGTGGGTTTGTGTGGTTCTGTGGGGGTTTCTATGGTTTTTGTATGTTTCTTTGGGTTTGTATGTTTTTTGTGTGTTTCTCTGTTTTCTGTGTGTTTCTCTGTGTGTTTCTACGTTTTCTGTGTGTTTCTCTGTGGGTTTGTGTGTGTTTTTTGTGTTTCTCTGTGGGTTTGAATGGTTTCCGTGTGTTCTCTGTATTTCTAGGTGCTTCTCTGTATGTTTGTGTGGTTCTGTGGGGGTTTTTGTGGTTTTGTGTGTTTCTCTGTGGGTTTGTGTGTTTTTTGTGTGTTTCTCTGTGTGTTTATGTGTGGGTTTCTATGGTTTTTGTGTGTTTCTCTGTGGGTTTGCAGTGCCCATCCCTGGAGGTGTCACCTGGAGGTGTCCCTGAGTGCTCAGGGTGGGGATGGGCACAGCCTGGACTCGATGATCCCACAGGAATTTTCCCACCTCATGGATCCTGAGATTCTCTTTTGAGACAGCAACTTTTCCTCAAAGGACCAGGGACACCTGGAGAGCTCAGGGCCAGCCTCTGCCCCGTGTCCATCATGCCACCGTGGTGCCACCTCCCCTGTGCCACCTCTGCTGGCTGCTGGGCAGATTTGGGACGGGGGACGAGCCTGGAGCTCCATTCCAGGCGTGCTTGCCTGAGGTGTGTCGGTGCCTGAGATAGCAGATGGAGAAATTGCTGCTTGCAACACCCCAGGGAGAGCCTTGCCCCGAGACCCGGGAGGGCTGGGAGGGCTGGGCTGCCTCCCACAGCACTGATGGCTTTCCCAGCTCCAAAATTGGGAGAAATTCCTCCCTGGGAGGGTGGGGAGGCCCTGGCACTGATGATCCAAAGAATCCCTGGCTGCCCCATCCCCTGGCAGTGCCCAGGCCAGGCTGGAGCAGCCTGGGATGGAGAAAAGTGTGGAGCTGCTGATTCCTTCCACCCCAAACATTCCATGATTCCCTGTGCTAGTTTGGATGGGGTATTGGAGATAAATCCTTCCCTGGAATTCCCAAGGAATCCCCATCCATGGGAGTGCCCAGGTCAGGCTGGAGCAGCCTGGGATGGAGAAAAGTGTGGAGCTGATTCCTTCCACCCCAAATATTCCATGGAGCTGCTGATCCCTTCCACCCCAAACATTCCATGATTCCCTGTGCTGGTTTAATGGGGTATTGGGAATAAATCCTTCCCTGGAACTCCCAGAGAATCCCCTTCCCTGGCAGTGCCCAGGCCGGGCCGGAGCAGCCTGGCACAGAGGAGATGTCCCTGCCCATGGCTGGTTTTAAACCCAAACCACCCAGAGCCATGCTGGGCCCCGTGCCCCTGAAATGCCCCTGAAATGCCCCTGAAATGCCCCTGAAATGCCCCTGAAATGCCCCTGAAATGCCCCGTTTGTGCCCTGCAGTGTGACCTGTCCCCGTGGGCCGTGACCCGGGACGAGATCGATCGCTTCAGCAAGGAAAACGGGTTTGCAGGCTGGGTGGAGACGTCTGTGAAGGAGAACAAGAACGTCCACGAGGCCATGAGGTAGGAGCAGAGCTGCTGCTGCCCCACGGGTGCCCCGGAGCAGCCGGGGCTGCCCTGCAGGCCTGGCACTGCCCGGGCTCTGGGCGTTTCTGGGGTTTTTGTGTGCTTCTGTGGGGTTTTGTGGGGGTTTGCATGGGTTTTGTGTGTTTATTCTGTGTGGTTTTGTGTGGGTTTGTGTGGGTTTTGTGTGTTTCTGTGTGGTTTTGTGTGGGTTTGTATAGTTTATGTGTGTTTATTCTGTGTGGTTTTGTGTGGATTTGCGTGGTTTTTGTGTGTTTCTGTGTGGTTTTGTGTGGTTTTGTGTGGATTTGCATCGGTTTTGTGTGGGTTTCTGTGGTTTTTGTGTGCTTCTGTGTGGTTTTGTGTGGGTTTGTGTGGGTTTGTATAGTTTATGTGTGTTTATTCTGTGTGGTTTTGTGTGGATTTGCGTGGTTTTTGTGTGTTTCTGTGTGGTTTTGTGTGGGTTTGCATGGTTTTTGTGTGTTTCTGTGTGGTTTTGTGTGTTTCTGTGTGTTTTTGTGTGGATTTGCATGGGTTTTGTGTGGGTTTGCATGGTTTTTGTGTGTTTCTGTGTGGTTTTGTGTGGGTTTGCATGGGTTTTGTGTGGTTCTGTGTGGTTTTGTGTGTTTCTGTGTGGGTTTGCATGGGTTTTGTGTGTTTCTGTGTGGTTTTGTGTGGATTTGCATGGGTTTTGTGTGTTTCTGTGTGGTTTTGTGTGGATTTGCATGGGTTTTGTGTGTTTCTGTGTGGTTTTGTGTGGGTTTGCATGGGTTTTGTGTGGTTCTGTGTGGTTTTGTGTGGGTTTGCATGGGTTTTGTGTGTTTCTGTGCGGTTTTCTATGTTTCTGTGTGGGTTTGCATGGTTTCTGTGTGTTTTTCTGTGTTTCTCTGTATGGCTTTTTGTGTGCCTCTATGGGTTTGTATGGTTTTTGTGTGTTTATTCCGTGTGCTTTTGTGTGTTTCTGTGTGTTTCTGTGTGGGTTTATATGGTTTCTGTGTGTTTCTGTGTGGATTTATATGGTTTTTGTGTATCTCTTTGTGGGTTTGTGTGGTTTTTCTGTAGTTTTTGTGTTTTTCTGTGTGGTTTTTTTTGTGTTTCTCTGTGGGTTTGTATGGTTTTTGTGTGTTTATTCTGTGTGGGTTTGTGTATTTCTCTGTGTGTTTCTGTGTGTTTTGTGTCTCTGTGGGTTTGTGTGTTTCTCTGTGTATTTCTCTGTGTGTTTCTCTGTGGGTTTGTATGGTTTTTGTGTATTTCTCTGTGTTTTTGTGTGTTTCTGTGTGGGTTTGTGTGGCTTTTGTGTAGTTTGTGTGTTTCTCTGTGTGGTTTTTTTTTGTGTTTCTCTGTGGGTTTGTATAGTTTTGTGTGTTTCTGTGTGTTTTGTGTCTCTCTGTGTTTGTGTGTGTTTTGTGTATTTCTCTTTGTGGTTTTGTGTGTTTCTCTGTGGCTTTCTATGGTTTTTATGTGTTTCTCTGTAAGTTTTTGTGTATTTCTCTGTGTGTTTTGTGTGTTTCTGTGGGTTTGTATGGTTTTTGTGTGTGTTTGGTTTTGTGTGTGTTTCTCTGTGTGTCTCTGTGTGGTTTTGTGTGTTTCTCTGTGAGGTTTTTGTGGGTTTTTGTGGGTTTGTGTGTTTCTCTGTATGTGTTTGTGTGTTTCTGTGTGTGTTTTTGTATGTTTTATGTGTGTCTCTGTGTGTTTGTGTGTGTGGGCTGGGCAGGGCTGGAGCAGCCTGGCACAGTTGGAGGTGTCCCTGCCCAAATCCAGCTGCCAGTTCTGTCCCATTCCTTAACCTGATTTTTTACTCATTTCCTGCACTTTATGTCCTTCTGTGTGGGACAGTGCTCTTTTCTGGCTTAGGGATAGGGCAACTGAGAGGCATTTTATTTAAATAACTTTTATTTAAATAAAAATAATTAAATAAATATAATTTAAAATAAAAAACTTTAAAAAATAAATAAAATAAATTTAATTTAAATGTAATTTTAAATAATTTAAATACATTTAATTATTTAAAAGTTTAAAAAATTTTGATTCCAATAACCAAAAGGCTCCCAGTTGTTTATTTCCTGAGCCTTCATGGGCAGGGGTAAAACTCTGCAGCTTGTTCCTCTGTAGTCTCTGTGTCCAGGGTGCTCCAGGCTCACATGAAGCCTCTCATGAAAAGTGTTTTTCAAAAGAGACTATTTTCCCCCTGGAGGAGCTGTGCAATATTTCAATGTATAAAGTCATTTTTCCAGCTCTTTTGTCAAAGAGAGGTTTTTAATATAATTATTTTTAGTCTCATGAGAAGGATGAGACAATACAGGGGTTATAATTCATGTTATTACAATTAGAAGTTAACAATTTCTTAATTACAAAACACTCGAAGTGTTTCTTGGCCTGTCAGCTTTTTGCTACACCATGCTGTAGGCCCTGAGACCTCTGTGCAAATCCATCTCCTGCACTTCTGAGCTTTACTTTTTGTTTTTTATTTATTCTCTGCACTGCCCAACTCTCTACAACTCTATTTCCAACACTTCTGAGATTTGCTTTTTTAATTTTTTATTTATTCTCTGCACTGCCCAACTCTCTACAAATCTATCTCCTGCACTTCTGAGCTTTGTTTTTTTGTTGTTTTTCTGTTTTTAAATTTTTTGTTTATTTTCTGCATTGCCAAACCCTCTACAAATCTATTTCCAAGACTTCTGAGCTTTGCTTTTTTTTTATTTCTTTTCTGCACTGCCCAACTCTCTGCAAATCCATGTCCTGCACTTCTGAGCTTTGCTATTTTTATTTTTTACTTCTTTTCTGCACTGCCCAACTCTCTGCAAATCCATGTCCTGCACTTCTGAGCTTTGCTTTTTTTAATTTTTTATTTCTTTTCTGCACTGCCCAACTCTCTGTAAATCCATTTCCAACACTTCTGAGCTTTGATTTTTATTTTTTATTTATTTTCTGCACTGCCCAGTGCTGCTGGTTAAAACAATACCCAAAAAAAGCCCCAGCTGAAGCTCAGGACTGTTTTTCCCCAGGGTTCTGATAGAGAAGATGATGTCCTCGTGCACGGGGGGTGGCAGCTCCTGCTCTGCTGGCTCGGGGGATTACATCAGCATCCAGGAGAGCTCTGCTCCAGGCTGGGCCTGCTGCTGAAGCCGCTGCACTCCGCGCCCTGGGCTCCTCACCATCCTCATCCTCGTCATCCTCATCCTCATCCTCACCATCCTCATCGTGGTCACCTTGCCCCGAGCTGTCCCTGGTTTGGGGTTTTTCCTGTGATTTTGAACTTTTCAGGGGCTGTTTGCTCAGCAGAGCCCTGCTGCAGTGACTGGGAGGGAGGGGTGGAGGAGGAGGAGTGGGAATGTTCCTCGTTTGGGATATTCCTCGTTTGGGATGTTCCTCATTTGGGATGTTCCTCATTCGGGATGTTCCTCATTTGGGATGTTCCTCATTGAGAATATTCCTCATTTGGAATGTTGTTCCTCATTTGGGAATGTTCCTTATTTGGGAATGTTCCTCATTTGGGATATTCCTCATTAGGAATGTTCCTCATTGAGAATATTCCTCATTTGGAATGTTGCTCATTTGGGAGTATACCTCATTTGGAATGTTCCTCATTTGGGAATATTCCTTATTTGGGATATTCCTCATTTGGGAATGTTCCTCATTTGAAAGTATTCCTCATTTGGAATGTTCCTCATTTGGAATATTCCTCATTGAGAATGTTCCTCATTTGGAATATTCCTCATTGAGAATATTCCTCATTTGGAATATTCCTCATTGAGAATATTCCTCATTTGGGATATTCCTCATTTGGGAATGTTCCTTATTTGAGATATTCCTCATTTGGGAATGTTCCTCATTTGGGATATTCCTCATTTGGAATGTTCCTCATTTGGGATATTCCTCATTTGGGAACGTTCCTTATTTGGGAATGTTCCTCATTTGCAATATTCCTAATTTGGGATATTCCTCATTAGGAATATTCCTCATTTTCCCTGCTGCTCTGATGGAGCACAATCCATGTCCAAGCAGTGCCTTGGATTATATTGAATTATTTTTTTTAAATGTTGAGCACTTCCCCCTGTGGCAGTGCTGCCCTGGGCTGCCAGAGGGATTTTTAAATTTTCTGCACCTTTACCCGCTCCCTTTTGGGGACACTGCAGCAGTTTCCTCCCTCCCTGCTCCTCCTGGGTCTGTGTCCTGGAGGGAGAGCAGTGCCCCAAAGCTGCTGAGGATGAGGAGCTGGACGTGCACTGTGCAATTCTGGGGGGAGCTGGGGCCTGGGGCAGCACAACCCCCCTGCCCTGGGAGCAGAGACCCCAAAATTCGGTCAGGAACTGCTCTGCCCTTCCTGGAACAGAACAACCCTCACTTCCCTGTGGAGCAGGGATCCCAAAATTTGGTCAGAATTTTCTCCTGCCCTTCCTAGACCAGCACAATCCTCACTATTTTTGTTTTCCCTGTGGTGCAAAGACCCCAAAATTTGGTCAGGAATTGCTCTGCCCTTCTTGGACCAGCACAATCCTCACGATTTGGGTTCTCCCTGTGGAGCAGGGATCCCAAAATTTGATCAGGAGGTTCTCCTGCTCTTCCTGGACCAGCACAACCCTCACTTCCCTGTGGAGCAGGGATCCCAAAATTTGGTCAGGAGCTGCTCCTGCCCTTCCTAGACCAGCACAATCCTCAACCTTTGTGAGCAGAGACCCCAGAATTTGGTCAGGAATTGCTCTGCCCGTCTTGGACCAGCACAACCCTCACTCCTCTGTAGAGCAGAGACCCCAAAATTTGGTCAGGATTTTCTCCTGCCCTTCCTGGAGCAGCACAAGCCCCACTCCTCTGTGGAGCAGAGACCCCAAAATTTTGTCAGGAACTGCTCTGCCCTTCCTGGACCAGCACAATCCTCAATCCCTGTGAGCAGGGATCCCAAAATTTGGTCAGGAATTGCTCTGCCCTTCCTGGACCAGCACAACCCTCACTATTCACAACCTTCACTATTTGGGTTCTCCCTGGGAAGCAGGGATCCCAAAATTTGTTCAGGATTTTCTCCTGCCTTTCCTGGACCAGCACAATCCTCATTCCCCTGGGATCTGCTTGTGCAGCAGAGACCCCAAAATTTGGTCAAGAGTTTCTCCTGCCCTTCCTAGACCAGCACAAACCTCAACCTCTGTGGAGCAGAGACCCCAAAATTCGGTCAGGAGTTGCTCTGCCCTTCCTGGACTAGCACAACCCTCACTATTTGAGCTCTCCCTGTGAGCAGACCCCAAAATTTGGTCAGGAATTGCTCTGCCCTTCCTGGAACAGAACAAACCTCACTCCCCTGGCCTCTGCTTGTGGAGCAGAGATCCCAAAATTTGGTCAAGATTTTCTCCTGCCCTTCTTGGACCAGCACAATCCTCACTTCCCTGTTGAGCAGGGATCCCAAAATTTGGTCAGGATTTTCTCCTGCCCTTCCTGGACCAGCACAACCCTCACTCCTCTATGAGCAGAGACCCCGAAATTTAGTCAGGAGTTGCTGTGTCCTCCCTGAGTAGCAGAGACCCCAGAAGCTGGTCAGGAATTGCTCTGCCCTTCCTGGATCAGAACAACCCTCACTATTCACAATCCTCACTATTTGGGCTCTCCCTGTGGAGCAGAGACCCCAGAATTTGGTCAGGATTTTCTCCTGCCCTTTCTGGACCAGCACAACCCCCACTCCTCTGTGGAGCAGAGACCCCAAAATTTTCAGGAACTGCTTTGCCCTTCCTGGACCAGCACAACCCTCACTCTCCTGGGATCTGCTTGTGGAGCAGAGACCCCAAAATTTGGTCGGGGGTTGCTCCTGCTCTTCCTGGACCCGCAAAACTCCCACTCCCCTGGGCTCTCCCTGGGAGCAGAGACCCCAAAATTTGGTCAGGAATTGCTTTGCCCTTCCTGGACCAGCACAGTCCTCAACCCCTGTGAGCAGGGATCCCAAAATTTGGTCAGGATTTTCTCCTGCCCTTCCTGGACCAGCACAATCCTCACTATTTGGGTTCTCCCTGTGAGCAGAGACCCCAAAATTTGGTCAGGGGGTGCTCCTGTCCTTCTTGGACCAGAACAATCCTCACTTCCCTGTGGAGCAGGGATCCCAAAATTTGGTCAGGAGTTGCTCTGCCCTTCCTGGAAGAGAACAACCCTCACTATTCACAATCCTCACTATTTGGGTTTTCCCTGGGAAGCAGGGATCCCAAAATTTGTTCAGGATTTTCTCCTGCCTTTCCTGGACCAGCACAATCCTCATTCCCCTGGGATCTGCTTGTGCAGCAGAGACCCCAAAATTTGGTCAAGAGTTTCTCCTGCCCTTCCTAGACCAGCACAAACCTCAATCTCTGTGGAGCAGAGACCCCAGAATTCAGTCAGGAGTTGCTCTGCCCTTCCTGGACTAGCACAACCCTCACTATTTGGGCTCTCCCTGTGAGCAGACCCCAAAATTTGGTCAGGAATTGCTCTGCCCTTCCTGGAACAGAACAAACCTCAACCCCTGTGGAGCAGGGATCCCAAAATTTGGTCAGGATTTTCTCCTGCCCTTCCTGGAGCAGCACAAGCCCCAGTCCTCTGTGGAGCAGAGACCCCAAAATTTTGTCAGGAACTGCTCTGCCCTTCCTGGACCAGCACAGTCCTCAATCCCTGTGAGCAGGGATCCCAAAATTTGGTCAGGGGGTGCTCCTGCCCTTCTTGGACCGGCACAATCCTCACTTCCCTGTGGAGCAGGGATCCCAAAATTTGGTCAGGAATTGCTCTGCCCTTCCTGGAACAGAACAACCCTCACTATTCACAATCCTCACTATTTGGGTTCTCCCTGGGAAGCAGGGATCCCAAAATTCGGTCAGGATTTTCTCCTTCCCTTCCTGGACCAGCACAACCCTCACTTCCCTGAGCAGCAGAGACCCCACAATCTGGTCAGGAATTGCTCTGCCCTTCCTGGACCAGCACAATCCTCACGATTTGGGTTCTCCCTGTGGAGCAGGGATCCCAAAATCTGGTCAGGATTTCCTGCTGCCCCTTTCTGGGCAGGGGAGGAGGGGGCTGTAAACCCCTTTTGTGGCCCCACAAGGGCCCTTGGCACTTCTGGGCCAGCCCAAAGTGCTTTTGGCAAGTGCTGCTCAATTGCCTTCCCCACATCCTCCCGCAGCCAGGGGGGATTCTGGGGAGGAAACAGCTCCCTAAAAACCCCCTGCTGTTTTAGTGGGGTGGGGAAGGGGAGGAGGAGGAGGGAAAAAAGAGTTTGTGGGATGAAAGGAAAGGAAGGAACCACTCCCCATTTCCCTCTGGGGCCTCCTTCCCCCAGTTAGTGGTGGTGGAGAGCAGTTCTGCCCTAAAAATTGGTACAAATTGAGAATTTTTGGGGAATTCACACTTTTCAGGGATGGAGTTTTGAGGGTTTAATTCCCATTTTCCCTCTGGTGCCTCTTTCCCCCAGTTATTGGTGGTGGAGAGCAGTTCTGGCCTAAAAATTGGTACAAATTGAGAATTTTTGGGGAATTCACACTTTTCAGAGCTGGAGTTTTATGGGTTTAATTCCCATTTCCCTCTGGTGTAACTTTCCCCCTGCACATCCCAGGGCTGGGTGGTGGAGAGCAGTTCTGGACAAAAAATTGGTACAAACTGAGGGAATTTTTAGGGAATTCCCTCTTTTCAGGGATGGAGTTTTGAAGGTTTAATTCCCATTTTCCCTCTGGAGCCACTTTCCCCCAGATACTGGTGGTGGAGAGAAGTTCTGGCCAAAAAAAATGGTACAAATTGAGAATTTTTAGGGAATTCAGACTTAAAAGCTGGAGTTTTGTGGGTTTAATTCTGGATTTGCTGTTCCATGATTTCCTGGTGGAACACAATCACCCTGCTCACGTTTTGGGTTTGGATTTCATCACAAAACCTTGAAAAATTGGTTTTTTTTACCTCCTTAATTGGGAAACAGGGCTGGAAATTGTCGTGTCCTGCTTCCTGCTGAATTAGGTAAATTATTCCTCCTGCCTGTCTTGCATAGAGGGATTTTATATTTTTTACCTTCACTAAAAAAATCTGAATTTTCATTCTCTGCAGCTGAAAAGAATTTAAAACTAAACAGTGAGGGTCAAGAAATTTGGAATTATTTGTGCTGCAGTTTTTGATGCAAAGCTGAAATACCTGGGCTGTGCAAATATTGCCAAATTTGGGGTTATAGGTGCTTAAAATTACAATTTTCTGCACCCAGGGAGAGCTGGTTAGCAGCAAAATGGAAGTGCCTTGATGAATTTTACTTCATTTTCTTAAAAAAAAAAAAAAGAAAAAAAAATTAAAAAATGGTTTTTAATCCTGTAAATATTTAATCCTATAAATATTTCTGTTTTTTTCTAGAACACCAGGGAAGTGCCTCATTTTTTGAAGGAGCTGTCACAAAACCCCCTAAGATCCAGGTGTTATTTATTGATTTTTGCACTTGAAATGTTTCAGCCAAGAGCTCTCCTCAGAGGTGGAAAATCCAGAAAATTCCCAATTCCTGCTCCATCCAATGGAGCTCAAGCAGAGCTTGAAACGACCTCAAATTACCCTAAAATTGGAATTTCTCCTGTAAATTTGGATCATCAGGATAAAACTGGACATTTCTTTGGATAAAATCTTATTTTTAAACAAAAAAAAAAATCTAATTTTTAAATCTATTTCAGAGCATGTCTGTGCTGCCCTTGGGTTTGCAGTCCCAAATAACTTGGGGAGTTATTTTTCCACATTTACTGTTGGGTAACAGTGTGAAAATGTGAAAAAATGTCAAAGAAAACGTGAAAAAATGTCAAAGAAAACGTGAAAAAATGTCAAATAAAACGTGAAAAAATGTCAAATAAAACGTGAAAAAATGTCAAATAAAACGTGAAAAAATGTCAAATAAACCCCCCAGAAGCTGCACAAAAGGAAAAGTCGTTTATTGAGCTGGGTGTGAGCCCCAACCTGAGAGGAAAAGGAATTCCCTGGGCAGCTCTGGGGGTTGGCAGAAAAAATCCAAATAAAGCCCAAAAATGCCCCTGGATTAAACCAGGGAGGAGCAGGGGCTGTGCCCAGCTGAAATAATTCTGCTTTTTAAAACCCAACATGATTTTTAAATGATTGTTTTAAAAATTTTAAATGATTTTTAAATGATTGTATTTTAAAATTTTTAAACCCAGGATTGCTAAAAAATTATTATCAAAATTATCATTATATCTTAAAAATTTCAACCCAAAATTATTAAAAAATATTATTTTAAAAATTATCATGTGAAAATTTTTAAACCCAGAACTATTTAAAAAATTATTATTAAATAAATATTATTATATTTAAAAATTTTAAAACACAGAATTATTTTTTAAAAATTATTATTTAAAAATTATCATTACATTGAAAAATTTAAACCCAGAATTATTAAGAAATATTCTTTTTTAAATTATCATATTTGAAAATTTTTAAACCCAGAATTATTGAGTTATTATAAAAACTATTATATTTTAAAATGTAAAATCCAGAATTATTGAAAATATTATTAACAATTATTATTAGAGTAAAAATTTTTAAACCCCAGAATTATTTTTTAAAATTATTATTAAGACATTATTATCGTATTTAAAAATTTTAAACCCAGAATTATTAAGAAATATTCTTTTAAAAATTATCATTATATTTTAAAAGTTTTAAACCCAGACTTATTGAAAGTTATTATTAAAATTATTATTATATATTAAAATGTAAAATCCAGAATTATTGAAAATATTATTAACAATTATTATTAGAGTAAAAATTTTTAAACCCCAGAATTATTTTTAAAATTATTTGTAATATTTTAAAATTATTTTAAAATTATTAAGAAATTATTATTGTATTAAAAAATTTTAAACCCAAAATTATTTTAAAAATTACTATTTCCCCTGAAAGGGGAAAACCAAAAAATGGCTTCATTGAACTTTTTTGATGCAGGTGGGTAAAAACCTGAATTTTCCAAACAGGAATCAGAAATTATCTTTATTCTGCCTCAGAATTTCCAGGGATTTTGGGACATTTTTGAGCAAAAAAGGAATTTTCTCCTCCCTGCGCTCACTCCCTGCCCTCTGTGTGACTGTTCCGTTTCCTCCTCCTTTTTCCTTCCTGGAATTTCAATTTTTAACCCAAAACCCCACGAATTTCCAGGATTTTGTGCCTTGGTTTCTTCACAAGCTGCAGGATTTTACTGCAGCCTCAAGAAGTCAAAAATATCAAAATTCAGCTTTTATTTTGGTTTTTTTTAAAATTTTTATTGCTTTTTTTTTAAGCTTAAAAGCATTTTTTAAAATTTCTTGCTGTTCCACTGAAGTATTTTAGAGGCAGGGTGCTGGCCGTTGTGAAATTCAGTATTATGGGTGTGTAAAGAGGGAAAAAATGGATTTTTAATGCACATCAATGTCACTGGGGCAGCGTTTGGAATAAAAACTGGGCACTGCTGGCTGTGGGTGTTGTTTTGGTGTCTCAGCAGTGCCAAGAAATGAGTTTACAAGTTGAAATTAGGAATAAAAACAATAAAAATGTATAAAATACGCGGTGTGAAGTGCCCTGCGTTGCCAGGAAAATAAATTCCTCTGAAATAGCCCAAAAAACAAACAAAAAAAAACCCCCAAAAAACCAACAGAACCCCAAAGAAACAAACAAAAAAAAAAGGAAGGAAAGAAAAAAACACTCCAAAACAAAAAAGAAAAAAAAATAGAAAAAAAATCCCAAATACAGACCCAAAAAACCCAAATACAGATTAAAAAAAACTCAAATACACACTCAAAAAAACTCAAATACACAACCAAATGCACACCCAAAAAACCTCAAATATGCACCCAAAAAACCCCAAATCCAAACCCCAAAAAACCCAAATGCACACAAAAAAACCCCAACAAAACCCTCCAAACAAACCAAATGACAAAAAAGCAGAACAAAACAAAAACCAAACCCAACAACAACCCCCAAAAACCCCAAAGCAAAAAAAGAAATCCAAATACACATTCAAAAAATCCAAATACACACCCAAAAAAAAATGAAATAAACACCCCAAAACCCCAAATACACACTCAGAAAACCCTAAATACACACCCCAAAAAAACCAAATATGTACCCAAAAAAACCCCCCAAATAAACACCCAAAAAACCCCAAATAAACACCCAAATACATCCCTAATAAACACTCAAAAAACCCAAGTACACACTCAAAAAACCCAAATAGACACGTAAAAAACCCAAATACACACCCCAAAAAAAATAAATATGCACCCAAAAAAACCCCAAATAAAAAAACCCAAAAAAGTCCCAAATGCGCACCAAAAAACCCAAATACACACCCCAAAATCACAAATACACACCCAAAAAAAACCCCCCAAAAAAACCCCCAAACAAACCAAACGAAAAAAACCAAACCAAACCAAAAACAACCCCAAAAAAAACCCCAAAACAAAAAAGAAAAAAAATCCAAAAACACACTCAAAACCCCAAAATACACACTCAAAAAAAACCCCTAAATAAACACCCAAAAAACCAAAATACACCAAAAAAATCCCAAATACACACCCAAAAAACTCAAATACACCCCAAAAAAACCCCAAAAATTCCAAATACACCCCAAAAAAAACCCCCCAAAAAACCCCCAAACAAACCAAACGAAAAAAACCAAACCAAAACAAAAACCAACCCCCAAAACAACCCCCAAAAAACCCCAAAGCAAAAAAAGAAAAAAAAAAATCCAAATACACACCCCCAAAAAAACCCCAAATAAACACCCCAAAACCCCAAATACACACCCAGAAAACCCTAAATACACACCCCAAAAAAACCAAATATGTACCCAAAAAAAACTCCCCAAATAAACACCCAAAAAAATCCAAATACACACCCAAATACATCCCTAATAAACACTCAAAAAACCCAAGTACACACTCAAAAAAACCCAAATACACACCCCAAAAAAACCAAATATGCACCCAAAAAATCCCGAATACACACCCCAAAATCACAAATACACACAAAAAACCCCCCAAAAAAACCCCCAAACAAACCAAACGAAAAAAACCAAACCAAACCAAAAACAACCCCAAAAAAACCCCAAAACAAAAAAGAAAAAAAATCCAAAAACACACTCAAAACCCCAAAATACACACTCAAAAAAAAACCCTAAATAAACACCCAAAAAACCAAAATACACCAAAAAAATCCCAAATACACACCCAAAAAACTCAAATACACCCCAAAAAAACCCCAAAAATTCCAAATACACCCCAAAAAAACCCCCCAAAAAACCCCCAAACAAACCAAACGAAAAAAACCAAACCAAAACAAAAACCAACCCCCAAAACAACCCCCAAAAAACCCCAAAGCAAAAAAAGAAAAAAAATCCAAATACACACCCCAAAAAAACCCCAAATAAACACCCCAAAACCCCAAATACACACCCAGAAAACCCTAAATACACACCCCAAAAAAATGAAATATTTACCCAAAAAAACTCCCCAAATAAACACCCAAAAAACCTGAATAAACACCCAAAAAAACCCAAATACATCCCTAATAAACACTCAAAAAACCCAAATACACACTCAGAAAACCCTAAATACACACCCCAAAAAAACCAAATATGCACCAAAAAAAAACCCAAATAAACACCCAAAAAAACCAAAATACACCAAAAAAAAATCCCAAATACACACCCAAAAAAACCAAAATACACCAAAAAAATCCCAAATACACACCCAAAAAAACCAAAATACACCAAAAAAAAATCCCAAATACACACCCAAAAAACTCAAACGCACCCCAAAAAACCCCCAAAAATTCCAAATACACCCCAAAAAAAAACCCCAACAAACCCCTCCTAAAAAAACCATGAAAATAAGATTTAAAACACCAGAACCCAAACGAACCCAGCTGAAAGATCCTCAATTATTCATTTTTATTGGGCTACATAAAAATGCAAATTTTGGGCGCCTCGCTGGGGTCGAGTTCCGTGTTGGCAGCGAGGAATTCCTTGGTGTGGAATTTTCTATTTTGGGCCTTTTTTTTCAGGAAAAACGGCCACAATTCCAAAGGAATTCCAATAAAATCATGCGGGGTTGATGAAATGAACCGAAATTATCCAAAAATTGGATTTTCTCCTATAAATCTGCTAATTTTTGTATCACCAAACCATCTTCTCGCTGTGTAAAAATAAGATTTAAATGCAATTTTTATTAAAATGAGGCATGGACATCCAAAGCCCAAAGTGCACAGCAAAAGGGAGAAGCTGCATTTTAATGATTATGGAATATTTTTAATTTTTTCATGGTTTTTCATGTATTTTTTCGCACTAAAATGAGGGATTTTTGGGGTTTGGAGGGAATTTAAAGTGTAAAAAATCAAATTTCTTCAGTGGGTTGTGCATGAGTTGTGTTGGCCAGCACAGGGGAAATGCTGCTGGTGAAAAAACCCCAAAATATCATTTCTCCTCTAAATCTGATCATATTTGTGTCATTAAACCATCTTCTCACAGTTCCCAATATAAAAATTAGCATCAAAAATATAAAAAAATTATAAAAATAGGATTTAAATGCTATTTTTATTAAAATGGAGGGATGAAGCTCCAACGACCAAAACGCACAGCAAAAGGGAGAAGCTGCATTTTAATGGCTGTGGAATAATTTAATTTTTCCATGATTAAAGCATCGCCTTTCCTCACCAAAATGAGTCAATTTTGGGATTTCTGACGAGTTCAAAGCGCAAAAAAATCCAAAATCTTCATTGGACTTGGCATGAATTGTGCCTGTACTTAACTGCTGACTCGCACAGGGAGAAGTGGCATCGGTGACATCAGTGCTGGGGTCAGAACCCGCCGCTGCCACCGAATTTTTGCATCTTTTATTAATAAAAATTAATTACTGGGGACGCGCGCCCGGGGCCGCCTTTTCCCTCCAAAACCGCGCCGGGCCCGCGCGGCGAATCTGCGGCTCGGGCCTTGAGGCGCCGCAGCGCCACGAAAAATTCCCGGAGAAACGGGAAAAAATTCCGGCGTGCCGCCGGTGACGGGGGGGCGCGGCGGGCGCGGCGGGAGCGGCGGGACAGGGCGCGGAGCGGCCGCGGCGGCACCGGGAGCGCGTGGCGAATCTGCCGCCGGCGCTCCGCCGCGTGCGGGCCGCGCTGCCCGCCCTCCCCGCGGGGACAGGGGGCGGGCCCTGCGCGCCGTGATGGTTCGAACGAGCCAATGGGGCGCGGCGCCTCGCGGGTTGTAACCAATCGGCTGCCGAGGGGGGCGTGGCCGGCGGGGTCGGCGGCGCCGCCCCCCCGCTCGCATCCTCTCGGCGGGGCGAGCGCGACCATTTTGCGGGGGGGAGCGGCGGGAGCGCGACCGGCACCGACAGCGGGGCCGCCGCCGGGAGCAGGGAGCGCCAGCGGGATCGGCAGCGGGGAGCGGCGGCAGCGGCGGCGGCGGCGCCTGACGGGGGAGCGGCGGCTCCGCAGGCGCGGCCTGAGGCGCTGGGCCCAGCGCTCCCGCTCGCTCCGGGCGGCCTCCGCGGCGCCGGCGGCCTCCGCGTCCCCGTTCGCCCCGCGGCCAGCCGCGCGCGGCCCGCAGCGCCGGCGCCATGTCGCGGCCCGTCAGGTGAGTCCCGGCGGCGCCGCCGCGCGGGGCAGGCCGCGCTCGGGGCGGGCCGCGCCGATTTCTCCTCTATTTCCCCTTGTTTCTCCCCGCGAGCCCGGCCGGGCCGCCGCCATCCACGCCGCGTTTCGCAGCGGGCCCAGCGGGGCGGCCGCCGTCCCGCATTTTGTAACGGGCAGAAAGGGGATTATTATTTCTTCATTTATTTATTTATTTATTTATTTATTTTCCGCCGCCGTGACCCAGTTGGCGCGGGGCGGGCGCCGCTCCGGCCGCCATCCGCGGCCCCCTCAGCGCGGCGGGGCCGGGCCGGGCCGCCGGGGGAGGGGACGCGGTGCCATCCGGCGAGGGTCCGGGGCACGGGGGCTGTGCATGGGGAAGCACGCGGAGGGGAGGAGCCGCCGGGAGCCGCCCCCTCGCAGCGAGCGGCGCCGCCGCACGGCCCGCTCCGCCCGGCCGGCCGCGGGCTGCGCGCCCCGGGCTCGCCCCGCCGCCGCTCCAGCCCCGGTGCTTTCCGCTTCCGAGCCCTCGGTGGCCGGGCTGTGCCAGGTGGGGCCGGGCTCTGCCAGGTGGGGCTGGGGTTGGGTTTGGTGGGCTCGGAGGGGTGGGATGGAGCGCGGTGGTGCCGCGGAGGTGGTGCCCGAGGGAAGGGCTGGAGCTGTGCTCGCCGTGGGTGTCTGGGGAAATGTTTGGGGTGTTTCGTCTCCCTGAGGGTGCTGGGCGCTGCTCAGGCTCCCCCGGGGATGGGCACAGCCGTAGAGCTGCGGGGGAGTTCGGGCAGTGCTGCCAGGGGTGCCCAGGGTGGGGTTTTGGGGTGTCTCTGCAGGGGTTTTGGGGTGTCTGTGCCCAGGGTGGGGTTTTGGGGTGTCTCTGCAGGGATTTTGGGGTGTTTGTGCCCAGGATGGGGTTTTGGGGTGTCTGTGGCACTGGATGGGATTTTGGGGTGTCTCTGCAGGGATTTTGGGGTGTCTGTGCCCAGGGTGGGGTTTTGGGGTGTCTCTGCAGGGATTTTGGGCTGTCTCTGCCCTGGGTGGGGTTTTGGGCTGTCTCTGCAGGGATTTTTGGGGTGTCTGTGCCCAGGGTGGGGTTTTGGGGTGTCTGTGGCACTGGGTGATCCCAGTGAGTCCATTCCAGCTCAGGACATTCTGGGACTCCCTTGGGTCTCTAAGCTTTACCAAGGAGGTGGCAAAAGAGGGAACTCGTGATTTAAGGTGTCTTTATAGCAAAGGTGTGAGGTTTCCCACGGTGTTGTTGGAATTCCTTCATTCTCAAGGGACTGGTTGGAGTTTTAGTCCCAGTTGGAGTTTTAGTCCCAGTTGGAGTTTTAGTCCCAGTTGGAGTTTTAGTCCCAGTTGGAGTTTTATCCCAGTGAGCCTGGGCTGGGCTGTGGATGTTGAGTATTTTAGCTAACTTAATAATAGGCACAAATTAATTGTGACCATGATGCATCTGCACATTTAGAGGTGACAGCATTTGCATTTGTATTTAAGTAACATCTCTGATAATGCAGAATTTAAAACATAAACGGAGCCCAGGAGTGCTTTGCTGGGTGTGGGAGTGGCTGAGTGCTGGGTGAGCTGCCCAAATTAGTGCTGATGTGACTCTGCTGCCTGAGGGGACACTTCAGTGTTAGAGATTTCCTCCAGGTCGGGAAAGGTCTTTAAAAATAGAGCCTCTGAGCTTGCTGGAATTAAGTGTTTTTGCAAAGGTTTAAAATGAATAATTAAAATAAAACACCTCTGTCCAGTCCTGGAGTGTTGTGAGAGCTGTGCCTGCTCTCAGCTCTGCAGGAAAATGAAACACCAAAGTCCAGCAGGTTGTCAGAGCCCAGAGCCTGGCGCGGGGCAGGAGAGATGCAGCAGTCCCTTATCTCCCTGGGTTTTACAGCCCTCCCAGGGGAAAAAGGTAAATATTCAGTGCCTGCTGTGTTATATTGATCTGCTAGCCAGAAAACCCTGCCTCTAGGTTTCAGTCCATTCAGAAGTTAATGCTGGAATGAAGTTTTGTCTGCCTGTCTTTGGTTTTTGGTAAATGGAAGCCTGGTGCAAGGTTCTTCATCAGAGATGTGGTGGTGGGAGAGTTTTGCTCCAGTCAGTGTTCTGTGAATTTATTGGTGTTGGCTGCTGGTTTCTGGTGAATATGTGTGCACCTAAAGCAGTGAGCTTCATAAAATCCGTCCCATATCCCAAGTTTTTACTCCACTTGTTGAGAAAATTGACCTGAGGCTGAGTGTGGCTGTTAATGCCAGTTATTTAAAATTAAGTAGTAATAAAGTGTGGTGTTTACAGCTCTGTGTGGCTGGCACTGAGAGCCAGGTGCTTCCTGCACAGTTCCATTTCTCCTGCGTGGGTAATGATGGGCTTTCAGTGCTCCAGAAAAAGGCAAGGAGTGAAAACTGAAGGAACCTGAAATCACTGAACTTCTGCATCTCTTGTGTAACTCTCCTGAAGTTCTGCAGAGAGCTGGGGCTGCTTCTAGGGATAAAATAAAATGAAATTCAATACTTGGAGCCACTATTTTTTATATATACAGCATCAGTTAATGTGTTTAAAGTCAGAATTTTGACTTCTGGTGCAGCTTTTCTTCTGCTTTTTCTCACTGCTCACTTTTACTTGCTGGTCTTCTGCAGGCTTTGTGAATTGAGATGTTGTGGGCAGGGCTGGAAATCCCAGGGGTTTTTGGTCATTCATTTGAAGCTTAAAGCCAGTTATGAATTTATCTCAGTGCTTCAAGGCTTTGCATCTTTCATTTTTCTGGATTTGAATCCCAGCCTGCTGTGGGCACTGCAGTGGAAGGGTGAGATTTTATTTTACTATTAAATGTAACTTGTGTTGTCACTGGGCAATGTAAAGTAGAAATAATTGTGATTGTGGAAAAGTTCTGTGGGATTGCAGGCAAGTTCCTTGGGGACTGGCACTTAATAGAGCTGAGTGATGCTGTGTGCTCCAGAGCTGAGGAATAAAAAGGTGATTCTTGCTCTCTTTCAGTCTGAAAACCAGAAATAAGGTGGGGGTACAAGGAAATTCAGAATGCCAGGGTGGGGGGTGAGCTGGTGTTTGGGTTTGGTTTCCCTCTTCTCTGCATCATGTCTGTAATAAAATCTCAATTCTAGTTAAAATCAAATAGAGAAAGAGCACAGAACTGCTGCAGAAATCAGTGAATTGTTGTGTGGATCCTGAATATGCTGAGAAGCTGCAGGGGAGCGAGGCCAGAGCCGGCTCTGAGCTCTGCACCGGGACCCTCAGGGCTGAGTCCTGGCTCCCGTCTGTGCCCAGTGAGCCCCAAAGTGACCTCCCTGGGTCCCTGCCTGGCACCAGTGCCCTGTGCCACCTTCTGGTGGTGATTTGCAATCCGTGTGCACGGAGAGCCCAGATCCAGCAGTGCAGATTTGCTTTGCAGGAAACGCTTCTGGCTGGAATTGGTGGTTTCTGTGTATAAAAAATCTACCCAAAAGTGCTTTTAGTGGCAATATTTGTGATGAGATTGGTCCCACCTTTCCCTGGAGGTGAAACCTGAGGGTCAGCAGGGGCTGGAGCTTCCTTCAGATTTTTGGTTACATTGCTTCAATCAAGGCTGTGCTGAAAAAAACACAAAAAAACCTCAATAACCATTGAATCTCCTTGCTGGATTGAGGGTGGGTGGGTGGGTTTGACCTAAACATTCTCTTCAGTGCCTGGAATTTTGGAGATTCCTTTTAGCATGGCTTTGCAGGATTATACATTGTGGGATTTTATTAAAATGTGGACTTTAATGCCCTTACAAATATCTGGGAATCTGTGCATTCCCTTAAAAAAAACCCCAAAACTTTGTCTGATTGTGGGGCTGTGCTGATGTTGATTTAAAAACTGAAAGTTCAGGGACTAAATTGAGGATGAGGTATGATGACGACTTTTTTTTCTCAGTTTTATGGGCAGTTAGTGATCCTTTGCACAGATGAAATGCAAAATCAACACGTCATTCTCTTAAAAAACCCCAAAACTTTCTGTCTGATTGTGGGGCTGTGCTGATGTTGATTTAAAAACTGAGGGTTTAAGGACTGAACTGAAGTTGTGATATGAGGATGACTTTTTTTCTCAGTTTTATGGGCATTTAGTGATCCTTTGACATCTTGATTTTGCATTTCATCTCTGCATTCTCTTAAAAAACCCCAAATTTTTTCTGTCTGATTGTAGGGCTGTGCTGATGTTGATTTAAAAACTGAATGTTCAGGGACTAAATTGAGGATGAGGTATGAGGATGACATTTTTTCTCAGTTTTATGGGCATTTAGTGATCCTTTGACACGTTGGTGTTGCTTTCCATAATTCCAAAATCGCGCTTTGGCAGGCAGCAAGTGCAGGCTGCAGGAATTTCTGTGCGTTTCAGTTAAATTGCTGAGAGTGACTTCACTGAGTGCTTCCATCCCAACATGTGAGGAGCTCCTGTTTGTTCCAATTATTGCACTGACAGCTGTTACTAAAAACTTATCCCTGAACTTTTATGTGCACACTTTGTGTTAATCTGGATCAGCAAGGAAGTTACCTTCAGATTTAATTTATATTTCAAA
The DNA here is from genome assembly GCF_036417665.1 of Passer domesticus. Lineage (NCBI taxonomy): Eukaryota > Metazoa > Chordata > Aves > Passeriformes > Passeridae > Passer > Passer domesticus. The sequence continues at coordinate 3,283,258 of NC_087498.1, forward strand.
CCCTCTGAACAATGCCCATCCCCTTAAATTTAAATTTATATTTTAAATCACACTTAACAGTGCCCATCGCCTTCAAATTTAAATTTTAACCCACCCTGATCAATGCCCATCCCCTTCAAATTTATATTTATATTTTAAATCACACTCAACAGTGCCCATCCCCTTCAAATTTATATTTTAAATCACACTGAACAATGCCCATCCCCTTCAAATTTATATTTATATTTTAAATCACACTCAACAGTGCCCATCCCCTTCAAATTTATATTTTAACCCACCCTGAACTCTGCCCATCCCCTTCAAATTTATATTTATATTTTAAATCACACTCAACAGTGCCCATCCCCTTTAAATTTATATTTATATTTTAAATCACACTCAGCAGTGCCATCCCCTTCAAATCTCCTGGTGATTGGGTCCCTAAATTGGAATTTCCCACGCTCAGCCTGAGCAGTGCCTGGTGCTGCTGGGCTTTGTTCCTCTCCAAAGCACGGGTGGGCTTCAACATCTACAAATCTTGTCTTCATTTGGCTTTTTTTTGTATTTTTGGGGTGGTTTTTGAGGGATTGGTTTCATTTTTTGGGGTTTTAGTTGAAGAAGTTTGGGTTGAAATAAAGAGTTTTGCTCCTGCGTCCTTCTGTAAGCCACGAGTTACAGGTGCTTGTACAGGAGAGAAAATGAAATTTTAGTTACCTGTACAAATCTTGTCTTCCTTTCATTTGTCTTTTTTGGTGTTTTGGGGGTGTTTTTTTAAGGGATTGGTTTAATTTTTTAGTTTTTTAAGAGGTTTAGGTTAAAATAAAACCAGTTTTGCTCCTTCATCCTTCTGTAAGCCACGAGTTCAAGGTGCTCAGGAGGACAAGCTTGATTTATCCATACAAATCTTCCTTTCATTTGCATTTTTGGGATGTTTTTTAAGGGATTGGTTTCATTTTTTTTGTTTTTTAATTTCTTTAAGATGTTTGGGTTGAAATAAAACCAGTTTTACTCCTTTATCCTTCTGCAAGCCATCAGTTAGAGGTGCTCAGGAAGGCAACTTAAACTTGATTTACCTGTACCAATCTTCCTTTCATTTGTATTTTTGGGGTGTTTTTTGAGAGATTGGTTTCATTTTTTGATTTTAAAATTTCTTGAAAATGTTTAGGTTGAAATTAAACTAATTTTGCTCCTTTATCCTTCTGCAAGCCATCAGTTAGAGATGCTCAGGAGGGCAACTTAAACTTGATTTACCTGTACCAATCTTGTCTTCATTTGTCTTTTTTTTTGTATTTTTGGGGTGTTTTTTGAGTGATTGGTTTAATTTTTGGGGTTTTAAACCTCTTAAAGATGTTTAGGTTGGAACAAAACCACTTTTGCTCCTTCATCCTTCTGCAAGCCATGAGTTGGAGATGCTCAGGAGGGCAACTTAAACTTGATTTACCTGTACCAATCTTCCTTTCATTTGCATTTTTGGGGTGTTTTTTTTAAGAGATTGGTTTCATTTTTTTGGTTTTTTAATTTCTTTAAGAGATTTGTGTTGAAATAAAACCAGTTTTGCTCCTTTATCCTTCTGAAGCCATGAGTTAGAGCTGCTCAGGAGAGCAACTTAAACTTGATTTTAGGTGGATCAGCACTGCTGGCTTTGGGGTGTCTTTGAACTGACTGGGTTTATCAGCAATTAATTAATGATAATGAATTAATTGACAGTGAATGCAGCTCAGTGTGAACTGAGAGCAGGAGAAGGGGAGGATGATGAGGATGAGGAAGGATCCCTGTGCTGGGTGGAGTTCCCACTGGAGAACTGAGCTCTGTGGGGATTGCTGCAAAATCCAATTTATCCCCTTGGCTCTGGGCTGGGAAAGGGGCTCTGGGAATTCTGTGTTCCCAGCCCTTCCAGGGGTCTGAATTTGAGGAATTACAGCTGAAATTTAATGGATTTTATGTAATTTTATTGGCTGCCTTGGTTTCCTTTGGTCACTGTTTTATCGGGCAGTTATCAATAAAAGAGCTGGGAACTGATATCTTGTCAATAAAAGAGCTGGGAATTGATATCTTGTCAATAAAAACAGCTGGGATTTGATACTTTATCAATAAAAGAGCTGGGAATTGATATTTTATCAATAAAAGAGCTGGGAATTGATATCTTGTCAATAAAAACAGCTGGGATTTGATACTTTATCAATAAAAGAGCTGGGAATTGGTACTTTATCAATAAAAGAGCTGGGAATTGATATCTTGTCAATAAAAGAACTGGGAATTGATATCTTGTCAATAAAAGAACTGGGAATTGATATCTTGTCAATAAAAGAACTGGGAATTGATACTTTATCAATAAAAGAGCTGGGAATTGATACCTTGTCAATAAAAGAACTGGGATTTGATGCTTTATCAATAAAAGAGCTGGGAATTGATATCTTGTCAATAAAAAGAGCTGGGATTTGATGCTTTATCAATAAAAGAGCTGGGAATTGATATCTTGTCAATAAAAAAACAATTGGGATTTGATACTTTTAGCCAAAAAACAGCTGGGAATGGACATCTTTTCAATAAAAGAGTTGGGATTTGATATCCTATCCATAAAAAGAGTTGGGATTTGATACCTTATCAATAAAGCAGCTGGGATTTGATACTTAATCAATAAAAGAGCTGGGAATTGATATCTTGTCAATAAAAACAGCTGGGATTTGATACTTTATCAATAAAAATAGTTGGGATTTGATATCTTGGCAATAAAAAAACGTTGGGATTTGATGCTTTATCAATAAAAAGAGTTGGGATTTGATACTTTATCAATAAATCAGCTAGGCTTTGATACCTTGTCAATAAAACAGCTGGGAATTGATATCTTGTCAATAAAAAACAGCTGGGATTTGATACTTTATCAATAAAAGAGCTGGGATTTGATATTTTATCAGTAAAAAGAGCTGGGAATTGATATCTTGTCAATAAAAAGAGTTGGGATTTGATACTTTTATCCAAAAAACAGCTGGGAATTGATTTGTTTTCAATAAAAAAGCTGGGATTTGATACCTTTGTCAGAAAAGCAGCTGGGTTTGCTGGACAAGGTGCTGATAAAACAACCAACAGTTCCATTTCAGGGGCTGCAGGAAGTTCAAGAAGCAGATTTGATTTTGTTGACTTCCAGGTCAGTGTAACTCATTCAGAAAAAGCTCCTGGAAACCCCAGGGAGCTTCAGGTGCTTTAAAAAGAGGAAAATAAAAATTGGGGGAGAAGGTGTGACACAGGTGAGCTGTGAGGAGCAGGAACTCCAAAAGGAGCACTCTAAAATAAAGTTTGATTTATAATTTTTTTGTATTTACCAAAAAGAACATTGACATGGTGAGGCTGCAACCCAGATTATTCTAAAATCTCCTCGGGAAAATGCTGGTTTGTACTTTGTGTCCATTTCTGACTGCAGAGGTGCAGGTGGCTGAAGTAGCCAGGTTTTCTGGGGTGTTTTTGGGCTGCAGCTGCAGCACTGGAAATGGGGATGTGGCACTTCCTTCAAGCTTTAGTGGCCCTGAAGGGATGAATTCCTAATTTTTGTCTCCTGCTTTTTGACAGGAACAGGAAGGTGGTGGATTACTCCCAGTTTCAGGAATCAGATGATGCTGGTAAATGATTTTTTTTTTCCTTAATCTCCTCGTTATTGCCATGCATATTAATTGTTCTGCTTCTAATCACATCTTCAACTCCAATTCCAAGGAGTTGCTGTTCTTCACAGCCTGAACTGTTAATAAGTATTTGAGAATATAATCATTCTCATATGTTTTGTATGAAACAAACAATGGTGATAGAAATCTTATTATTTAATGCTGGTATTGTTGTAGTGCCTGGAGGCTGTTGGCAGCAATTCCTTCCTTGCTCTGTGTTCTGTTCTGGGGCAGAGGCTCCTTGATGCCACTTTTTTCCACAGGAAAAGATGTTTTCCATTTATTTTATGGCTCCAGTTGAGCCCACATTATCAGGCATTTGGGGGGGATGGCAGCTAAAAAAATATCATTTGTGTGAATTAACAAAATAGTGCTGGATCACATTTGGTAAAAATGTCATTTCTGAATTAAAATGCTGGATCCCATCTCTAAAATAATATCATCTGTGTGAATTAACAGAATAGTGCTGGATCACATTTGGTTAAAATGTCGTTTCTGAATTAAAATTCTGGATCCCATTTCTAAAATAATATCATCTGTGTGAATTAACAAAATATTGCTGGATCACATTTGGAAATAATGTGATCTCTGAATTAAAATTCTGGATCCCATCTCTAAAATAATATCATCTGTGTGAATTAACAGAATAGTGCTGGATCACATTTGGAAATGATGTGATCTCAGTGAATTAACATTTCTGGATCTCATTTCTCAAATGAAATCTGTGTGAATTAACAGAAAATTCCTGGACTGTTTTGAGTTCTTGGAAGGTAAACTCAATGCTAAGGTTGCACTGATAATTAAAATGATGCAAATATGCATAATTCTTAATTACAGTGGTTTTATTTATGAAATGAGGTGCTGTGTAAGAGCTGTAAGGAGTTCTGCTGGATCCACGGCATCTTCCTCCATCCCAGGACAGTAAATACCAGTGTGTGCTGTGGGATCCTGCAGAAATCCATATGGGTGGTAATTGGTAATGGCTTTCTAAAGTAACCAAATGCAAAATGAATGCTCTGGTGAGGTTTGGTGCTGTTTCCCTGGGTGAGACTTGGCTGTACAGAACATTTCCATGGTGCTGTTGGCAGAAGAAAAGCTCAGATTTGAACAAGGACTTTGCTTCCACCAGAGTTTTGTTGAAGCTTTATGGAGTTTTTCTTTTTGCTGTGCATGAAATGCTCAGTTGGAGTGGTGGGGTGAGTTTGACCCAGCCCCTTTTGTGCTGTGCTCTCCTGTCCAGATGATGATTATGGAAGAGATTCGGGTCCCCCCTCCAAGAAAATCCGCTCGTCTCCCCGGGAGGCTAAAAACAAGAGGAGATCTGGGAAGAATTCTCAGGAGGACAGGTGAGAAAAGCAGCTTTGCCTCCCTTGGAACATTTCTCAGAGCTTTGTCCTGCATGGGGAGCAGATCTTCCAGGGGGGTGGAATTCCAGTGGGACTGGAGCTCAGTCAGGGCTGAGATGGTGAGGCAGAAATCTTGTGTGAAACTGTCAGCAGTGCTCCAGCCTCCAGAGGCAGGGAAGGGGATTTGGGCACCAGGATTGGCAGCTGCCCATCCCCAGGTGAGGCAGGACAAGGTGCAGCTCCTGCCCCTGTTCTGCAGCCTCTCAGAGCATCCTGTGCTGCCAGGGGTGGGTGGCACTGGGGACAGGGACATCTGGGAGTTTTGTGGCTCTTTGTTCCTCATTCTGTAAACATTAGTTAGAGATGCCCAGGAGGGCAACGTAAACTTGATTTTAGATGGATCAGCACTGCTCCAGAGGCAGCTGGAGTGGCAGGGAAGGGGATTTGGGCACCAGGATTGGCAGCTGCTCATCCCCAGGTGAGGCAGGACAAGGTGCAGCTCCTGCCCCTGTTCTGCAGCCTCTCAGAGCATCCCTGTGGTGCCAGGGGTGGGTGGCACTGAGGGCAGGGACATCTGGGAGTGTTGTGGCTCTTTGTTCCTCATTCTGGATAACCTGTAAACATCAGTTAGAGATGCCCAGGAGGGCAACGTAAACTTGATTTTAGATGGATCAGCACTGCTCCAGAGGCTGCTGGAGTGGCAGGGAAGGGGATTTGGGCACCAGGATTGGCAGCTGCTGCATCCCCAGGTGAGGCAGGACAGGGTGCCCCCATTCTTCAGCCTCTCAGAGCATCCTGTGGTGCCAGGGGTGGGTGGCACTGAGGGCAGGGACATCTGGGAGTGTTGTGGCTCTTTGTTCCTCATCTTGGGTAATCTGTAAACATCAGAGATGCCCAAGAGGGAAACGTAAACTTGATTTTAGATAGATCAGCACTGCTCCAGAGGCTGCTGGAGTGGCAGGGAAAGGGATTTGGGCACCAGGATTGGCAGCTGCTGCATCCCCAGGTGAGGCAGGACAGGGTGCCCCCCATTCTGCATCCTCTCAGAGCATCCTGTGGTGCCAGGGGTGGGTGGCACTGAGGGCAGGGACATCTGGGAGTTTTTTGGCTCTTTGTTCCTCATCTTGGGTAATCTGTAAACACACAGCTCGGTTTGGGAGCTGAGTTCCTCCAGCAGCCTCAGTGCTGCCCTACTGAAAGTGAAATTTTCCTGTAGAATTTCCATTTTGCAGTCCCCCAATGATTGCCATGAGACTTTTGAAATAATTTTTTGGGTTTTATGACAGAGCTCAGCTTCAGGGATGCTGGTTCTGAGGGTTCTTGAGGTTCTGCCAGCTGGTTCTTGCTCTGTCACCCCAAGATGTCTTTTATTTTCCTAATGATAAAATCATTTGAGAAAGCTTGGGCCAGTAAAAGGAAGATGCACAGAATGGAATCTGAACAATGACATAAAGACAAGTGCTGACTTAAAATCTATCCAGGATAAACCCTGATTTCATTTATAGACTGCATCTAGACCATCAGAGTTGTAACTAAAGGGGAGGCCATGTGGGTTGTGGGTTGGTTTGAGAGGGAAGTGCAGGCTTCACCTCAGTCTCATCATTTCCTGCCTGGTTTGAGTTTTTCTGGGATTCACACTTTGAGCTTTATCTTCCAACCATGATAACTCCACAGACTGCTGAGTAATCTGAAGTATGTCCAGGAAAAGTGAAAATTCTCATCCTGGACCTCAGTTTGCTCTTTAACAGTTGTTATTTTCCACACAAGAGTGTCTGAAGTCAAAGTTGAGGCAAGCACTCAGACCTTACCCTGCTCTCATTTGCAGTGAGGATTCAGAAGACAAAGATGTGAAGACTAAGAAAGATGATTCACACTCAGCAGGTAACTGACAGCATTGTATCTTTAAATCATGTCTGCTCACACCTGTGAGAGCTGCAGGAGTAGGATTTGAGGCAGAAATTAAATTATTCTGATTTATTTTAAGCCATATGTTGCCTCTGCTGCTGTTATTTCCCATCCCGGTTTGGGATAATGGTGTTGGGGTTTTTTGGTGTAATGTGATGATCCTATAAAATTTGTCTTCAGAATTGGATAGATGTGTTGATCCCTTCCCTACATCTTTTATCCAGAATGATCCAAGAAACTTCATCTTGGTGCCTTTTCCTTGCAGATGAAGATTTTGGCAGTGAGGATGATGACGTGGGAGCTGACGACGGCAAAGCCGACAGCGACTACGAGAGCTCTCAGAAAAGCAAAAAAGGAAAGAAAGCTAAACCAGACAAGAACAAGAGAGCAGCCTCCAAATCCAGGAAAAGGCCTGCAGGTAAAAAGAAAAATAAAGATGAAAAAAAAGGTTATTTTTCAGTGAAAATACTGCAGAGGATCTTTGTTGGGTGAGTAAGGAGGGTGTTGATGAGGTTGAACTGTCCCCCCAGTAACTCAGTGGGTGTTTTAACCCCTGAAAAATGCCCTGCCCTGTCCTGCCCACGTGCTGCCTCGTGGCAGGAGCTCTGTGCCCTGTGCTCAGCACAGTTTGGGGCCTTTCTCTGCAGAGGACAGCGAGGATGAGAAGGAAGATCACAAAAATGTTCGTCAGCAGCGGCAGGCGGCGTCCAAGGCAGCCTCCAAACAGAGGGAGATGCTCATGGATGATGTGGGCAGTGAGGAGGAGGAGCAGGAGGATGATGAGGCACAGTTCCAGGAGAGTGAGTAAATGGGATTGGAAAAAGGGACAGCAAAAAAAACCCCACGGTTTGCTTTTTGGCTGGGACACAGGATGGAAGTTGTGCTCCTGAGTAACTTCATTTTCACTGCGTGTCTGTCCAAGTTGGGCTTTCCCAGCTGGAATTGTGCTCCCAGTTTGCAGCAAAGGTGTCTGTGTGTGTGTGTGTCCCACAAAATTTATCTTCACAAGTGGTAGATCTGCTGATCCCTTCCTGCAGTTTTTATCCAGAATGAGATTTTTAAGTCATCAAGTACTTAAATTATACCGATGTGGCTGTGGCAACTTCCTGTAACTTGAAAATTGGAATCTGTCATGGGTTTGCACCACTTACTGTTCCTGCATGCTAGGTTGGTCATGTACAGGGATAAGATAAAGTCATGTACAGGGGGAGATAAGCCAGTGCTTCAGAACTGATCTGGAATTTATGCAGTGAAAAGTTTTTAACTTCAATGACAGATTTTAGGAAAACCTTAAATTCCTGAAGAGTTCAATCTTGAAGAATCTGTGAGACAAGAAACTTTACCTTGGTGCCTTTTCCTTGAAGATAAAAATTTTTATTTCTCCCCCAGAGGTGTGAGTGTGTGTTTTCCTGAGATCTATTTCTTTGTAAGCCCTACAGCATAATTGTAAACTTCTTTTTGCTGTCCCTGTGGCATTGCTGATGTAAGAACCCAGTCAGATTTTAGCACAGCAGATAAATGGAAGCCCACAAAGTCTCAGTCTGTGTCCACAATTTCACTGGCAGATCTCAGCTCTATCTTTTCCTTCCTTTTTTTTTTTTTTTCCCCAAAAAACTGAAATTTCCTTATGCTTCCAGCAGATTCAGGAAGTGATGAAGACTTCCTCATGGAAGATGATGATGACAGTGACTATGGCAGTTCAAAAAAGAAAAATAAGAAGGTCTCCAAGAAATCCAAGCCAGAGAGGAAAGAAAAGAAAATGCCCAAGCCCAGGCTAAAGGCTACAGGTGAGTGTGCAAGGAGAGTTCCTCAGTTTAAAACCCAGATTTTCTTTTTGCTGCAGAGCCTTGGTTGAAATCTTGGGGTCACAGACAATCCACAAAAATGTTGAAGGGCCCAAATGCTTTAATTTAAAATGATTTAAAGCAGCAGTGTGGAATAATGAGTTGGCTTTAATTCTTCCTGTAGGGCTTGATTTGGGATCTGTGTCTTGATGGTAAAAACTCATGGTATTGAAAACATTCTCTGCTGAGGTGCTGCATTCTGGTTTTCTGTGTCTCACAGCCAAACAACAACAATTTGTGGCTGTGTTTGGGACTTTGTGATGTTGTCAGGGTGGGGACATGTGAGCCAGAGGAAAACTGGATGCATTTCTGCAGGAAGTTTCAGATGATAACAGCAGTGTGTGCTCTGCTCTGACAAGAGCTGTGGCCCTTCATGGTGTCACATCCAGCAATTAGCCAGGACCTGCAATT